>NC_053390.1:839561509-839880411 GCF_905171765.1 Bufo bufo
GACCCCTGATGAAAGTGGGCTTTTCTCCCTGTGGATGTGCGGGGGTATTTGGGGTCTGGTAGCCACATGCAGCTTGTGGTATGAATGATATTTTACCATTTTTACATAAATCTGCATGCTCTGCCGCTCCTCTTCCTCTCCTGCCTGCTCTGCTCCTCCTCCCCATATCCTGCCTGCTCTGCTTCTCCTTCTCATATCCTGCCTGCTCTGAACCTCCTCCTCTTCCTCATCATCCTCATCTCTTGCCTGCTCTGCACCTCCTCATCTCCTGCCTGCTCTGCTCCTCATCTCCTGCCTGCTCTGCTCCTGCTCCTCATCTCCTGCCTGCTCTGCTCCTGCTCCTCATCTCCTGCCTGCTCTGCTCCTGCTCCTCATCTCCTGCCTGCTCTACTCCTCCTCATCTCCTGCCTGCTCTGCTCCTCCTCATCTCCTGCCTGCTCTGCTCCTGCTCCTCCTCATCTCCTGCCTGCTCTGCTCCTGCTCCTCCTCATCTCCTGCCTGCTCTGCTCCTGCTCCTCCTCGTCTCCTGCCTGCTCTGCTCCTGCTCCTCCTCGTCTCCTGCCTGCTCTGCTCCTGCTCCTCCTCGTCTCCTGCCTGCTCTGCTCCTGCTCCTCCTCGTCTCCTGCCTGCTCTGCTCCTGCTCCTCCCCGTCTCCTGCCTGCTCTGCTCCTGCTCCTCCTCGTCTCCTGCCTGCTCTGCTCCTGCTCCTCCTCGTCTCCTGCCTGCTCTGCTCCTGCTCCTCCTCGTCTCCTGCCTGCTCTGTTCCTCCTCGTCTCCTGCCTGCTCTGCTCCTGCTCCTCCTCGTCTCCTGCCTGCTCTGCTCCTGCTCCTCCTCGTCTCCTGCCTGCTCTGCTCCTGCTCCTCCTCGTCTCCTGCCTGCTCTGCTCCTCCTCGTCTCCTGCCTGCTCTGCTCCTCCTCCTCGTCTCCTGCCTGCTCTGCTCCTCCTCCTCGTCTCCTGCCTGCTCTGCTCCTCCTCCTCGTCTCCTGCCTGCTCTGCTCCTCCTCCTCGTCTCCTGCCTGCTCTGCTCCTCCTCCTCGTCTCCTGCCTGCTCTGCTCCTCCTCCTCGTCTCCTGCCTGCTCTGCTCCTCCTCCTCGTCTCCTGCCTGCTCTGCTCCTCCTCATCGCCTGCTCTGCTTCTCCTCCTCCTCCTCCTCCTCCTTATCTCCTGCCTGCTCTGCTGCTCCTCCTCCTCCTCCTCGTCTCCTGCCTGCTCTGCTGCTCCTCGTCTCCTGCCTGCTCTGCTCCTCCTCCTCCTCGTCTCCTGCCTGCTCTGCTGCTCCTCCTCCTCGTCTCCTGCCTGCTCTGCTCCTCCTCCTCGTCTCCTGCCTGCTCTGCTCCTCCTCCTCGTCTCCTGCCTGCTCTGCTCCTCCTCCTCGTCTCCTGCCTGCTCTGCTCCTCCTCCTCGTCTCCTGCCTGCTCTGCTCCTCCTCATCGCCTGCTCTGCTTCTCCTCCTCCTCCTCCTTATCTCCTGCCTGCTCTGCTGCTCCTCGTCTCCTGCCTGCTCTGCTGCTCCTCGTCTCCTGCCTGCTCTGCTCCTCCTCCTCCTCGTCTCCTGCCTGCTCTGCTGCTCCTCCTCCTCGTCTCCTGCCTGCTCTGCTCCTCCTCCTCGTCTCCTGCCTGCTCTGCTCCTCGTCTCCTGCCTGCTCTGCTCTGCTCCTCGTCTCCTGCCTGCTCTGCTCCTCCTCCTCGTCTCCTGCCTGCTCTGCTCCTCCTCCTCGTCTCCTGCCTGCTCTGCTCCTCCTCCTCGTCTCCTGCCTGCTCTGCTCCTCCTCCTCGTCTCCTGCCTGCTCTGCTCCTCCTCCTCGTCTCCTGCCTGCTCTGCTCCTCCTCCTCGTCTCCTGCCTGCTCTGCTCCTCCTCCTCGTCTCCTGCCTGCTCTGCTCCTCCTCCTCGTCTCCTGCCTGCTCTGCTCCTCCTCCTCGTCTCCTGCCTGCTCTGCTCCTCCTCATCGCCTGCTCTGCTTCTCCTGCTCCTCCTCCTCGTCTCCTGCCTGCTTCTCCTGCTCCTCCTCCTCGTCTCCTGCCTGCTCTGCTCCTCCTCGTCTCCTGCCTGCTCTCCTCCTCCTCCTCGTCTCCTGCCTGCTCTCCTCCTCCTCCTCGTCTCCTGCCTGCTCTCCTCCTCCTCCTCGTCTCCTGTCTGCTCTGCTCCTCCTCCTCCTCGTCTCCTGTCTGCTCTGCTCCTCCTCCTCCTCGTCTCCTGCCTGCTCTGCTCTCGCTCTCCTCCTCCTCGTCTCCTGTCTGCTCTGCTCCTCCTCCTCCTCGTCTCCTGTCTGCTCTGCTCCTCCTCCTCCTCGTCTCCTGCCTGCTCTGCTCCTCCTCCTCGTCTCCTGCCTGCTCTGCTCCTCGTCTCCTGCCTGCTCTGCTCCTCCTCCTCCTCCTCGTCTCCTGCCTGCTCTGCTGCTCCTCCTCCTCGTCTCCTGCCTGCTCTGCTGCTCCTCCTCCTCGTCTCCTGCCTGCTCTCCTCCTCCTCGTCTCCTGCCTGCTCTCCTCCTCCTCGTCTCCTGTCTGCTCTGCTCCTCCTCGTCTCCTGCCTGCTCTCCTCCTCCTCCTCGTCTCCTGTCTGCTCTGCTCCTCCTCCTCCTCGTCTCCTGCCTGCTCTGCTCTCGCTCTCCTCCTGCTTTCCCCCTTCCTTGAATTTATTTAGTTTTTGGCCGTGTTCCTCTCACTCTCCTCCTGGCAGGTTTCTGGGGAATCGCTCGTACAGTCATGAGCGCCTCGGCCATTATAAGGAGGCGCTGCAGGATGCTGAGAAGTCTCTAGAGCTGCAGCCGCACTTTATAAAGGGACATTTCCGGAAAGGAAAGGCCCTGAAGGGACTGAAGGTAAATGGAGAGGACGCTGCTGGTCTCCTTCTTCCCAGCTGGGGGGGGCGACCACGTGACCTGTATGACCTCTGTCCTCCATCTTTATCTGCAGAGATACTCTGAGGCCATTACAGCATTCCAGCGGGTCTTATCATGTGACCTCAATCGCGTGGAGGCGGCGCAGGAGGTAGCGGACTGTCAGCAGAAGCTGCAGGTGAGCCCCTCCCCCTTCACAGCCCCGCCCCCACCTGTGTCCTTAAATGCCCTCCGAATCTCCTGCTGATGTCTCACGTAGATGCTGACGATGTCCACAAGGAAAATCCTCCCGAGTAACCCTCCTCTGAGCCAGCAGCCGACTCCACCGGGTAAGGGGGCGCCGGAGAGCAGGGGGGCGATGATGGGGGATGGGCAGCGCTCATGTCTCCGGTGACTTTCTCATAGGTTCTTTAGGACAGAATAGTAGAGTGTTTCGTAACACGGTTTACACAAGATCTAATGGAGGACACTCCGCACCCAAGGCTGCGCCCCATCACGTGCCTCCACCGAAGCCAGTCAGCAGGTAGCACTGTGACCCGTATGGGGGAGGGGCTCTGATGGCAGTCTATAACGGTCTCCCATTTTCTGTAGCATACTCTACCCCATCTGGGTTGGGAACATCACCAGCAGGATCACGGAGGACGTGCTGCGATCGCAGTTTTCAGCGTAAGTGCCGGGCGGGGGTCTCTGCGGTTCTCCTCGCTGGGGTCAATAACTCTGCTCTCCCTGCAGGTTTGGTGCCATTCATTCCCTGCGTATCCTGTACACCAGGACCTGTGCCTTCATAAACTTCGCCAGTAAAGACGCCGCAGAGGCCGCCTTCCGATCCCTGCAGGTACCACCCGCCGCCTGTACCGCTCCACTGCTCACTGTGTCTGCCTGCTGCTGTTGACAGATCTTACCCTCTGTGTCCTAGGGCCTGATCATTGAGGGAACCACATTAAATCTACAGCTGCGGAACCCCGAGCACTCCAGCCTGAACCCTGGAGGCAGCGGAGCCAGAAAGTCGGGGAAGTGAGGGGCAGGCGTGGATCCGACACCGTGGAGGAAGAGGGGGGTCACAATAAAGGAGTCTTTATACAATCACGTCTGCCATCTTATTGGTCGCAGGCAGGAGAGACGAGTGAAGGGTTAAAACTCTGATGGCGGGCGTTGTGATGGGGGACAGAAGGGTTAATACTCATGTGATAGCGGCTCTCAGGATGGTGGATGGAAGGGTTAATGCTCTGCTGATAGCGGCTCTCAGGATGGTGGATGGAAGGGATAAAGCTCTGCTGATAGCAGATCTCAGGATGGGGCAGTGATGGGTTAATGCTCTGCTGATAGCGGCTCTCAGGATGGTGGATGGAAGGGTTAAAGCTCTTCTGATAGCGGCTCTCAGGATGGTGGATGGAAGGGTTAATGCTCTGCTGATAGCGGCTCTCAGGATGGTGGATGGAAGGGATAAAGCTCTGCTGATAGCGGCTCTCAGGATGGTGGATTGAAGGGTTAAAGCTCTGCTGATAGCGGCTCTCAGGATGGTGGATGGAAGGGTTAATGCTCTGCTGATAGCGGCTCTCAGGATGGTGGATGGAAGGGTTAAAGCTCTGCTGATAGCGGCTCTCAGGATGAGGCAGTTTAGGGTTAATGCTCTGCTGATAGCGGCTCTCAGGATGGTGGATGGAAGGGATAAAGCTCTGCTGATAGCGGCTCTCAGGATGGGGCAGTGATGGGTTAATGCTCTGCTGATAGCGGCTCTCAGGATGGTGGATGGAAGGGTTAAAGCTCTTCTGATAGCGGCTCTCAGGATGGTGGATGGAAGGGTTAATGCTCTGCTGATAGCGGCTCTCAGGATGGTGGATGGAAGGGTTAAAGCTCTGCTGATAGCGGCTCTCAGGATGGTGGATGGAAGGGTTAAAGCTCTGCTGATGGCGGCTCTCAGGATGGTGGATTGAAGGGTTAAAGCTCTGCTGATAGCGGCTCTCAGGATGGTGGATGGAAGGGTTAATGCTCTGCTGATAGCGGCTCTCAGGATGGGGCAGTGATGGGTTAATGCTCTGCTGATAGCGGCTCTCAGGATGGTGGATGGAAGGGTTAAAGCTCTGCTGATGGCGGCTCTCAGGATGGTGGATGGAAGGGTTAAAGCTCTGCTGATAGCGGCTCTCAGGATGGTGGATGGAAGGGTTAAAGCTCTGCTGATAGCGGCTCTCAGGATGGTGGATGGAAGGGTTAAAGCTCTGCTGATGGCGGCTCTCAGGATGGTGGATGGAAGGGTTAAAGCTCTGCTGATGGCGGCTCTCAGGATGGTGGATTGAAGGGTTAAAGCTCTGCTGATAGCGGCTCTCAGGATGGTGGATGGAAAGGTTAATGCTCTGCTGATAGCGGCTCTCAGGATGGTGGATGGAAGGGTTAAAGCTCTGCTGATAGCGGCTCTCAGGATGGTGGATGGAAGGGTTAAAGCTCTGCTGATAGCGGCTCTCAGGATGGGGCAGTTTAGGGTTAATGCTCTGCTGATAGCGGCTCTCAGGATGGTGGATGGAAGGGTTAAAGCTCTGCTGATAGCGGCTCTCAGGATGGTGGATGGAAGGGATAAAGCTCTGCTGATAGCGGATCTCAGGATGGTGGATGGAAGGGATAAAGCTCTGCTGATAGCGGCTCTCGGGATGGAGCAGTTTAGGGTTAATGCTCTGCTGATAGCGGCTCTCAGGATTGTGGATGGAAGGGTTAAAGCTCTGCTGATAGCGGCTCTCAGGATGGTGGATGGAAGGGATAAAGCTCTGCTGATAGCGGCTCTCTGGATGGTGGATGGAAGGGTTAAAGCTCTGCTGATGGCGGCTCTCAGGATGGTGGATGGAAGGGTTAAAGCTCTGCTGATAGCGGCTCTCAGGATGGTGGATGGAAGGGTTAATGCTCTGCTGATAGCGGCTCTCTGGATGGTGGATGGAAGGGTTAAAGCTCTGCTGATGGCGGCTCTCAGGATGGTGGATGGAAGGGTTAAAGCTCTGCTGATAGCGGCTCTCAGGATGGTGGATGGAAGGGTTAAAGCTCTGCTGATGGCGGCTCTCAGGATGGTGGATGGAAGGGTTAAAGCTCTGCTGATAGCGGCTCTCAGGATGGTGGATGGAAGGGTTAATGCTCTGCTGATAGCGGCTCTCAGCATGGTGGATGGAAGGGTTAAAGCTCTGCTGATAGCGGCTCTCAAGATGGTGGATGGAAGGGATAAAGCTCTGCTGATAGCGGCTCTCAGGATGGTGGATGGAAGGGTTAAAGCTCTGCTGATAGCGGCTCTCAGGATGGTGGATGGAAGGGTTAAAGCTCTGCTGATAGCGGCTCTCAGGATGAGGCAGTTTAGGGTTAATGCTCTGCTGGTAGCGGCTCTCAGGATGGTGGATGGAAGGGTTAATGCTCTGCTGATAGCGGCTCTCAGCATGGTGGATGGAAGGGTTAAAGCTCTGCTGATAGCGGCTCTCAAGATGGTGGATGGAAAGGTTAAAGCTCTGCTGATAGCGGCTCTCAGGATGGTGGATGGAAGGGTTAAAGCTCTGCTGATAGCGGCTCTCAGGATGGTGGATGGAAGGGTTAAAGCTCTGCTGATGGCGGCTCTCAGGATGGTGGATGGAAGGGTTAAAGCTCTGCTGATAGCGGCTCTCAGGATGGTGGATTGAAGGGTTAAAGCTCTGCTGATAGTGGCTCTCAGGATGGTGGATGGAAGGGTTAATGCTCTGCTGATAGCGGCTCTCAGGATGGTGGATGGAAGGGTTAAAGCTCTGCTGATAGCGGCTCTCAGGATGGGGCAGTTTAGGGTTAATGCTCTGCTGATAGCGGCTCTCAGGATGGTGGATGGAAGGGTTAATGCTCTGCTGATAGCGGCTCTCAGGATGGTGGATGGAAGGGTTAAAGCTCTGCTGATAGCGGCTCTCAGGATGGTGGATGGAAGGGATAAAGCTCTGCTGATAGCGGCTCTCAGGATGGTGGATGGAAGGGTTAAAGCTCTGCTGATGGCGGCTCTCAGGATGGTGGATGGAAGGGATAAAGCTCTGCTGATAGCGGCTCTCAGGATGGTGGATGGAAGGGATAAAGCTCTGCTGATAGCGGCTCTCAGGATGGTGGATGGAAGGGATAAAGCTCTGCTGATAGCGGCTCTCGGGATGGTGGATGGAAGGGTTAAAGCTCTGCTGATAGCGGCTCTCAGGATGGTGGATGGAAGGGATAAAGCTCTGCTGATAGCGGCTCTCAGGATGGTGGATGGAAGGGTTAAAGCTCTGCTGATGGCGGCTCTCAGGATGGTGAATTGAAGGGTTAAAGCTCTGCTGATAGCGGCTCTCAGGATGGTGGATGGAAGGGTTAATGCTCTGCTGATAGCGGCTCTCAGGATGGTGGATGGAAGGGTTAAAGCTCTGCTGATAGCGGCTCTCAGGATGGGGCAGTTTAGGGTTAATGCTCTGCTGATAGCGGCTCTCAGGATGGTGGATGGAAGGGTTAAAGCTCTGCTGATAGCGGCTCTCAGGATGGTGGATGGAAGGGATAAAGCTCTGCTGATAGCGGCTCTCAGGATGGTGGATGGAAGGGTTAAAGCTCTGCTGATAGCGGCTCTCAGGATGGTGGATGGAAGGGTTAATGCTCTGCTGATAGCGGCTCTCAGGATGGGGCAGTGATGGGTTAATGCTCTGCTGATAGCGGCTCTCAGGATGGTGGATGGAAGGGTTAAAGCTCTGCTGATGGCGGCTCTCAGGATGGTGGATTGAAGGGTTAAAGCTCTGCTGATAGTGGCTCTCAGGATGGTGGATGGAAGGGTTAATGCTCTGCTGATAGCGGCTCTCAGGATGGTGGATGGAAGGGATAAAGCTCTGCTGATAGCGGCTCTCAGGATGGTGGATGGAAGGGTTAATGCTCTGCTGATAGCGGCTCTCAGGATGGTTGATGGAAGGGTTAAAGCTCTGCTGATAGCGGCTCTCAGCATGGTGGATGGAAGGGTTAATGCTCTGCTGATAGCGGCTCTCAGGATGGTGGATGGAAGGGTTAAAGCTCTGCTGATAGCGGCTCTCGAAATGGTGGATGGAAGGGATAAAGCTCTGCTGATAGCGGCTCTCAGGATGGTGGATGGAAGGGTTAAAGCTCTGCTGATAGCGGCTCTCAGGATGGTGGATGGAAGGGTTAAAGCTCTGCTGATAGCGGCTCTCAGGATGGTGGATGGAAGGGTTAAAGCTCTGCTGATAGCGGCTCTCAGGATGGTGGATGGAAGGGATAATGCTCTGCTGATAGCGGCTCTCAGGATGGTGGATGGAAGGGTTAAAGCTCTGCTGATAGCGGCTCTCAGGATGGTGGATGGAAGGGTTAATGCTCTGCTGATAGCGGCTCTCAGGATGGTGGATGGAAGGGATAAAGCTCTGCTGATAGCGGCTCTCGGGATGGAGCAGTTTAGGGTTAATGCTCTGCTGATAGCGGCTCTCAGGATGGTGGATGGAAGGGTTAAAGCTCTGCTGATAGCGGCTCTCAAGATGGAGCATTTTAGGGTTAATGCTCTGCTGATAGCGGCTCTCAGGATGGTGGATGGAAGGGATAAAGCTCTGCTGATAGCGGATCTCAGGATGGGGCAGTGATGGGTTAATGCTCTGCTGATAGCGGCTCCCAGGATGGTGGATGGAAGGGATAATGCTCTGCTGATAGTGGCTCTCAGGATGGTGGATGGAAGGGTTAATGCTCTGCTGATAGCGGCTCTCAGGATGGTGGATGGAAGGGTTAAAGCTCTGCTGATAGCGGCTCTCAGGATGGTGGATGGAAGGGATAAAGCTCTGCTGATAGCGGCTCTCAGGATGGGGCAGTGATGGGTTAATGCTCTGCTGATAGCGGCTCTCAGGATGGTGGATGGAAGGGTTAAAGCTCTTCTGATAGCGGCTCTCAGGATGGTGGATGGAAGGGATAAAGCTCTGCTGATAGCGGCTCTCAGGATGGGGCAGTGATGGGTTAATGCTCTGCTGATAGCGGCTCTCAGGATGGTGGATGGAAGGGTTAAAGCTCTGCTGATAGCGACTCTCAGGATGGTGGATGGAAGGGTTAAAGCTCTGCTGATAGCGGCTCTCAGGATGGGGCAGTGATGGGTTAATGCTCTGCTGATAGCGGCTCTCAGGATGGTGGATGGAAGGGTTAAAGCTCTGCTGATAGCGGCTCTCAGGATGGTGGATGGAAGGGATAAAGCTCTGCTGATAGCGGCTCTCAGGATGGGGCAGTGATGGGTTAATGCTCTGCTGATAGCGGCTCTCAGGATGGTGGATGGAAGGGTTAAAGCTCTGCTGATAGCGACTCTCAGGATGGTGGATGGAAGGGTTAATGCTCTGCTGATAGCGGCTCTCAGGATGGAAGGGTTAAAGCTCTGCTGATAGCGGCTCTCAGGATGGTGGATGGAAGGGTTAATGCTCTGCTGATAGCGGCTCTCAGGATGGGGCAGTTTAGGGTTAAAGCTCTGCTGATAGCGGTTCTCAGGATGGTGGATTGAAGGGTTAATGCTCTGCTGATAGCGGCTCTCAGGATGGGGCAGTGAAGGGTTAATGCTCTGCTGATAGCAGGTGTCACGGGGTGTTATAGCCGGACTCCTCCTGCAGTACAGCAGTTATGGCCGATCCCGCTGCTTCCTCAGGGGCAACTTCCAAGAATGTGTCCTTTTTCCTCTGAGGACTGACCAGACCTTGAGGCTGCTGCTTGACACGTGTGTGAATAGCCCCTGTCCTGGATGTCCTACAGCAGCACAGTCAGGAATGGGTTAAAGCCCCCGAGGTCCAACCAGACAGACAGGTTAGTAAGCCGTAATGATCAGTCAGTCACCGTGTCCCCTGAGTCGGTGGGTTTGATTTCCGTCTAGGTCACGATGAAGACAAGGTCTACATTGCGCCTTCTACAGGCTCTTCTCCACCGCTGTCCAAGCCTTTCCGGGAACGCATACCGCCTCCCTGCCCTGAGACTGCGGTGTGGTGTTACTCTCTGGCGTCAAGGCTGCAAACTCGGCTGGGTCTCAGTCCCTCTGCCTGAAGGCAATTCAAGACGGTGCCTTCCCCTTTAAGTGGTCCAACCACTGTCATCTCCAGTTGTAGTTCTCTGCCCCTACCATGGGGTTGTGTATGCAGCAGCTTTCTTGTATGTGCACTGCCCGGCTGAGGGGGGCTGGAGGGGCAGTGCATCCGCGGAGAGTGTCTACAGTCGTGGCCAAAAGTTTTGAGAATGACACAAATATTAGTTTTCCCAAAGTTTGCTGCTAAACTGCTTTTAGACCTTTGTTTCAGTTGTTTCTGAGATGTAGTGAAATATAATTACACGCACTTCATACGTTTCAAAGGCTTTTATCGACAATTACATGACATTTATGCAAAGAGTCAGTATTTGCAGTGTTGGCCCTTCTTTTTCAGGACCTCTGCAATCCGACTGCGCATGCTCTCAATCACCTTCTGGGCCAATTCCTGACTGATAGCAACCCATTCTTTCATCATCACTTCTTGGAGTTTGTCAGAATTAGTGGGGTTTTGTTTGTCCACTCGCCTCTTGAGGATAGACCACAAGTTCTCAATGGGATTAAGATCTGGGGAGTTTCCAGGCCATGGACCCAAAATGTCAACGTTTTGGTCCCCGAGCCACTTAGTTATCCCTTTTGCCTTATGGCACGGCGCTTCATCGTGCTGGAAAATGCATTGTTCTTCACCAAACTATTGTTGGAAGAAGTTGCTGTTGGAGGGTGTTTTGGTGCCATTCTTTATTCATGGCTGTGTTTTTGGGCAAAATTGTGAGTGAGCCCACTCCCTTGGATGAGAAGCAACCCCACACATGAATGGTCTCAGGATGCTTTACTGTTGGCATGACACAGGACTGATGGTAGCGCTCACCTTTTCTTCTCCGGACAAGCCTTTTTCCAGATGCCCCAAACAATCGGAAAGAGGCTTCATCGGAGAATATGACTTTGCCCCAGTCCTCAGCAGTCCATTCTCCATACTTTCTGCAGAAGATCAATCTGTCCCTGATGTTTTTTTTTGGAGAGAAGTGGCTTCTTTGCTGCCCTTCTTGACACCAGGCCATCTTCCAAAAGTCTTGGCCTCACTGTGCGTGCAGATGCGCTCACACCTGCCTGCTGCCATTCCTGAGCAAGCTCTGCACTGGCGGCACTCCGATCCCACAGCTGAATCCTCTTTAGGAGACGATCCTGGCGCTTGCTGGACTTTCTTGGACGCCCTGAAGCCTTCTTAACAAGAATTGAACCTCTTTCCTTGAAGTTCTTGATGATCCTATAAATTGTTGATTGAGGTGCAATCTTAGTAGCCACAATATCCTTGCCTGTGAAGCCATTTTTATGCAACGCAATGATGGCTGCACGCGTTTCTTTGCAGGTCACCATGGTTAACAATGGAAGAACAATGATTTCAAGCATCACCCTCCTTTTAACATGTCAAGTCTGCCATTTTAACCCAATCAGCCTGACATAATGATCTCCAGTCTTGTGCTCGTCAACATTCTCACCTGAGTTAACAAGACGATTACTGAAATGATCTCAGCAGGTCCTTTAATGACAGCAATGAAATGCAGTGGAAAGGTTTTTTTGAGATTAAGTTAATTTTCATGGCAAAAAAGGACTATGCAATTCATCTGATCACTCTTCATAACATTCTGGAGTATATGCAAATTGCTATTATAAAAACTTAAGCAGCAACTTTTCCAATTTCCAATATTTTATGTAATTCTCAAAACTTTTGGCCACGACTGTACACATCACTGGACCGCCCTCCCCTTACTGCCTGGCTTAGGGAAGGGGGGGCTGGAGGGGCAGTGCATCCACAGAGACTGTCTACACATCACTGGACCGCCCTCCCTGTACTGCCCAGCTGAGGGGGGGAGGGGGGGGGGGGGCTGGAGGGGCAGTGCATCTGCGGAGTGTGTCTACACATCACTGGACCGTCCTCCCCTTCCTGCCTGGCTGAGGGAGGCTGGATGGGCAGTGCATCCGCGGAGAGTGTCTACACATCACTGGACCGCCCTCCCCGTACTTTCCAGCTAAGGGAAGGGGGGGGGGGCTGGATGGGCAGTGCATCCACAGAGTGTCTACACATCACTGGACCACCCTCCTCGTACTGCCCGGCTGAGGGGGGCTGGATGGGCAGTGCATCTGCACAGAGTGTCTACACCTCACTGGACTGCCCTCCCTGTACTGCCCTGCTGAGGGGGGGGGGGGCTGGAGGGGCAGTGCATCTGCGGAGAGTGTCTACACATCACTGGACCGTCCTCCCCTTCCTGCCCGGCTGGAGGGGCAGTGCATCTGCAGAGAGTGTCTACACCTTACTTGACTTGACTGCCCTGCTGAGGGGGGGGGGGGGGCTGGAGGGGCAGTGTATCTGCAGAGAGTGTCTACACCTCACTGGACTGCCCTCCCCTTACTGCCCAGCTGAGGGGGGCTTGAGGGGCAGTGCATCTGCGGAGACTGTCTACACATCACTAGACCACCCTCCCTGTACTGCCCAGCTGAGAAGGGGGGGGGGGGGGCTGGAGGGGCAGTGCATCTGCGGAGAGTGTCTACACATCACTGGACTTGCCCCCTCCTTACTGCCCGGCTGAGGAGGCTGGATGGGTGGAACATCCGCAGAGACTGTCTACATGTAACTGGAATGTCCTCTACTTACTGCCCGGCTGGATGGGTGGTACATCCGCAGAGACTGTCTACACCTCACTGGAGAACCCTCTACTTACTGCACTGCTGAGGGGGCTGGATGGGTGGTACATCCGCAGAGACTGTCTACATGTAACTGGAATGTCTTCTACTTACTGCCCGGCTGGATGGGTGGTACATCCGCAGAGACTGTCTACATGTAACTGGAATGTCCTCTACTTACTGCCCGGCTGAGGGGGCTGGATGGGTGGTGCATCCGCAGAGTGTCTACACATCACTGGACCACCCTCCCTGTACTGCCCAGCTGAGAAGGGGGGGGCCTGGAGGGGCAGTGCATCTGCGGAGAGTGTCTACACATCACTGGACTTGCCCCCTCCTTACTGCCCGGCTGAGGAGGCTGGATGGGTGGTACATCCGCAGAGAGTGTCTACACCTCACTGGAGAACCCTCTACTTACTGCACGGCTGAGGGGGCTGGATGGGTGGTACATCCGCAGAGACTGTCTACATGTAACTGGAATGTCTTCTACTTACTGCCCGGCTGGATGGGTGGTACATCCGCAGAGACTGTCTACATGTAACTGGAATGTCCTCTACTTACTGCCCGGCTGAGGGGGCTGGATGGGTGGTGCATCCGCAGAGTGTCTACACCTCACTGGAGCACCCTCTACTTACTGTCTACACATCACTGGAATGAGATACCAGGTGTGGCATATTGGTGCATTCTCAGCCAACCAGTGGCCCCTCTCCTTTTTAAGGTGTTTATGACGGTAACATGGCTTCCAATTCACTTTGATGATAGGTTCCTCCAACAAATAACGCCCTCTACTTACCCAGGTAAGTACTGCAGAGATGGTCATGGCTTCTACCACAGCTGTTTCTTCCGCCACTCACTCTGCTGTGTGTTTCCTGACACTCTATGGCTGCTCTCTGGGAGATGTCTCTGCTCTGGTTGTTGTGTAACCTCCAGAGCTCTCACATTATATATCTTCTCTTATTAGATGTCTGCCTATTATGGAGACTCCTAGAAGAAGTCTAGGAATTCCAGACCATGCCGTGAATGCCAGCAGTGTTTATCAGAAGGTGACGCTTCTGATCTCAGCTCTACCTGTTCACCTCATAGACTCCATTCTCTGAATCTTGAACAGGCCCAGCTCTGTCTTAGGTGAGAAGCTGAGTCGGGCTTGGTTCTGGTCGGAAGCGGAGACCGATGCTTCCACCCGCCGGTGCTGTTATGAAGTAAAAATGGGACATCAGGTGCAAAGACAACCTGCGGGATTTATTAAAGTCTGTTAAAGATACCATACAAAGGGACAATAATGTGCAGAATAGGCCTAACTGTGAGAGATTCTTCTACCTCCCAAAAACCAAGGAGAGACTGTTTCCTGGTTGTCCAGTTCTGGATCAGTGACTGAAACATTAGATGGAAAATCTCTAAGTGTAGGATTCTGTCCCAAAAGCTGCTTCAGCAGTGACAAGACATTGTCTGTGTTCCCTCAGAAGAGCCATCTCGCCCGACGGGATCCATGGATAGGAAAGCAGTCTTGTTATATAAAGGTCCTGTACCTCACCTCCAATAGACGGCCTGGCGACTATTTCCAGGACGGGGTCACTGAGCCAATTGTCATTGTGTGTGTGGGGGAAGGGGGATCCTACAGAACCTACCCTTACTGAAGTCTGTATATGTGACACTCCTATGATCATTGAAGACCATTTCATCTACATTCTTGGTAGAAGAGCTATTGGGGTCAGTGTCCTGCCGATGTACAGTACCATCCAAAACCCATTTCTGTAACCTGTTTCTTCCAGTTTTTTTTGGTTTTGTTTGAACCCACATAGAGAAAATCTCCGGACAATGTTAAAGTTAAAAAGATGACACTATTAGGTCCTTTTGGGGCAAAAAAAATAAAAAATCCTCAGGCCTAACCAGAACTCTTTCGATATGTGACACCAGGCGTATGGGTCTGCACATAGGAGTCACACTGATGTCTCTTCTTTATGGTCCAGGACCCCATCAGACACTTGGAGCTTCTCAACAATGAGAAGTTGCTCTCGCGGAAGCCTGCCAGTATTCATCTCCGATGGGTTTATTTTCCCACAAGAGTCCAGTTGTTCTTCATCTCATTCAGGGATTTTTTGGAAAAGCCGGTATTGGAAGAAGTGCCATCTTCAGAGGAAGGTTCCTGGTAAACAAAAACAAAATTCTAAATTTAGACACCCTAATCAGTCATGGTTTTTTGAAGGAAAATATTTTTGGGCGACACTACATCTTATGGATATCTTCCTGCACATTCTCATATTACACAGACATGAAATCCTGATGGTCATTTTACCACAAAACTAGGACATTCTTAATCTAATTCTCTTGTCTGTCCTTCAGCGTTTCATCTGCTTCGAGAGTTTTACCAGTATCATATCAATTCTAACAGAGTCTCTAAGGATGCAAGGTGCTGTCACCCATACCTCAACAACTGGCAGCTGAAGGCGTCCTCCAAATAGCAGCTTCTGACGGATCTGCACACAACCACAGCTCTTACAAGACCATGATTCCTTGATGTATTTCAAGGAGTCACCGCTAGTCTCAACTATGATGAAATTCCTGGTTTCATCATAAACTTTCATAAGTTAATCACAGAATTGTCTCCAGAGAAGAGAGAGACAATCCTGAAGTGGGCGAGTCACCTCTCCTCACCCCAAAGCAAAGTGCTTTTGCTATGACGAGAGGATGTTGGATCTCCTATCTGTTGGAATACAGCAACAGCTGCAGCTTAATGCAGGAGGAACTATGATAAGCTGACAGTAGATGGCGCTGTGTTAAGCATCACTCTTTATCCCAGTGTACGTCCTGATGAGGGAGATGTTCTCTCTGGTGGTCTCCATCTTGATGATGATGTTACATTTAATGGTTGCTGTAGGTTATGGGCCCAGGACACATAGCCTGATGAGTGGACAGACACCAGGAATCTTCCAGAAGTCTCATCCTCGGGATAGAAGAGACACGGTCTGTAGATATAAAGGGAAAGACAGCCGGTGAGAGTTACCAGCTGTGGATATGGTACTGTCCACGTGGGAGGTTATTACTACACAGAGATGAATTATCAGAAATGGGACAAGGGCCACAATAAGCTAATTAGTGGAGGACGGCCGACTGATCCACATCAGACATGAGAGCCCTGCAAAGGCATGTGGAGGGCACTGCAGAAACTGCATGCAAGATCCAGTCTGAACAGCAAGTTATTTCTGCTGAGAAAACTACAAAATGAGGAGCAGATAGAGTGCACTGATCAATGTGCTGAAGACCAGACCTGAGACAGATCTGACACTGGAATTTGTGAAAACCAGGCTCACAGATGAATGTCATCGAAGAAAGGAAGTCCTGCAGGACTCCACCAAAGGTGACGGTGGAAGAGCTCTTAAAGCTACAGAGATAAGAGATCACAAAAAGGACTGTGAAATTCAAAGGCAACAATTTCATCATCCTTCACGGAAAGCGGGCGATTGCCAGCGCTAAGGCACAGGAACATTTATATCCTCTCCGCGTTGTGAACGAACCTGGGACGGTCTGTAGGCATGGACACTGTCTCCATACGTGGAATAGACGTCCAGACCACATACAGGAACTATAAAAACGAAACCTCACAAAGGACCGTTAATGTGAATGCTGCACAAAATCCAAAGCTGTTAGGGCGACACTTCCTAACGAAAGCCAGACTAAGGCTCCATTCAGATGTCCGCAAGTGTTTTTCAGTCAGAAAATTGCGGATCCACAAATTACCGGACCGCACATGGTCGGCACCCCAATAGAAATGCCTTTTCTTGAACGTGTCTGTGGCCAAGAATAGGACATGTTCTATTTTTTTTTTTTGCTGGGCAGCAGAACGGAAGTGCGGATGAGGATGGCCCACTGGGTGCTGTCTGCATCCGCGCTTCCATTCCGCAGCCCCATTGAAAACGAATGGGTCCGCACCATTCCGCAAAATTGCGGAACAGATCCGGACCCATTCATACGGTCGTGTGAATAAACCCTAATACACAGTAATGTTTGTGGTCCTATGAAAGTACCTACACTCGGTGGTAACAGGTATATAGTGACATTTATAGATGACTACTCCAGACAGTCACTTACCTAGAAAAGATGAAGTTCTGGATAAATTACAAGACTGTGTAACAAAAGCAAACAACAAGTTTCAGAGAAATCGTCTTACTGCGAAGTGATAACGGAGACAAAGTAGAAGGATATGTAAGACAACATGGGATGCAGCATGAAAAGATAGTCCCATCTGCACCAGAAGAAAATGGGTGAGCTGAAAGGAAAAACAGGACTCTCTGAAATGATCAGGCACTGACAGATTCTGGATTACCTGAGAAATATTGGGGTGAAGCCGCCATGATAGCCTCTTATCTACAGAACAAACCCTTCTCTAGAACGGAGGAGAAAGCTCCATATGAACTATGGTATGGTGAGAAGCCACATGTAAAACATTTAAGAGTGTTTGGACGCAGAACATTTGTGTATAATCCAGAAGAAAAATGCCCCAAACTCCAAATGGCACAGTAGAACGATACAAAGCTGGACTCCTTGCCAAAGGATACTCCTATGGTGAGGACTACGGTGAGACATTTGCTCCCATAGTCAAACACAAGACTGACAGAACCTTGCTTACAGTGGCAGCCACAAGGTAGATGCATGGGAAGCAATTTGATGTGAAAACAGCTTTTTTTCATTTACATGGAACAACCACCAGGATGCCAGAATGACCAGAGGCCAGACTAGGTGTGACCACTTCAGAGAAGTCTATATGGTCTAAAACAGGCTGTGAGAGCATGGAACATCAAAACAAATGAAGTGCTTACAGATGGCAGCATTCAGAGGAGTAAGGCAGACCCTCCCTATACACAAAGCTTTTAAGAGGAAGGGAACGGGACAAGAATACTACAAACTCTAAATAAGAATTTTGATACCAAAGATCTTAGAAACCTAAATCATTACCTCTGTGTTCAGACTGACAAAGAAGAAACTAAACCAAAGGCACGAAATTCAAGAAATGATCTAAACATTTGGCCTACAAGATGCAAAGCCTTCTATGGAAACCAACTGCTTGAAGGAGATGAGCAGCCAAGGTACGTTGTTACCAAATGATGATCAGTATAGGAAGGCAATAGGAAAATTGCTGTACGTTGTCACTCTTACAAGACCTGGCATTGTAGAAGCAGTAGGAATCTGATGTAGAAAAGTCTTGATGCCAAGTCAAATGGACGCTATAAAAAGGGTCATTCGCTATCTTAACCCCTTAAGGAACGGGCTCATTTTCACCTTAAGGACCAGGCCATTTTTTGCAAATCTGACCAGTGTCACTTTAAGTGGTGATAACTTTAAAACGCTTTTACTTATCCAGGCAATTCTGAGATTGTTTTCTCGTCACGTATTGTACTTCATGACACTGGTAAAATGGAGTAAAAAAATAGATTTTTATTTATTAAAAAAATAGCAAATTTAAAGTTTCAATTTCTCTACTTCTATAATACATAGTAATACCTCCAAAAATAGTTATTACTTTACATTCCCCATATGTCTACTTCATGTTTGGATCATTTTGGGAAAGACATTTTATTTTTTGGGGACGTTACAAGGCTTGAAATCTTGAAATTTTTCTGACATTTTCCAAAACCCACTTTTTAAGGACCATTTCAGGTCTGAAGTCACTTTGTGAGGTTTACATAATAGAAACCACCCAAAAATGACCCCATTCTAGAAACTACACTCCTCAAGGTATTCAAAACTGATTTTACAAACTGTGCTGACCCTTTAGGTGTTCCACAAGAGTTAATGGCAAATGGAGAGAACATTTCAGAATTTAAATTTTTTGGTAAATTTCCATTTTAATCCATTGTTTTCCAGTAACAAAGCAAGGGTTAACAGCCAAACAAAACTCTATATTTATTGCCCCGATTCTGTAGTTTACAGAAACACCCCATATGTGGTCGTAAACTACTGTACGGGCACACGGCAGGGCACAGAAGGAAGGGAACGCCGTATGGTTTTTGGAAGGCAGATTTTGCTGGAATTTTAAAGTATCTGATCCCGGCGGTCCGAAAGCGCTGCAAACCGCAGGTCTGAATAGACCCACCTCAGCATTGTCACAGAGTGCCTGCGGTGATCGGAAATACAGAGGGCGTACCTGTATGCCCTGTGTCCCCAAGAGGTTAAGGGAACTCTACACTTCAAACTAAGGTTACCAGCAAAATGACCTACCTGGATGTGAGGATGCTGACTGGGCTGGAGACACCTGTGACAGAAGATCCACCAGTGGATATTTGGTTCTTCTTTCAGGAAATACCATCCACTTTCTTCACCAGAAGCAGAGTACGTTGCAGCAGCACAAGCAAGTCAGGAAGCCGTATGGCAACTGTGGGCGTTTCCGGACGCTGACTGAGATGGCCGCCTGAAAGACCAGCTCCTGCCCGCACCGCAGCTTACTGGCCAGCGACTCCTCTGTTCCGGTTCATATGGGAAAAAAAGTGGCTCTCAAGAAGACCCCTCTCCCTCCCCGATCCCCCTCACCTGCCAGGACCCATGAACAGTGCTGGGATCGCGCTCCAGGTCCAGCGCTTCCACCGCGCAGCACCAAGGCACAGAGGGCCTCCCGCCATTCCTCCCTTTCCCCGCCTGATTCCCGCGCTCTGAGCAGGGAGAGGGATCCAGCACTACATAACCCTGCTGGAGCTCTCCAAGGGATTGGATTGCCGCTGGCGGTGTCCTCGCACGGATCCTCTGAGCTGGGTCTCTCACCGACTGCCCTGGATTTTCGGCCGGCTTCTGCTGGAAGGAGGGATCCCACCATGATGGCTCCTGGACTCACCTCTCAGGGGACGACATCACGTAAAGGTACTGTGGCTCCTGTTTGGGGACGAGATATTACTCCAGGGGACCCTGCATCTAGCCTTCCTAGGACCCCCTTGCATGAGCCCTGACAAAATAAGCAGTCCCCAGCCCCACCATTCCTGGACCAAGGGGACAGCAGCTCTCCTCTCCCTTCTGACATCTGGGCCAAATTTCCAAGCTCTCCATCACTTGCTGTTATGGACCCCCCACCCCTGTCTGAACCTCCACAGCCCTGGGCGAGCTATTTTAGCCGTTTTCCTACAAAAGAGGACTTTTGGGTTCTTATCTTTGAAGTTACAGAAGCCTGTAGAGCTGAAATTGCGGCAGTTCGCACTGATATTAAACATGTGGTGGACCTGATTGACCCCCTGGAAAATGCCCATGATGACACCAGGCAATATATATCCACTCTTCATGAATCCATTTCTGCCCAAACGGCAGTGCTCAGGGGCATGGGGCGGCATTTAGAGGACTTGGATAACCGAGGCCGCCGGAATAATATCCGGGTACGGGGCCTTCCGGAGGCTACTAATGACTGTAAACCTATTTACAATACCAATACCATTATAAAATTTGCAGATGACACGACCGCGATAGGCCTGATCTCTAACAATGATGAAACAGCAGATAGGAAAGAGGCCGAGAACCTAGAGAGATGGAGGAAGAACAACAACCTCATACTCAATACCAAGAAAACAAAGGAGCCGATTCTGGATTTTAGGAAGAAAAAACTAAATGGACACCATCCCATTAGCATTAATGGTGGAAACGTGGAGATGTTTCAGATTCTTGTGAGTTCATATTAGTCAGGACCTGTCATGGATAAAAAACACAACAGAAATTACCAAAAAAGGCCTTCAGAGGCTTCATTTTCTGAGGAGTCTAAAGAAAGCACAACTCTCAAAACAGCTGCACCATAAAATCTGCTATCACCTACTGCATTACAGTGGGGTCCTCCGGCTGCTCTTCTGAGGACAAGAAGACCCTCAAGCGCATCATCAGAATGGATGGCAGAATCACTGGTCCTCAGCTACCATCACTGGAGGACATCTTCACTGCTCGCTGCAGCAACAGGGCAAAGATTATCTGCGGGATCCAACTCCGCCCGGCCACAGCCCTTTCACCCCCCTACCCTCTGGTAGGCGTCTTAGAGCCCTACATGCCCGCACTACTAGGCTGAAGAACAGTTTTTACCCCAAACCAATCAGTCTCCTAAATGCTCAGAGATTATTGCCTCTTCCTAGGATAGAAACTACCACAGACTGAAAGGGACGGCTGCATCCATGACCCCATGATGACCTCTTGTCTGCAGTGGTGTCTGATCAGGGTGTATATATACTCAGAAGCACTTCCTACATTGCTCTTGCTACATATATATATATATATATATATATATATATATATATATATATATATATATATGCTGTGAACTGTGAATAGTAATGCTTTCTAGTGCAATGTTGTTGTTTTTTTCTAGTGTAATGCTTTGGTTTAAATGTCAGTTCTTGTTCCTCTGTCCATGGCATCTAGGATTGCTCCAAACAGCATCTCATTGTATTCTACATTGTATCACATTGTATTGTACAGTGACAATAAAGGCATCTTATCTTATCTTACCGGAGACGAGGATCTCTTTGCTACACTGGAAGCCATTTTTAACATGCTCCTGGGACAACCACCCTCGCATAAGATCAAGTTGGATAGAGCTCATAGAGCACTCAAGCCTAAGGGATCTGCTGCGCGTCCTAGGGATGTAATTTGTTGTGTCCACGACTTCACCCTTAAAGAAGCCATCATGGCTAAGGCGAGATCTCTACGCAACTTTGACGGCGCTCCGGTTCAATTGTTTCCTGACCTATCCTGGTTCACACTCCAGAAAAGGAGACATCTCCAGCCTCTCCTCACATCACTCAGGGACCGCCAGATTGCCTACCGCTGGGGATTCCCCTTTGCCCTGATGGTCCGTCATCAAGGAAGAACAGAGACTCTCCTTTCCTTCTCGGATCTTCGCCCTTTTTTGCGAATCACTTGGAATTCCTATCCCTGACATGTCGGATTGGGAGTTTGTCTCCAGCGCTTCCGCCACCACGCATTTGGTCTCCTGTAACCAGGAAAAGAAGGCCTGGTCCAAGTGCATCCTCTTCTCCGCGGTCTCCTCCGTCATCAGGGCATCGTCCATCTGCCTGACCGCCAATGGATTGGAGGACTTGGTCGTCCGGAACTTACCCTTAATCCTTTACGCCCTCAGGATCGACGGTCTCTGATGGGCCCCCATATTGGTCGTTTATTACCTCTGTTAAGCTGCATCACGGTGCAGGCTATCTGAAGGGCCCACCTCGTTGTTACTTGTTTTTTTTTCTTTCAGATACTTATAGTTGGCTCCTTGACCAGCCTCAATTTGTTGGTCTCCGACACTTACACCCCCAAAGGGGCTTCTCATTTGCCCCTAGCAGGGATTATATCCGTGGGAATAGTTGTTTACTGCTATCTGTTTGTCTGTCTTTGTGTTGTCCCGTCCTGTCTCTTCCCCCCCCCCCCTTCCTCCTGTTCTTTCTCCTGTTGTAGGTGCCTGAACTTCCTTGCCTGTGGAGATCGTGTACCTCAGTTTTGCCTTTGATCCGTTGTCCAACTAGTGCGAAGCCACTGACGTATACGGACTCCCTCGGTGAGCTGTACTCTGCATATATTATATATCATCACATACTCACATGATGCGGTGCATAACCTTCAATGTCAAGGGGCTCAACTCCAACAGCAAGAGGAAACTCTTGCTTTTGGAACTGAAATCCCTTAAAGTGGACATTGTGTTCTTACAAGAAACACATTTTGATGGCAACTCCTTCTTCTGTTTTGCCTCTCACCTGTATCCTACCGCTTATTCGGCTACTCATAGCCGTCGGAGAGCGGGGGTTGCCATCTTAGTGTCTGCACAATGTCCCCTCAGGATTGAATCCTCAATTATAGACCCACAGGGGCCTTATATTATTCTCCGTGGCCGTTTAGCAGATAAACCCATCACCTTATGTAACATTTATGCCCCAAACACTTCCCAGATCCGCTTTCTCTGCGGAATCTTCCGCAAGGTTTTTGTTGAGGGAGTGGACTCTCCGAGCCCCTGGTCCTCCTAGGTGGGGACTTTAATGCAGTGTTCTCTGAATCAATGGATCACCTGGCCTTCCCGGGCAGACCAATACATTCGACGCAGCAGTGCTTAGCCAGGGACTTTCGTAAACTGGTGCGGAAATACGCCCTGTATGACCTCTGGTGTCTCACTTATCCAACTGATAGGTCCTTCTCCTTTTACTCTGCCCCACATGGTTCACACACCCATATTTATTACCTCTTTGGTACCATCTCGACCCTCAGAATATTGGAAGGAGCGGACATGGGTCGAATCACCTGGTCAGACCACGCTCCTGTACTAGTGGACATTAGTAGTGAGTCGGGCCATGTTCGCCATTGCCACTGGAGACTTAATGACTCCCTCTTGAAGCAGCCTATCATTAGGGAGGAACTCCGCGAACACCTGAAAACGTACTTTGAACTAAATGAGGGGTCAGTAGGGGATGTCCGTCCTTTGTGGGAGGCGCATAAAGCGGTCATGAGGGGTCATTGTATTGCAATAAGCTCAAAATTAAAGAAGGACTCGACTGCCTTAGTCAAGACCCTTACGTCTCGCTTGCAAACACTAGAAGACAAGATGGCTGCTCACCCCTCCTGTTGCACTCTCAGACGAATTGTTGATACCAGGGCCCAATTGAAGAGTCTAGCTTTAGGTCGTGTCAGCAAGTTAATACTTTACACACAACAGCGTTATTCTGCTTGGGGGAACAAACCTCATACTTTGCTGGCCAGACAACTCAGGAATCGCAACTCCCAAACGGGTCCGAGTGCTATTTGGGGGGCTGATGGAACAATCCACTATGACCCCAGAGTGATAGCAGAGAGGTTCTCGACCTACTACTCTTCCCTGTACAATTTACCCTCCGACCTCCCCACAGATGAGGTACACTCCGGTCTTATTTGGCATCCTGTCACCTTCCTGCCCTGTCGACTTCCGACCTTGCCACCCTTAATAGTCCTCTCACGCCGGAAGAGATTGGGGAATTGGTGGACCATTTACCTGAGGGTAAATCCCCAGGGCCTGATAGCTTTTCGGACAAATATTATAAGACTTTTAAGACTGAACTAATTCCTCACTTAGTAACCCTTTTTAATCATTTTCTAGCTGGCAACGCAGTACCTGCCCTAATGTCTCACTCTTATCTCACGATGATTCCGAAACCTGGGAAAGATCCTCACGAATGCCATAATTATAGGCCCATTGCCCTGCTTAATTCAGACCTTAAGATTTACACCAAGGCCCTAGCCTCCCGACTAAACGTTTTTCTCCCCTCCCTGATTCACAAAGACCAGGTTGGATTTGTCCCAGGCGGCCGACAACAGACGAAGAAACATTGACTTGATAGATGTCATATCTCGCTCTGGTGAGGAGGCATTACTTCTTAGTTTAAATGCTGAAAAGGCGTTCAACCGTTTAGGTTGGCCTTTCCTTTTTGCTACCTTGCAGGCTTATGGCCTTTCTAGTCCCTTTGTTAGGGCCATTCATAGCCTATACTCCTCCCCCACAGCGACAATTAGACTACCTCATGCTCAATCTCGACCCATACGCATTGCTAATGGGACGAGACAAGGCTGCCCCCTGTCTCCCCTACTATTTGCCATGTGTATCGAACCCCTGGCGGCCAAGATCAGGGCATGCCCAAACACCAGAGGTGTTATGGTCAAGGACAGGGAGTTTAAGCTATCGCTATATGCAGACGACATCCTTCTTATCCTTACCAAGCTTCATATTTCCCTACGAAACCTCCACTCCATCCTACAGGAGTTTAGTCGACTCTCGGGGTATAAGGTCAACACCCATAAAACTGAGGCCCTCCCTCTTAATCTTTCTCAGATGGCCCTGGGCTCCCTCAGGGTTAACTTTCCTTTCCATTGGAAGACAGACTCCCTGCGATATTTGGGTGTTGACCTCACTCCCCGATATGGGGAGCTTTACAAAGCTTACTTCCCACGCATATATGCAGAGATCAGGGGTCTTCTGGATAAGTGGTACGCTCTCCCACTCTCTCTCATGGAACGTATTGCTGCAACTAAAATGACGATCTTGCCCAAGCTTCTGTATCTTTTTGAGACCTTACCGATTATAGTTCCCTCAAAGATCTGAGATCCACTCAATCTCACCTCCTTAGATTCATATGGGCGGGAAGGCGACATAGAATCCCAAGGTCGGTCCTTCTATCTAGTAGGCATCAGGGTGGTCTAGTTGTACCGGATCTGTCCAAATATTACTGGGCGGCCCAGCTATGTTCTGTCACAGCCTGGGCTTCCTTGCACCCATACTCTGTCTGGATGCAGATAGGATGTACAGGAGCCAGCCAGAGTCTTTCTAACTCCATGCTATGGTCTGGACCTGACAGGACTCTACCAGCCAAGGATCTCCTAGGGCCCATGGCTTGTACCAGATGCATCTGGCAGCAGTGCAGTGGCAAATTCCCTCTGGTTTCCAATCACTCTGCTATGACCTCCTTTTTGTATCACCCTACGCTCCCTGCTAGTCTTACCACGTCCACAACGAGACCATGGTTTCAGCGGGGGGTGTTTCGATTTGCAGATATTGTGGACCCCTTCACTAGGGACCTTTTGCCATTTTCTACCCTCCAGACCAAATATAATCCCCCCCCCCTCCTCCAATTACTTTTATATCCAGATTAGTCACTTCGCTCAGTCCATTTTTTCAGGGATCACAGTTTCCCTTCCGACTCCCTTTGAACGCCTTTGCAGGGAAGGGGTACATGCGAAAGGCCTAATTTCTGAGATTTACTCCATATTGCTGACTCCCTTCCCTGATCGGGTTCAAAGGCATTCCTACATGGTGCGGTAGGAGGAATATCTGGGGAGGGCCTTACCGGACTCACTCTGGCACCTTATATGGAGGAGGGCAGTGAAATCCTCTATGTCGGTACTTCATCAGGAGAACCAATATAAAATCTTAATGTACTGGCACCACACTCCTGACCTCCTCCATAGAATGAATCCAGTAGTCCCGGCTGACTGCTGGAGATGTGGCTTACATAGGGGTACATTGCCTCATATTTTCTGGGACTGGCCCAAGATATGCCCCTATTGGACCGGAGTAGGCACCCTCCTGAGCGATATTTTTGCAGTGGAAATCCGACCTGATCCTACGTCCTTCCTGCTTAATGTGGTCCCCATTCAAGTTAAAAAACACTCACTCAAGTTATTACTATTGATACTAACAGCAGCTCGTTGTCTAATCTCCCGAGCTTGGAAAAGCCCCGAACCGCCACGGGTCTCTGATTTGTATGCTAGGGTGATGGAGGTCCGAACAATGGAGTATTCCACTGCTATGTTTCAGGACAAAATAGCACTCTTCAACGCCATATGGGACCTATGGGATAATTACTGGGCCACTAGGCAACCTTAATGACCCCATAAGAAAGAGGTGTCCCCCCCCCCCCTTATGTCTCTGTCTATGTTATTTGTCTTGTCTTTTGGGTATTTGTTAGGTAAAGCATTGTTAGCTGAGAAGCCCTGGGCTTTTGGGTCTTTAAGGCTCTTCCACTACTACCTGATGTCTTTTTGTTTTAGGATACACCGCTAAGTAGTCCTTCTTCGGACTGATTACAGATAGACACAGTCTCCATTAGTTCACTTTATTGTTATATTTCTGCTCGGTCTCTCATTTTTCATCACTGACTATTATCGAGTGATTCAAGTGCTCAATCGATATGAATGTGATGTATTTTTATGTTTCATCCTTTACCTTGTACTATTGTGCATAATTCTATTGTAAATGTGCATTTTCATTTCCATATTATTTAATAAATACACAATTATTTTTAAAAAAGGAAGCCGTATGGCTAAAACAGTTGTTGGCAGATTTGGCTCAACAACAGTTCAATCAACAAAGGTCTTTGAAGAAACCAAGGATGCCTTACACTAGCACAGATGGATAAATCCCAGAACTAAGCGTATTGATGTGAAGTTTCATTTTCTGAGGGATCTTCAAGAACAAGGACTTGTGAACTTGCCAACTGAGGACATGGTTGCAAATATATTTACAAATCCCCTGAGTGTAGAAAGACACTCCAGGCTGATGAAGAAGCTGGGCTTTAAAGGTTATATAAGATATAAGGAACTTTTGAATGTATCTATAAACTCGCCAGGGGCTGAAGTGGTGGCTAAAACCCAAGCACCTGCTACCTGGCAAGGTTTTTTATTCCTAGCCTCAAAAAGTCTTCACTATGGATGCCTATATCTGGAACTCGTGTGTGTGTATGTAGACAGATTGTGAGTCCATAAAATGTGGCACAAGAAGGAATTATCATTCAACCTGAAAGATCTCAACCACCAAATGCTTGTCAGTCAAGATAATTTGCCAATTAACGGGGTGCAAGGAGCTTCATCCAGAGGAGGGAACCTGAACTCTACAATCTGAAGAAGTGGGGAAAAACAGCTCTAGATGCTTTGGTGACAGGTAATACTAAGATATCCAACTTTACTCTTTCTGAATTGTTCTCACCATGTTCTAGTGTCAGTCGGTTTATCAAACAGCTGGTGGGAGAAGCAGGTGTGTATATATTCCAATAGCTTCAGTTATTACCAAGAGGATGGAGGAGCTAACAGATGTCATAGCCATTCTTGCATGATGGCCTCCCATGGCCTGGTTCTCATTTTGGGATCGATCTTGAAGGGCAGTTACTGGAGCCTGACAGATGTTCTGCACCTTCTCTTCCAGGAGGGGTGTCTTCATCTTCATCCACATAAGTTGCATCTCACGGTGTGCAAGCTGGCAAGGATGACCTATAGATTTTTCACTGAGGTTGTGAGTCTGCTAGCTGCCTGAAGGTCTAGAACATGTTGTAGAAAGTATTAAAAAATAATAATGTCATTTCCCATTATCAAGACAAAGTTACAAAGCAAGGTTTGTAACCACCATCTTTTCCGGGGTATATGTTAGAGCCTTAAAGGATCTCAGTCCAGCTTTCATCGCCTGGACCTGTATTGCCCAGTTTGGGGTCCCCTGGACAATGTCAAGATGTCACTACGTGTTTCTGCTCTCCGGAAGGGATGGTAAGGCGTGGTTCACCCCAATGGGAAATAAGACCAGAGAGGCAGGGTCTGCAGTAAATCAGGGGGCTTCTTTATTGGAGGAATTCAGGTACAAAACAATACAGGCAAAGCATAGGGCTGGCTTCTCCCGTCTCCTCCCTGAGATGAGGCATAGGGCTGGCTTCTCCCGTCTCCTCCCTGAGATGAGGCATAGGGCTGGCTTCTCTCGTCTCCTCCCTAGGATGAGGCATAGGGCTGGCTTCTCCCGTCTCCTCCCTGAGATGAGGCATAGGGCTGGTTTTTCCAGTCTCCTCCCTAGGATGAGGCATAGGGCTGGCTTCTCTCGTCTCCTCCCTAGGATAAGGCATAGGGCTGGCTTCTCCAGGCTCCTCCCTGAGATGAGGCATAGGGCTGGCTTTTCCAGTCTCCTCCCTAGGATGAGGCATAGGGCTGGCTTCTCTCGTCTCCTCCCTAGGATGAGGCATAGGGCTGGTGTCACGACCGCTATCCCAGCAGCAGTCGTGTCGCACCAGACGGAGGGGAAGGGGGACCCTTATCTACGGATGAGAAATAGAATGGCCACCCCTGACTAACCCTAAGCTGGCACCTGTCTGCCCTGATACCCTAGACGGGGTGTGAACCCGTGCGGCGAGCAGGATGCCTAAACCCTCAGTCGCCCTAACAAGACTGGACTGGGGAAAGGCCGATGGGAGCGCTAGTCACCATCACTCACGTCTAGGAAAACAACAGGGGAAGACAGCAACAAACAAACAACAGCAGAGATAGACTTATCCAGTCACGAGCAGAGAAGGCGATCCCAAACACGACAGTCCACGCCGGACAAGAGCTCCACAGCAACACCATCAAATGATCTCCTTCCAAGGTCAGAGTAGCACTGGAAGTAAGGACTATATCTGGCAATGACTGCAAGTGAAACTGAAACTAATATAGTAGCTGGGAGTGGCAGACAGGACTCACCTAAGAAGGATGCCTACAAACTCCCAGTCAGGACAAAAAGGTTCACAAGGCAAAACCTGGATGACATACCCTGAACCACGGAGCAAACTCACAAGCTATCGCGAGTAGCAAGTCGCTGCGACCTTCTCCTCCCAGACCTGTCTGGATCAGTCCACAGTCGTGACTTCTGGCTTTTCCAGTCTCCTCCCTAGGATGAGGCATAGGGCTGGCTTCTCCAGTCTCCTCCCTAGGATGAGGCATAGGGCTGGCTTCTCCAGTCTCCTCCCTAGGACGAGGCATAGGGCTGGCTTCTCCAGTCTTCTCCCTAGGACGAGGCATAGGGCTGGCTTCTCCAGTCTCCTCCCTAGGACGAGGCATAGGGCTGGCTTCTCCAGTCTCCTCCCTAGGACGAGGCATAGGGCTGGCTTCTCCAGTCTCCTCTCTGAGACGAGGCATAGGGCTGGCTTCTCCAGTCTCCTCTTTAGGACAAGGGATGGGGCTGGCTTCTCCAGTCTCCTCACTGGCAGAAGGGTTTGATGCTGAGGAAAGGCCTGAGCTAGCTGTCCCTCCAGGCCAAAGGCTGGAGGTCCAAGGTCTATAGCTCAGTAGTCAGGGTTGCACGTTGGTCACAGGGCTGGTGACCCATGGTCTGTGGCTCAGCGTCCCCATCTCAGCGTCTTCTTCTGGTTACTCATGCAGACTGGCTGAGTCTCCCCTCCAAGCACTATTACCTAACTGCAGCACACTAGCGGCTCTGACTGCTCTCCTTATATACAATTTTTAGCTAGACTGGAATCTTCTAGTGGGAGGAGTGCAGTGGAGAAGCTCAGCACAAACGGATACAATGTTACACTTTCCGTCTCTCATAGACTTATATTAGAGCTTCAATGATACTCAATGGAAATGCCACAGAAGATTTTTCCAGACAAAAACAAGTTTCCAGACATAACAATAGAGATAAAACCAGGCGGTCACAAGGTCAGTGTGTCTGGTTTGGGTGGTAAACAACGTCTGGCTTATTCCCTCCAAAACATGCTCTTCTTTAAACCCTATGGCAGCTGTCGAAAACGACCAGCTTCTCATTCAAAGTCCTAACAGTATCTCAGCATTAACCCTTTCCACAGAGCCTCAAAAATACAACGATAATGAACAGGATATATATCACAGTATACATATAAATTGCAGTAACACAGTATTAAAGAGTGCAAGTTAACCCTGCAATAAAGTAAGGTGTTGATGACTTTGCATAGGGGAGATAGGGACAAATGTCCAGACTTCACAGTACCCCTGCTCCAGGGCACTACACACCTCCTTGTGGTGTTCTATAGTGTTAGCTGCAATGACTAACCATTGGTGTAAAACATCTGAGGATTCTTCTCTCAGATTCATCATTTTCAAGATAGTTGTCATCTCCTCTACAAGAAGTATTAGTGATTAGGGATGAGAGGGAGGTGCCATATTCGATTTCGCGATATTTTGCGAATATTCGATCGAATATTTGTCGAAATCAAATATTCGCCATTATTCTATTTATCTCGAATAATATGCGATTTTTCGCGTATTGCGATTTTCTTTAAACTGTATAAGGCAACTTTCATATTGGTTGGCTAATATGTGAATTTTACGAATATTCGCTATATTGCTATAACTTTGATTTTTTGAATATTTTAAAATACAAAGTTATAGAAACACATCACCAGCAGGTGGCGCTCCTCCCTCTTACTCCTCTCTATGTATCACCAGCAGGTGGCGCTCCTCTCTCTCACTGCTCTCTATGTTGTATCACCACACATCACCAGCAGGTGGCGCTCCTCCCTCTTACTCCTCTCTATGTATCACCAGCAGGTGGCGCTCCTCCCTCTCACTACTCTCTATGTTGTATCACCACACATCACCAGCAGGTGGCGCTCCTCCCTCTCACTCCTCTCTATGTTGTATCACCACCCATCACCAGCAGGTGGCGCTCCTGCCTCTTACTTCTCTCTATGTATCACCACCCATCACCAGCAGGTGGCGCTTCTCCCTCTCACTACTCTCTATGTTGTATCACCACACATCACCAGCAGGTGTCGCTCCTCCCTCTCACTGCTCTCTATGTTGTATCACCACACATCACCAGCAGGTGGCGCTCCTCCCTCTCACTCTTCTCTATGTTGTATCACCACACATCACCAGAAGGTGGCACTCCTCCCTCTCACTCCTCTCTATGTTATATCACCAGCAGGTGGCGCTACTCCTTCTTACTCCTCTCTATGTTGTATCACCACACATCACCAGCAGGTGGCGCTCCTCCCTCTCATTCTTCTCCATGTATCACCAGCAGGTGGCGATCCTCCCTCTCACTGCTATTTATGTTGTATCACTACACATCACCAGCAGGTGGCGCTCCTCCCTCTCACTCTTCTCTATGTTGTATCACTAGCAGGTGGCGCTTCTCACTCTTACTCCTCTCTATGTATCACCACACATAACCAGCAGGTGGCGCTCCTCCCTCTCGCTCCTCTCTATATTGTATCACCACACATCACCAGCAGGTGGCGCTCCTCCCTCTCACTACTCTTTATGTATCACTAGCAGTTGGCGCTCCTCCCTCTCCTCTCTATGTTGTATCACCATACATCACCAGCAGGTGGCGCTCCTCCCTTTCACTCCTCTCTATGTTTTATAACCACACATCACCAGCAGGTGGCGCTCCTCCCTCTCACTCCTCTCTATATTGTATCACCACAAATCACCAGCAGGTGGCGCTTCTCCCTCTCGCTCCTCTCTATATTGTATCACCACACATCACCAGCAGGTGGCGCTCCTCCCTCTCACTCCTCTCTATATTGTATCACTACACATCACCAGCAGGTGGCGCTCCTCCCTCTCACTCTTCTCTATGTTGTATCACTAGCAGGTGGCGCTTCTCACTCTTACTCCTCTCTATGTATCACCACACATAACCAGCAGGTGGCGCTCCTTCCTCTCGCTCCTCTCTATATTGTATCACCACACATCACCAGCAGGTGGCGCTCCTCCCTCTCCTCTCTATGTTGTATCACCATACATCACCAGCAGGTGGCGCTCCTCGCTCTCACTCCTTTCTATGTTGTATCACCACAAATCACCAGCAGGTGGCGCTTCTCCCTCTCACTCCTCTCTATGTTGTATCACCATACATCACCAGCAGGTGGCGCTCCTCCCTCTCGCTCTTCTCTATGTATTACCAGCAGGTGGCGCACCTCCCTCTCACTCTTCTCTATGTAGTATCACCACACATCACCAGCAGGTGGCGCTCCTTCCTCTCATTACTCTTTATGCATCACTAGCAGTTGGCGCTCCTCCAAATCACTCCTCTCTATGTTGTACCACCACACAATACAACAGGTGCCGCTCCTCCCTCTCACTCCTCTGTATATTGTATCACCACACATCACCAGCGGTTGGCGCTCCTCCCTCTCTTCTCTATGTTGTATAACCATACATCACCAGCAGGTGGCGCTCCTCCCTCTCACTCCTCTCTATATTGTATCACTACACATCACCAGCAGGTGGCGCTCCTCCCTCTAACTCGTCTCTATATTGTATGACCACACATCACCAGTAGGAGGCGCTCCTCCCTCTCACTCCTCTCTATATTGTATAACCACACATCACCAGCAGGTGGCGCTCCTCCCTCTCACTCCTCTCCATGTATCACCAGCAGGTGGCGCTCCTCCCTCTCACTCCTCTCCATGTATCACCAGCAGGTGGTGCTCCTCCCTCTCACTCCTCTCTATATTGTATAACCACACATCACCAGCAGGTGGCGCTCCTCCCTCTCACTCCTCTCCATGTATCACCAGCAGGTGGCGCTCCTCCCTCTCACTCCTCTCCATGTATTACCAGCAGGTGGTGCTCCTCCCTTTCACCACTCTCTATATTGTATCACCACATATCACCAGCAGGTGGCTCTCCTCCCTCTCACTCCTCTCTATGTTGTATCACCACATATCACCAGCAGGTGGCTCTCCTCCCTCTCTTTCCTCCATATATTGTATTACCACACATCACCAGCAGGTGGTGCTCCTCCCTCTCACTCCTCTCTATGTTGTATCACCACACAATATAGAGAGTGGTGAGAGGGAGGAGCACCACCTGCTTGTGATACATGGAGAAGAGTGAGAGGGAGGAGCTGCTGGTGGCGCTCCTCCCTCTCACTCCTCTCCATGTATCACTAGCAGGTAGTGCTCCTTCCTCTCACCACTCTCTATATTGTATCACCACACATCACCAGCAGGTGCCGCTCCTCCCTCTGACTCCTCTCTATGTTGTATCACCACACATCACCAGCAGGTGGTGCTCCTCCCTCTCACTCCTCTCTATATTGTATCACCACACCTCACCAGCAGGTGGCGCTCCTCCCTCTCACTCCTCTCTATATTGTATCACCACACATCACCAGCAGGTGGCGCTCCTCCCTCTTACTTCTCTCTATGTATCACCACACATCACCAGCAGGTGGCGCTCCTCCCTCTCACTTTTCTATATGTTGTATTACCACACATCACCAGCAGGTGGCGATCCTCCCTCTTACTTCTCTCTATGTATCACCACACATCACCAGCAGGTGGCGCTCCTCCCTCTCATTCCTCTCCATGTATCACCAGCAGGTGGTGCTCCTCCCTTTCACCACTCTCTATATTGTATCACCACACATCACCAGCAGGTGGCTCTCCTCCCTCTCTTTCCTCCATATATTGTATCACCACACATCACCAGCAGGTGGTGGTCCCTCTCACTCCTCTCTATATTGAGTTACCACACAATATAGAGAGTGGTGAGAGGGAGGAGCACCACCTGCTAGTGATACATGGAGAAGAGTGAGAGGGAGGAGCTGCTGGTGGCGCTTCTCCCTCTCACTCTTCTCCATGTATCACCAGCAGGTGGTGCTCCTCCCTCTCACTCCTCTCTATATTGTATCACTACACATCACCAGCAGGTGGCTCTCCTCCCTCTCTCTCCTCTCTATATTGTATCACCACACATCACCAGCAGGGGTTGCTCCTCCCTCTCACTCCTCTCTATGTTGTATCACCCCACATCACCAGCAGGTGGCGCTCGTCCCTCTTACTTCTCTCTATGTATCACCACACATCACCAGCAGGTGGCGCTCCTCCCTCACACTTTTCTATATGTTGTATCACCACACATCACCAGCAGGTGGCACTCCTCCCTCTCACTCCTCTCTATATTGTATCACCACACATCACCCGCAGGTGGCGCTCCTCCCTCTTACTTCTCTCTATGTATCACCACACATCACCAGCAGGTGGCGCTCCTCCCTCTCACTCCTCTCTATGATGTATCACCACACATCACCAGCAGGTGGCGCTCCTCCCTCTCACTCTTCTCTATGTTGTATCACTACATATCACCAGCAGGTGGCGCTCCTCCCTCTCACTCCTCACTATATTGAGTCACCACACATCACCAGCAGGTGGCGCTCCTCCCTCTCACTCCTCTCTATATTGTATCACCACACATAACCAGCAGGTGGCGCTCCTCCCTCTCACTCCTCTCTATATTGTATCACCACACATCACCAGCAGGTGGCGCTCCTCCCTCTCACTCTACTCTATGTATCACCAGCAGATGGCGCTCCTCCCTCTCACTCCTCTCTATGATGTATCACCACACATTACCAGCAGGTGGCACTCCTCCCTCTCACTACTCTTTATGTATCACCAGCAGATGGCGCTCCTCCCTCTCACTCCTCTCTATGATGTATCACCACACATCACCAGCAGGTGGCGCACCTCCCTCTCTTTCCTCTCTATGTTGTATTACCACACATCACCAGCAGGTGGCGCTCCTCCCTCTTACTCCTCTCTATGTTGTATCACCACACATCACCAGCAGGTGGCGCTCCTCCCTCTCACTCTACTCTATGTATCACCAGCAGGTGGCGCTCCTCTCTCTCACTCTTCTCTATGTTGTATCACCACACATCACCAGCAGGTGGCGCTCCTCCCTCTCACTCCTCTCTATGTATCACCACACATGACCAGCAGGTGGCGCTCCTCCCTCTCACTCCTCTCTATATTGTATCACCACACATCACCAGCAGGTGGCACTCCTCCCTCTCACTACTCTTTATGTATCACCAGCAGATGGCGCTCCTCCCTCTCACTCCTCTCTATGATGTATCACCACACATCACCAGCAGGTGGCGCTCCTCCCTCTCACTCCTCTCTATGTATCACCACACATGACCAGCAGGTGGTGCTCCTCCCTCTCACTCCTCTCTATGTATCACCACACATGACCAGCAGGTGGCGCTCCTCCCTCTCACTCCTCTCTATATTGTATCACCACACATCACCAGCAGTTGGCGCTCCTCCCTCTCACTCCTCTCTATGTATCACCACACATCACCAGCAGGTGGCGCTCCTCCCTCTCTTTCCTACATATATTGTATCACCACACATCACCAGTAGGTGGTGCTCCTCCCTCTCACTCCTCTCTATGTTGTATCACTATACATCACCAGCAGGTGGCGCTCCTCCCTCTCACTCCTCTCTGTATTGTATCACCACACATCACCAGCAGGTGGCGCTCCTCCCTCTCATTCCTCTCCATGTATCACCAGCAGGTGGCGCTCCTCCCTCTCATTCCTCTTTATATTGTATCACCACACAATATAGAGAGTGGTGAGAGGGAGGAGCACCACCTGCTAGTGAAAAATAGAGAAGAGTGAGAGGGAGGAGCTGCTGCTGGCGCTCCTCCCTTTCACTCTTCTCCATGTATCACTAGCAGGTGGTGCTCCTCCCTCTCACCACTCTCTATATTGTATCACCACACATCACCAGCAGGTGGCTCTCCTCCCTCTCACTCCTCTCTATGTTGTATCACCACAAATCACCAGCAGGTGGCGCTCCTCCCTCTCACTCCTCTCTATATTGTATCACCAGACATTACCAGCAGGTGGCGCTCCTCCCACTCACTCCTCTCTATATTGTATCACCACACATCACCAGCAGGTGGCGCTCCTCCCTCTCATTCCTCTCTATATTGTATCACCACACATCACCAGCAGGTGGCGCTCCTCCCTCTCACTCCTCTCCTTGTATTACCAGCAGGTGGCGCTCCTCCCTCTCACTCCTCTCTATATTGTATCACCACACATCACCAGCAGGTGGCGCTCCTCCCTTTCACTCTTCTCCATGTATCACTAGCAGGTGGTGCTCCTCCCTCTCACCACTCTCTATATTGTATCACCACACATCACCAGCAGGTGGCTCTCCTCCCTCTCACTCCTCTCTATATTGTATCACCACACATCACCAGCAGGTGGCGCACCTCCCTCTCTTTCCTCTCTATGTTGTATTACCACACATCACCAGCAGGTGGCGCTCCTCCCTCTCACTCCTCTCTATGTATCACCACACATGACCAGCAGGTGGCGCTCCTCCCTCTCACTCCTCTCTATGTATCACCACACATCACCAGCAGGTGGCGCTCCTCCCTCTCACTCCTCTCTATATTGTATCACCACACATCACCAGCAGTTGGCGCTCCTCCCTCTCACTCCTCTCTATGTATCACCACACATCACCAGCAGGTGGCGCTCCTCCCTCTCACTCCTCTCTATATTGTATCACCACACATCACCAGCAGGTGGCGCTCCTCCCTCTCATTCCTCTCCATGTATCACCAGCAGGTGGCGCTCCTCCCTCTCATTCCTCTTTATATTGTATCACCACACAATATAGAGAGTGGTGAGAGGGAGGAGCACCACCTGCTAGTGAAAAATAGAGAAGAGTGAGAGGGAGGAGCTGCTGCTGGCGCTTCTCCCTTTCACTCTTCTCCATGTATCACTAGCAGGTGGTGCTCCTCCCTCTCACCACTCTCTATATTGTATCACCACACATCACCAGCAGGTGGCGCTCCTCCCTCTCACTCCTCTCTAGATTGTATCTTCACACATCACCAGCAGGTGGCGCTCCTCCCTCTCTCTCCTCTCTATGTTGTATCACCACACATCACCAGCAGGTGGCGCTCCTCCCTCTCACTCCTCTCTATGTTGTATCACCACAAATCACCAGCAGGTGGCGCTCCTCCCTCTCACTCCTCTCTATATTGTATCACCAGACATTACCAGCAGGTGGCGCTCCTCCCACTCACTCCTCTCTATATTGTATCACCACACATCACCAGCAGGTGGCGCTCCTCCCTCTCATTCCTCTCTATATTGTATCACCACACATCACCAGCAGGTGGCGCTCCTCCCTCTCACTCCTCTCCTTGTATTACCAGCAGGTGGCGCTCCTCCCTCTCACTCCTCTCTATATTGTATCACCACACAATATAGAGAGTAGTGAGAGGGAGGAGCACCACCTGCTAGTGATACATGGAGAAGAGTGAGAGGGAGGAGCTGCTGCTGGCGCTCCTCCCTTTCACTCTTCTCCATGTATCACTAGCAGGTGGTGCTCCTCCCTCTCACCACTCTCTATATTGTATCACCACACATCACCAGCAGGTGGCTCTCCTCCCTCTCACTCCTCTCTATATTGTATCACCACACATCACCAGCAGGTGTTGCTCCTCCCTCTCACTCCTCTCTATGTTGTATCACCACACCTCACCAGCAGGTGGCGCTCCTCCCTCTTACTACTCTCTATGTATCACCACACATCACCAGCAGGTGGCGCTCCTCCCTCTCACTTTTCTATATGTTGTATTACCACACATCACCAGCAGGTGGCGCTCCTCCCTCTCACTTTTCTCTATGTTGTATTATCACACATCACTAGCAGGTGGCGCTCCTCCCTCTCTTTCCTCCATATATTGTATCACCACAGATCACCAGCAGGTGGTGCTCCTCCCTCTCACTCCTCTCTATGTTGTATCACCACACATCACCAGCAGGTGGCGCTCCTCCCTCTCATTCCTCTCCATGTATCACCAGCAGGTGGTGCTCCTCCCTTTCACCACTCTCTATATTGTATCACCACACATCACCAGCAGGTGGCTCTCCTCTCTCTCACTCCTCTCTATATTGTATCACCACACATCTCCAGCAGGTGGCTCTCCTCCCTCTCTTTCCTCCATATATTGTATCACCAGCAGGCGGTGGTCCCTCTCACTCCTCTCTATATTGAGTTACCACACAATATAGAGAGTGGTGAGAGGGAGGAGCACCACTTGCTAGTGATACATGGAGAAGAGTGAGAGGGAGGAGCTGCTGGTGGCGCTTCTCCCTCTCACTCTTCTCCATGTATCACTAGCAGGTGGTGCTCCTCCCTCTCACCACTCTCTATATTGTATCACCACACATCACCAGCAGGTGGTGCTCCTCCCTCTCACTCCTCTCTATGTTGTATCACCACACATCACCAGCAGGTGGCGCTCCTCCCTCTCACTCCTCTCTATATTGTATCACCACACATCACCAGCAGGTGGTGCTCCTCCCTCTCACTCCTCTCTATATTGTATCACTACACATCACCAGCAGGTGTTGCTCCTCCCTCTCACTCCTCTCTATGTTGTATCACCACACATCACCAGCAGGTGGCGCTCCTCCCTCTCACTCCTCTCTATATTGTATCACCACACATCACCCGCAGGTGGCGCTCCTCCCTCTTACTTCTCTCTATGTATCACCACACATCACCAGCAGGTGGCGCTCCTCCCTCTCACTCCTCTCTATGATGTATCACCAGACATCACCAGCAGGTGGCGCAACTCCCTCTCACTCCTCTCTGTATTGTATCACCACACATCACCAGCAGGTGGCCCTCCTCCCTCTTACTCCTCTCCATGTATTACCAGCAGGTGGCGCTCCTCCCTCTCACTCCTCTCTATATTGTATCACCACACATCACCAGCAGGTGGCGCTCCTCCCTCTCACTCCTCTCTATGTATCACCACACATCACCAGCAGGTGGCGCTCCTCCCTCTCACTCCTCTCTATATTGTATCACTACACATCACCAGCAGGTGTTGCTCCTCCCTCTTACTCCTCTCTATGTTGTATCACCACACATCACCAGCAGGTGGCGCTCCTCCCTCTCACTCCTCTCTATATTGTATCACCAGCAGGTGGCTCTCCTCCCTCTCTTTCCTCCATATATTGTATCACCAGCAGGTGGTGGTCCCTCTCACTCCTCTCTATATTGAGTTACCACACAATATAGAGAGTGGTGAGAGGGAGGAGCACCACTTGCTAGTGATACATGGAGAAGAGTGAGAGGGAGGAGCTGCTGGTGGCGCTTCTCCCTCTCACTCTTCTCCATGTATCACTAGCAGGTGGTGCTCCTCCCTCTCACCACTCTCTATATTGTATCACCACACATCACCAACAGGTGCCGCTCCTCCCTCTCACTCCTCTCTATGTTGTATCACCACACATCACCAGCAGGTGGCGCTCCTCCCTCTCTTTCCTCCATATATTGTATCACCACACATCACCAACAGGTGCCGCTCCTCCCTCTCACCACTCTCTATAGTGTATCACCACACATCACCAGCAGGTGGCGCTCCTCCCTCTCTTTCCTCCATATATTGTATCACCACACATCACCAACAGGTGCCGCTCCTCCCTCTCACTCCTCTCTATGTTGTATCACCACACATCACCAGCAGGTGGCGCTCCTCCCTCTCACTCCTCTCTATGTTGTATCACCACACATCACCAGCAGGTGGTGCTCCTCTCTCTCACTTCTCTCTATGTTGTATCACCACACATCACCAGCAGGTGGTGCTCCTCCCTCTTACTCCCCTCTATGTTGTATCACCACACATCACCAGCAGGTGGTGCTCCTCCCTCTTACTCCTCTCTATGTTGTATCACCACACATCACCAGCAGGTGGCGCTCCTCCCTCTCACTCCTCTCTATGTTGTATCACCACACATCACCAGCAGGTGGCGCTCCTCCCTCTTACTTCTCTCTATGTATCACCAGACATCACCAACAGGTGGCGCAACTCCCTCTCACTCCTCTCTGTATTGTATCACCACACATCACCAGCAGGTGGCACTCCTCCCTCTCACTCCTCTCTATATTGTATCACCACACATCACCCGCAGGTGGCGCTCCTCCCTCTTACTTCTCTCTATGTATCACCAGACATCACCAACAGGTGGCGCAACTCCCTCTCACTCCTCTCTGTATTGTATCACCACACATCACCAGCAGGTGGCCCTCCTCCCTCTTACTCCTCTCCATGTATTACCAGCAGGTGGCGCTCCTCCCTCTCACTCCTCTCTATATTGTATCACCACACAATATAGAGAGTAGTGAGAGGGAGGAGCACCACCTGCTAGTGATACATGGAGAAGAGTGAGAGGGAGGAGCTGCTGGTGGCGCTCCTCCCTTTCACTCTTCTCCATGTATCACTAGCAGGTGGTGCTCCTCCCTCTCACCACTCTCTATGTTGTATCACCACACATCACCAGCAGGTGGCTCTCCTCCCTCTCACTCCTCTCTATATTGTATCACCACACATCACCAGCAGGTGGCGCTCCTCCCTCTCACTCCTCTCTATATTGAGTCACCACACATCACCAGCAGGTGGCGCTCCTCCCTCTCACTCCTCTCTATATTGTATCACCACACATCACCAGCAGGTGGCGCTCCTCCCTCTCACTCCTCTCTATGTTGTATCACCACACATCACCAGTAGGTGGCGCTCCTCCCTCTCACTCTTCTCCATGTATCACTAGCAGGTGGTGCTCCTCACTCCTCTCTATGTTGTATCACTACATATCACCAGCAGGTGGCGCTCCTCCCTCTCACTCCTTTCTATATTGTATCACCACACATCACCAGCAGGTGGCTCTCCTCCCTCTCTTTCCTCCATATATTGTATCACCACACATCACCAGCAGGTGGCGCTCCTCCCTCTTACTTCTCTCTATGTATCACCACACATCACCAGCAGGTGGCGCTCCTCCCTCTCTTTCCTCCATATATTGTATCACCACACATCACCAGCAGGTGGCGCTCCTCCCTCTCACTCCTCTCTATATTGTATCACCAGCAGGTGGCTCTCCTCCCTCTCTTTCCTCCATATATTGTATCACCACACATCACCAGCAGGTGGTGCTCCTCCCTCTCACTCCTCTCTATATTGAGTTACCACACAATATAGAGAGTGGTGAGAGGGAGGAGCACCACCTGCTAGTGATACATGTAGAAGAGTGAGAGGGAGGAGCTGCTGGTGGCGCTCCTCCCTTTCACTCTTCTCCATGTATCACTAGCAGGTGGTGCTCCTCCCTCTCACTACTCTCTATATTGTATCACCACACATCACCAGCAGGTGGCGCTCCTCCCTCTCACTCCTCTCTATGTTGTATCACTACATATCACCAGCAGGTGGCGCTCCTCCCTCTCACTCCTCTCTATATTGTATCACCACACATCACCAGCAGGTGGCGCTCCTCCCTCTCACTCCTCTCTATATTGTATCACTACACATCACCAGCAGGTGTTGCTCCTCCCTCTTACTCCTCTCTATGTTGTATCACCACACATCACCAGCAGGTGGCTCTCCTCTCTCTCACTCCTCTCTATATTGTATCACCACACATCTCCAGCAGGTGGCTCTCCTCCCTCTCTTTCCTCCATATATTGTATCACCAGCAGGTGGTGGTCCCTCTCACTCCTCTCTATATTGAGTTACCACACAATATAGAGAGTGGTGAGAGGGAGGAGCACCACTTGCTAGTGATACATGGAGAAGAGTGAGAGGGAGGAGCTGCTGGTGGCGCTTCTCCCTCTCACTCTTCTCCATGTATCACTAGCAGGTGGTGCTCCTCCCTCTCACTCCTCTCTATATTGTATCACCACACATCACCAACAGGTGCCGCTCCTCCCTCTCACTCCTCTCTATGTTGTATCACCACACATCACCAACAGGTGCCGCTCCTCCCTCTCACCACTCTCTATAGTGTATCACCACACATCACCAGCAGGTGGCGCTCCTCCCTCTCTTTCCTCCATATATTGTATCACCACACATCACCAGCAGGTGGCGCTCCTCCCTCTCACTCCTCTCTATGTTGTATCACCACACATCACCAGCAGGTGGTGCTCCTCTCTCTCACTTCTCTCTATGTTGTATCACCACACATCACCAGCAGGTGGTGCTCCTCCCTCTTACTCCCCTCTATGTTGTATCACCACACATCACCAGCAGGTGGTGCTCCTCCCTCTTACTCCTCTCTATGTTGTATCACCACACATCACCAGCAGGTGGCGCTCCTCCCTCTCACTCCTCTCTATGTTGTATCACTACACATCACCAGCAGGTGGCGCTCCTCCCTCTTACTTCTCTCTATGTATCACCAGACATCACCAACAGGTGGCGCAACTCCCTCTCACTCCTCTCTGTATTGTATCACCACACATCACCAGCAGGTGGCCCTCCTCCCTCTCACTCCTCTCTATGTTGTATCACCACACATCACCAGCAGGTGGCACTCCTCCCTCTCACTCCTCTCTATATTGTATCACCACACATCACCCGCAGGTGGCGCTCCTCCCTCTTACTTCTCTCTATGTATCACCAGACATCACCAACAGGTGGCGCAACTCCCTCTCACTCCTCTCTGTATTGTATCACCACACATCACCAGCAGGTGGCCCTCCTCCCTCTTACTCCTCTCCATGTATTACCAGCAGGTGGCGCTCCTCCCTCTCACTCCTCTCTATATTGTATCACCACACAATATAGAGAGTAGTGAGAGGGAGGAGCACCACCTGCTAGTGATACATGGAGAAGAGTGAGAGGGAGGAGCTGCTGGTGGCGCTTCTCCCTTTCACTCTTCTCCATGTATCACTAGCAGGTGGTGCTCCTCCCTCTCACTCCTCTCTATGTTGTATCACCACACATCACCAGCAGGTGGCGCTCCTCCCTCTCACTCCTCTCTATATTGTATCACCACACATCACCAGCAGGTGGCGCTCCTCACTCTTCTCCATTTATCACCAGCAGCTGATATCAATGTTCAATGACACTTTTCAGAGGTGAATAACGCCTGCTGCAATGAAGGAGGCAATAGTCGTCGTCTTTCTGACACCCTGGAAAGACCCCACTCTTCCAGATTCGTACAGACCTATTTCCTTACTGACCTCTGACGTTAAGTCTAAAGTCCTGGCGAACAGGCTGAAAACCGTAATCTCGACTATTATACCAGAGGTGGTCGGAGAAGGTCGGTAGTCGGCATTATCTATGGGGGCGCTGAGAGCCATGCGCTTTGGAGATACTTTTGATTCCTTCGTTGCTGTACCATTGCTCTAAGGCTAGGATTAGAGCTAATGGCGGTACTTCGTAAGCTGATGACCTGGAAAGAGGTACCCGGCAGGGCTGCCCACTCTCTCCTCTACCTTTCACCACCGCAGTCGTGCCTGATTACATCATCTAATCAAATTGTTGGCTTCCCAGTGGGAGTTAGAGAGGAACGTGTCTCCCTATATGCGGATGCTTATATACCGAGGGGATGTGGAGGGATCGCTGGCTCCAGGAATGTCCCTTATACACCATTTTGGAGATCGGTCTGGCCTTGATATAAACTGGGATAAGTCTATTTTATTTCGGCTGGATCCGATTGCCTCTGGTCTCTCCCTGCTGTCCACCCGCCTGCACGTTGCTCCCAGTTTCAGATACCTGGGTATTGTGGTTTCATTGAATATGGGACACCACGTGAAAAATAATATAGATCCGCTCCTGAGCACTATGCTGAACGGATGCACGGTGTGAACTTCCGATGCCCGAAGTGGGCAGATACTTATGCCAACGCTAATGTGCGCATTGCATGACCCCCGGTATGGATCCCGCAACGGACCTTTTATAAAATACAGGGTTTATTCGGGAGCTTGATCTGGTGCAAAATAAGGGCTAGGATAAAGTTGGACACTGCGGAGGGGGAAGGGTTCAGGGGCTCTACCTCGCTTCCCAGTTACAACAATTGAGGGTCTGGGTGCGGGCCCCTGGGGACAATGCCTCAGCACCCCTAATATCCCACATTATAGAACAGCAATTCCCTAGAGCCTTACTGGAACAAGGTGGTCTCTCTGCTCGGGTTGCGGGACTCCCTACACTGTCGAGATCTGCTGTCCATAACAGGCTTCACTCAGGTTACTCCTCAGCTGCCTGGAAGGGTTCTCCGCCTGGGAAAAGAGAGGTGCTCCTATATCCGCTGCAGAGGGATGGCGCCTTTAAATCATTTGGGGTCAATGTGGGGGTTCCGCCTGGTCCTGATGGGGATACTGGACATTACGGATCATTGTACGCGCTTGAGTGTGCGGCGCCTACCTTTCCAGGTCCGAAACTAATTACCAAGCGCTGGCTTCGCTCTATAGCTGAGTTTGTGAATGGAAGGGATGGTATGCTTCGTCTAGAAGAAGGGGTCTATGTCAAAAGGTAGTTTACAGAAATATGGGACAAGTGGGTTTCTTCCAGGATTGTGGCGTCTTCCTCTGCGCCTATCTCTACCCCCCCCCCCCCCCCCCCGGTAATGGGGGGAGGCTTAAGTGCTGCGGATAGTAGCTAATGTTTAGGTGCAGATCCGATGTGGCGGGGAATAACAAATCTGGAGAGAAGGACGTGGGTCTGAGTTTGGAGACAGGTGGGTCCAGACCCCACTCATACAGATAGTCACCTTACACGCGAAGAAGCTTGAGACCCACATGAGCGTTCCGAGTAACTGTGTCTTTGCTGGGGGTGGGTTAGTGGGGGGGGGGCGGTGTTGGTACACCACTATGTATAATGGTCGGAATGTCATCCGAGATATCTGCGTCCCTTATGTTTTATGTAATTTTAATAATTGTTGATTTAGACTATCTGGTGCCTCCTTCTTCTTAAGTCTGTTCACAGGAAATATGCAGCTTCAGAACTAAACACAGGATGGACCATCGCACTTCACCGACTTCAGACTACGCCAGACATGCTGAAATAAAAAAAAAAACGGACAGACTTTCGCTGTTGATGAACGTTCAGCTATTTATGCGGTAGATGGAGTAAGTAAAAATACCCGAGGGGGTGGAGAAGGAGGAAGCAGGAATAATGGAGGTTGTTATGTGAGTAACAAGATGGAGAAAGGACGGGTCAGAACCTGAAAATGAGGAGGACTAGTCAGGATGGACAAGTACCTCATGAGAAGGGTGAAGAGGACGTGCTGAACTTACAACAAATGGAAATAATTTTATAAAAAAAAAAAAAAATGAAGGTTAAGAATAGACGGAAAGGAAATCCAAATTTTTGTGTGATTCATGGCATCTAGAAGAGGGATCCACCCAGACGAGGCTCCTACAGTTAAAGCCTCATCGGTAACAGAGGCATTGGAAAAAGAAGCCACTGACAAAGCAGATCCAAGGGTCGATCATCACAATCCCTACAGCCGATATACCACAGGGCCTGACAAGAGGGACGAGGAGAAGGTCAGACTACTCATAGGACAGATGTACAGGGACGAAGGCAGTAGGTTATGCTGTAGTAACACAAGAAAAGTACTTGTAGTAAACCGCTCCCTGCGCAACGGCAAGACCCCAACTGGGAAATGTCCCATTCCCACTGAATAACAAGAATGATCCGGAGGGACGTTATGTTCCGGGGAAAAATTAAACTCAGTGCAAAACCTTATGTCTTTTGTTCCCACCAGTTGAAAGACCTGAGAGTCCCCCATGGGTGAGCGCTTATCCCGGTAACTACACTTGTTTTAGTCTTCCAGGTCATGGACCCACCTAGGGGAAACTCCAAGACCATTTCTGTGGAGAAAGGATCAAAGTCTCTGAGAATAGGAACTCCTCGAATATCTGGGTAAAGCACACTGTGATGAGAGCAGATACATGGTGGTCCAGCTCATGATGCCCTTCCACCGACTGCCCTCAGAAGAAACAGATAAGACGGGTAGACCGAGGAGACAGAGGAGGCCCTCCACCGTATATCTCAATGACATAGGAGTCCCCGAGGTGTCCCTAATGAATTTAAGGCACGTAATCCAGTAGCTGCGGGGTCTGAATCTATCCTTTTCTGGTGGGCTACAACTACTACGAATGTGGACGGGATAAATGACATTTATTACAACCAGCAAAGTGTGAATTATAAAGGGTAGAGGTGAACAGCTGAGCGCCACGTCCCTCATCACATGGCACACCAGGATGGCGCTATATAGGTGGGGTGTGCAAAATAGTAAAAGGGTTGACAGCCCCATCCCAAGAACCTGCTGAGAACTCTGGTCATGACGATCCTTCTACCACTTGGATGGAAGGATGGTCCGGTAAATGGACGGATCTCTGCTGCCGTGGTGGCCGGTAGACTGACCGTCTGTGGAGGATGTTGTGTCCATTGTATCCGAGGACTGACTGACCACTATCACCAAAACCACGTATCAGGAGGTCAGAACACAAGATCTGGATGATGAGGAACATCGTTATCAGGACTCTGATGTAGGAAAGGTTTTGTGAAAGTCATAGGCAAGCAAAGTGCTCGATGGGACGTGTGACCCTCGGAGTGATGAGATACATACAGCACGGAGGAGTGACGGGAAATGGTCAGGATATGTGAAGGGTTAATTAGGTCTGGTATTTCTGTAAGGACCGGAAATAAAGGCGCATAGACAGAACGGTTATCTCCCATTATCCTGCCGTCAGACGATGTGCCGCCTGTTACTGATGTAGATGACGCCTCTCCTAGATGGCGGTATTATTACATTATGCTGTGTGATATCAGGTCTATCCGTCCTTCACTCCCCGGATTATACACATGTAGCAGTGATTAGATGGCGGTATTATTACATTATGCTGTATGATATCAGGTCTATCCGTCCTTCACTCCCCGGATTATACCCATGTAGCAGTGATTAGATGGCGGTATTATTACATTATGCTGTATGATATCAGGTCTATCCGTCCTTCACTCCCCGGATTATACACATGTAGCAGTGATTAGATGGCGGTATTATTACATTATGCTGTGTGATATCAGGTCTATCCGTCCTTCACTCCCCGGATTATACACATGTAGCAGTGATTAGATGGCGGTATTATTACATTATGCTGTGTGATATCAGGTCTATCCGTCCTTCACTCCCCGGATTATACACATGTAGCAGTGATTAGATGGCGGTATTATTACATTATGCTGTGTGATATCAGGTCTATCCGTCCTTCACTCCCCGGATTATACACATGTAGCAGTGATTAGATGGCGGTATTATTACATTATGCTGTGTGATATCGGGTCTATCCGTCCTTCACTCCCCGGATTATACACATGTAGCAGTGATTAGATGGCGGTATTATTACATTATGCTGTGTGATATCGGGTCTATCCGTCCTTCACTCCCCGGATTATACACATGTAGCAGTGATTAGATGGCGGTATTATTACATTATGCTGTGTGATATCAGGTCTATCCGTCCTTCACTCCCCGGATTATACACATGTAGCAGTGATTAGATGGCGGTATTATTACATTATGCTGTGTGATATCAGGTCTATCCGTCCTTCACTCCCCGGATTATACACATGTAGCAGTGATTAGATGGCGGTATTATTACATTATGCTGTGTGATATCAGGTCTATCCGTCCTTCACTCCCCGGATTATACACATGTAGCAGTGATTAGATGGCGGTATTATTACATTATGCTGTGTGATATCAGGTCTATCCGTCCTTCACTCCCCGGATTATACACATGTAGCAGTGATTAGATGGCGGTATTATTACATTATGCTGTGTGATATTAGGTCTATCCGTCCTTCACTCCCCGGATTATACACATGTAGCAGTGATTAGATGGCGGTATTATTACATTATGCTGTGTGATATCAGGTCTATCCGTCCTTCACTCCCCGGATTATACACATGTAGCAGTGATTAGATGGCGGTATTATTACATTATGCTGTGTGATATCGGGTCTATCCGTCCTTCACTCCCCGGATTATACACATGTAGCAGTGATTAGATGGCGGTATTATTACATTATGCTGTGTGATATCAGGTCTATCCGTCCTTCACTCCCCGGATTATACACATGTAGCAGTGATTAGATGGCGGTATTATTACATTATGCTGTGTGATATCAGGTCTATCCGTCCTTCACTCCCCGGATTATACACATGTAGCAGTGATTAGATGGCGGTATTATTACATTATGCTGTGTGATATCGGGTCTATCCGTCCTTCACTCCCCGGATTATACACATGTAGCAGTGATTAGATGGCGGTATTATTGCATTATGCTGTGTGATATCGGGTCTATCCGTCCTTCACTCCCCGGATTATACACATGTAGCAGTGATTAGATGGCGGTATTATTACATTATGCTGTGTGATATCAGGTCTATCCGTCCTTCACTCCCCGGATTATACACATGTAGCAGTGATTAGATGGCGGTATTATTACATTATGCTGTGTGATATCAGGTCTATCCGTCCTTCACTCCCCGGATTATACACATGTAGCAGTGATTAGATGGCGGTATTATTACATTATGCTGTGTGATATCAGGTCTATCCGTCCTTCACTCCCCGGATTATACACATGTAGCAGTGATTAGATGGCGGTATTATTACATTATGCTGTGTGATATCGGGTCTATCCGTCCTTCACTCCCCGGATTATACACATGTAGCAGTGATTAGATGGCGGTATTATTACATTATGCTGTGTGATATTAGGTCTATCCGTCCTTCACTCCCCGGATTATACACATGTAGCAGTGATTAGATGGCGGTATTATTACATTATGCTGTGTGATATCAGGTCTATCCGTCCTTCACTCCCCGGATTATACACATGTAGCAGTGATTAGATGGCGGTATTATTACATTATGCTGTGTGATATCAGGTCTATCCGTCCTTCACTTCCCGGATTATACACATGTAGCAGTGATTAGATGGCGGTATTATTACTATTATGCTGTGTGATATCAGGTCTATCCGTCCTTCACTCCCTGGATTATACACATGTAGCAGTGATTAGATGGCGGTATTATTACATTATGCTGTGTGATATCAGGTCTGTCCGTCCTTCACTTCCCGGATTATACACATGTAGCAGTGATTAGATGGCGGTATTATTACTATTATGCTGTGTGATATCAGGTCTATCCGTCCTTCACTCCCCGGATTATACCCATGTAGCAGTGATTAGATGGCGGTATTATTACTATTATGCTGTGTGATATCAGGTCTGTCCGTCCTTCACTTCCCGGATTATACACATGTAGCAGTGATTAGATGGCGGTATTATTACATTATGCTGTGTGATATCAGGTCTATCCGTCCTTCACTCCCCGGATTATACACATGTAGCAGTGATTAGATGGCGGTATTATTACATTATGCTGTGTGATATCAGGTCTATCCGTCCTTCACTCCCCGGATTATACACATGTAGCAGTGATTAGATGGCGGTATTATTACATTATGCTGTGTGATATCGGGTCTATCCGTCCTTCACTCCCCGGATTATACACATGTAGCAGTGATTAGATGGCGGTATTATTACATTATGCTGTGTGATATCGGGTCTATCCGTCCTTCACTCCCCGGATTATACACATGTAGCAGTGATTAGATGGCGGTATTATTACCTTCTATGGAGATCAGTAAGAACTTTCTTGTAAGCTGGTAGAGAAAGAGTTAATGACGAGGGCGGCCCGGTACGATGCACCTGTCACGGGGCAATGTTTAATAAACCGCCAGCACATCAATTTCCATAATCAGCGGATAATAGGTGGATATTGAGCGCCGCTCGTCTCCTTCCCAGTGACAGCCATTTCCCAGAGCAATAATGGATGGAATTATCTCCAGATTACGTAGCGCAGCGAAAACAATTACACGAGAGCGTCCCTGAGGAGCCACCGCTTACAATACACCTCCGACAGCGGGGTCACCCCACATCCTGCCCGTACCAGTGTGAGACGCCAGGCAGAAAGCAGGAAGACAAATGCTGCATGAACTGAATTCACAAGTACAGTGAAGACTGACACGGGCAGATAGCAAAGAATGAATAGAATGCCAGAACTACAGTGAAGAGTGACACATAGGAGAGTGTAATGCTAGAGCCAAAGAATGATGTGATGGGGCCTGATGTCACGCTATTTCTGACCAGGAATAGTCTCCGTCCTCCTCCTATCAGCCATGGACCCTCAGACCCCTCTACTGGGGGGAGGGGGCCGTAAACCATTTGTATTGCTGAGGACTTCACTGAATAAACGTTTTGTAGACGTCCAGAGACAGATCGCCTTGGAATGTGGTGGGGGAGGCCGGACAGCATGGACTTCATCAGCTTCTGATCATGGACCCTTCAGGAGATGCTGGATGGGTGGGGGTTGGTTGTATTCCCTCGCCTATCTACCAATGGTTTGGGGGGAGTGATGAGAAGACGAAGTGAAGAAGTTGGGTGTGGTAGTCATTAGTTGCTGTTTTGTACTGGAAGGGTCGGATCTGAGCTGAGGCAGATCCTGGGACCATATGTGAGGGTTGCCTGATCAGGGACATGTACTGAGGCCATCTCCTGGGATGTTTTGTTGGATTGCATTACAAATAATAGTTGAGCTCCATCTGGATTGTTCGGCTACTGTATGAAGGAACCTCAAAAGGACACCCTGTGACAAACTGGTGGCAGCGGTGGGATACAAGTGTCATCAGATACATAATCCAGAGATGAGCAGAAGACAGAGCATTCAGGCATATGTTATATACAAAGCGGTGGCAATCTACAAGGAGATAAGTTATTGTCTTGGACTTAAGGCTAGAGAGGAAGACGACCTCTGGACTTGACCCCTAGCTCTGCAAGACGCCAGATGGAAGGAAGTTATTGTGCAAGCCAAGGAGATATAAGAAAAGTGAAAGGATTGTCTTGGAGCAGAGGCCACAGTGGAGGATGAGCACTGGGTCTCGGCACTAGCAGAGCGTGCGGTGCCCGGTGGATTTACCACCATCTCCATCTGTGAAGAAGTGGGCTGCTGCTCCGGCTACCTACAGATCTCCAGGAACAGCTCCACAGTTTCCCAAGCATGTGTTGTAGAGTGTGCGAGTGTGAAGTGCCCTGAGGTGAGTGCTGTAGAGTGTCCTGAAGAGAGTGTGTTATATTGCACTGAGGACTGTTGTAGCGCGTATTGAGGAGAATGCTATGTGTTGCCCTAAGAAGAGCTCTCTAGGGTGCCTGGAGGAGAGTACTGAGGGGTACCCGGAGGAGAGCGCTGTGGGGTGCCTGGAGGAGAGTACTGAGGGGTACCCGGAGGAGAACGCTGTGGTGTACCTGGAGGAGAGCGCTGTGGTGTACCTGGAGTAGAATGCTGTGGTGTACCCAGAAGAGAGCGCTGTGGGGTGCCCGGAGGAGAGCACTGAGGGGTACCCAGAGGAAAGCGCTGTGGTGTACCCGGAGAAGAGCGCTGTGGTGCACCCGGAGGAGAGCGCTGAGGGGCACCCGGAGGAGAGCGCTGAGGGGCACCCGGAGGAGAGCGCTGAGGGGCACCCGGAGGAGAGCGCTGAGGGGCACCCGGAGAAGAGCGCTGAGGGGCACCCGGAGGAGAGCGCTGAGGGGCACCCGGAGGAGAGCGCTGAGGGGCACCCGGAGGAGAGCGCTGAGGGGCACCCGGAGGAGAGCGCTGAGGGGCACCCGGAGGAGAGCGCTGAGGGGCACCCGGAGGAGAGCGCTGAGGGGCACCCGGAGGAGAGCGCTGAGGGGCACCCGGAGGAGAGCGCTGAGGGGCACCCGGAGGAGAGCGCTGAGGGGCACCCGGAGGAGAGCGCTGAGGGGCACCCGGAGGAGAGCGCTGAGGGGCACCCGGAGGAGAGCGCTGAGGGGCACCCGGAGGAGAGCGCTGAGGGGCACCCGGAGGAGAGCGCTGAGGGGCACCCGGAGGAGAGCGCTGAGGGGCACCCGGAGGAGAGCGCTGAGGGGCACCCGGAGGAGAGCGCTGAGGGGCACCCGGAGGAGAGCGCTGAGGGGCACCCGGAGGAGAGCGCTGAGGGGCACCCGGAGGAGAGCGCTGAGGGGCACCCGGAGGAGAGCGCTGAGGGGCACCCGGAGGAGAGCGCTGAGGGGCACCCGGAGGAGAGCGCTGAGGGGCACCCGGAGGAGAGCGCTGAGGGGCACCCGGAGGAGAGCGCTGAGGGGCACCCGGAGGAGAGCGCTGAGGGGCACCCGGAGGAGAGCGCTGAGGGGCACCCGGAGGAGAGCGCTGAGGGGCACCCGGAGGAGAGCGCTGAGGGGCACCCGGAGGAGAGCGCTGTGGTGTACCCGGAGTAGAATGCTGTGGTGTACCAGGAGGAGAGCGCTGTGGGGTGCCTGGAGGAGAGCGCTGTAGGGTGCCCGGTGGAGAGCACTGAGGGCGCCCGGTGGAGAGCACTGAGGGCTACCCAGAGGAGAGTACTGAAGGGTACCCAGAGGAGAGCGCTGTGGTGTACCCGGAGAAGAGCGCTGTGGTGTACCCGGAGGAGAGCACTGAGGGGTGCCTGGAAAAGCCCAATGGCTTAGGTAGGTTTAGCGTAGGACCCGCCTGACCTGAGACCACCTTTGGCGCTTGGTAGGCGGGCTTAGATGTGTTTTGATCAAAATACAGTACAGACCAAAAGTTTGGACACACCTTCTCATTCAAAGAGTTTTCTTTATTTTCACGACTATGAAGGCATCAAAACTATGAATTAACACATGTGGAATTATATACATAACAAACAAGAGTGAAACAACTGAAAATATGTCATATTCTAGGTTCTTCAAAGTAGCCACCTTTTGCTTTGATTACTGCTTTGATTACTCTTGGCATTCTCTTGATGAGCTTCAAGAGGTAGTCCCCTGAAATTCATAGTTTTGATGCCTTCATAGTCATGAAAATAAAGAAAACTCTTTGAATGAGAAGGTGTGTCCAAACTTTTGGTCTGTCCTGTATATTTACTAAGTGTCTCAGATATTATTATATCAGAGTGAGGACTTTGTCCATGTATAATGTTTGCATCTACTTTACTAAGTGCATTATTATCTTATTTCTGTGGTTTTCTTCAATAATATGGCCAGGGACATCCGCACATTTGTATATCATATCGTGCAGGATGTTTTTATCTTAGTTTTTTCTGTGGATTTTTTTTTTGTGCCTGGAGGAGAGTACTGAGGGGTACCCGGAGGAGAGCGCTCTGGTGTACCCGGAGGAGATCGCTGTGGTGTACCCGGAGAAGAGCGCTGAGGGGCACCCGGAGGAGAGCACTGAGGGGTACCCGGAGGAGAGCGCTGTGGTGTACCTGGAGTAGAATGCTGTGGTGTACCCGGAGGAGAGCGCTGTGGGGTGCCTGGAGGAGAGTAGCGAGGGGTTCCCGGAGGGGAGCGCTGTGGTGTACCTGGAGTAGAATGCTGTGGTGTACCCGGAGGAGAGCGCTGTGGGGTGCCTGGAGGAGAGTACCGAGGGGTTCCCGGAGGGGAGCGCTGTAGGGTGCCCGGTGGAGAGCACTGTGGTGTACCCGGAGGAGAGTACTGAGGGGTACCTGGAGGAGAGCGCTATGGTGTACCCGGAGAAGAGCGCTGTGGTGTACCCGGAGGAGAGCGCTGTGGTGTACCCGGAGGAGAGCGCTGTGGTGTACCTGGAGGAGAGCGCTGTGGGGTGCCTGGAGGAGAGCACCGAGGGGTACCCGGAGGAGAGCGCTGTGGTGTACCCGGAGGAGAGCGGTGTGGTGTACCCGGAGGAGAGCGCTGTGGTGTACCCGGAGGAGAGCGCTGTGGTGTACCTGGAGGAGAGTACTGAGGGCTACCCGGAGGAGATCGCTGTGGTGTACCCGGAGAAGAATGCTGGAGGATGCTGTACCCGGAGGAGACAGAAAAAACTGAGATGAAAGAAGGAGTGCTGGAAAAGCAAGCATGGGAAGAAGGACCAGATGATGCCTCTACAGACTTTGGACTTCCTTAAAACGTCATTAGTAAAGATGATGTCTGGCGTGCTTTGTCTGGGTGCTGGGATTGATAGTGGACCAACCGTACTGGATATATTGTGCCCTGCTGTACGTTGGAGGAGAGGGGGTGAATTCACCCGGCTGAGCCCAAGTGGACTAGTAAATGTTATAAAAGGTCCCACAAAACTTCCTGACCCCAAAGACTCCCTCTCACAGGCTGAACTGTCCTGGAAGCCACCTGAATGGGCCTCTTGAACCGAACTGCTCACAGAGGAACTGCTGGGGGTCTGTCTGGAAGCCATATTGAGATTCTTGGTTCTTCATGATGATGTTCCAGACAGTGATCTGCCCCAGTGTGTAGACCACATGGCCAGCTCACTTATTAGAAGGGGGGAGAGGTTGTGACGGGGTCTCATGTCTGGCGTATTTCTCATCATAATGTGCTTGTGACAAGGCATAACCTCCATCCTCCTCTTATCAGCCATGGACCCACCTATTAGAGTCAAGTAAAGGCCGGACCTGGGGCTGCACGCCTGGGGGTAGGCCTGACATGACGGGGTTTGGAGGGAGGAGAGTTTTGGGACCTATGGTGTTAATAGGTGGGCAGGAAGGGGCAGTGGGCTAAGGGATGGGTGTAGGCTTTATAAAGGGTAGCAAGGGTGGGAAAAGGGGCCATATTTTGGGGACAGCAGAAGTGCAGCAGCCCTTGTCAGAGCTGCTGCTCTACTTTTAAGTGTAGGCTGGTCACCTTCCTCCAGCATGTCATCGGTGGAAGCGGACCAGAGTGGCTACAGGCATCCATTCAGGGCCTGCTTCCGGGGTCGGGGGATTCAGCTTCTGCTGCTACCCCCCTTTGCCGGCCATGGAGGACCAGGCCTTTGGCACACTTCAGTCCGGAGGTGATTCCACAGGTCTGGCCCCGGGTGAGGAGCCCCTCCGGGGACCCTCTGACATGCGTGGCGGATAAGAACAGGGCGTGCCAGGAGGAATCCAACAGTAAGGCAGGACCCAGGGAGGGGGAGGCTGGACACCTCCTCTTCTGATGCAGGTGGCTGGGAGGCAGGACCGGGGGCGGCAGGTACACCAGGCCGGGGTGACCCTGCCCGGCGTGGGAGAGACATCCAGGGCCCTTCTGTGGGACGGCGGGGTCAAGATGGCGGCCCTGTGCTGGCTTCTAGGATCGGGTAGCACGTGGCTGCAGAAATGCAGGCTTTGCCAGCAGCAAGAGGGGGCACAGGCTGTTCTGAAGATCTGAGGATGGCCGGAGAGGAGACCAGCGCCAGTCAAGCTCCCCTATCTCACGATTCGGCTGGTGGAATCACAGCATCCACGCAGCTAGGTGAGACACGCAGGGATTCCCCATTAACGGTTTCTTGTCTTGGGGGGCTCCCGGGGTTGGGAAGGGCCCAGGGGTATCCGTCTCGGGCGGTCTGGGGGAGTTGTTATTGGAATTATGGGATTTTGTCAAAGGGTTGGTAGGTATGGGGTCAGCGACGGGGTCACCATTGGCGGCGTTGGGTTTACTGGGTAAGGATCAGCAGGTAGTAGCGGGGCAGTGCTGGCGGAAGGGGCTGGGGATGGTAGGACTGTGAGTACGGAGGTATGGGTCGACAGATAAGGAAGGGGGTGAAGAGAAGGAGGGGGCTAAGGGAAAAGATGGGGGAGAACCTCGTTTTGGATGACACGACAAAAGGGGAGGTGTATGTTTGCTTTGAAGAGCCTCTGGGGGCCCACTTGAAGCAAGAGGTGTGGTGAAACTAACCTCGCCACTGGGTTTTGGAGGGGCCTGTTTGCCAGCCTCTTGCCTCAGGATTATGGCCCATATACTAACTTTGAAGGAGAAGACAGACCGGCCGCACAGCTTAAATCTGTGGAACTGTTTTGGGCAGGAAAGCCATGCTTGCGGCCAGCCAAATGTGACTTCCATGGAATTCGGGAACCCCTGCTCGGATCTGGGTGATTTTTGGATATGTTGTTCACCCGGATCAGAGCTATCCATGGGGATATGTGTGGTTTTGAGGTGTTTTCTGTGTTTTAGGAAAAATGTGTGGTTTCTGTCTGTGAGTGATTAAGTTAGCCCATTGTGTTTGGTAATGGTATTACAGGCAGAGCCTAATGTGTTTTGGTAATTGTATTTTGTTGATTGCGTCAAAGACAATGCCAGTGTGTTAGTTAATTGTGTCTCAGACAATGCCAGTGTGTTTGTTGAATAGGGTTAGTTTTGTGTTTAAACTGTACAGGATTGGCTGCTATGTCATGTCCTCAGTATGTCATGTGTATATACGTCAATGCTGTGTGTTCAATAAAGGGTTCCTGTTTTACCTTCAACATAGAGCCTCGTCTCATGTGTGTGGGGATTGCTATACGCTGAAGATTTGCTATACTCCCCTGGCTATTACTCCTAGCTCTTGTAAGAGCTGTTCCTGTTCCTGGTTCCTGTGGTAGTATCGGTGTCGAGCGAAGTGCTTGGAGTCCTCGGGAGGCACTGGGAGCACCCATCAACGGATGTACGCAGTCGGGGTGTCAGGAGATCCTTTACATTGGTGGCAGCAGTGGAAGAGGCTGTATGCCCAGGACAGTGTGTTCTGCTTAACCCTCATACGAAGTGTCGTCTCGTTCTTGGGGGGGGGATAGGAGTGTATGCTGTTACAGTGCGACTGCCAGGAGTGTAAACTGTTCATAGGGTTTTTCCTGTTTGGCTGTATACAGCCTTCATGTGTTTTCTCTTTGGGAGTATGGAGTATTCACGTGCTTGCAGTTCGGGAAATTGGTGCTTGCAGTAACTGCCTGTCAATCGGAAAGGAGGATATCGTTTGAACGGAGTTGTGTGCTGAACGGTCCGTTGCAAGAGGTAAGGAAAAAATTTGGAAAGGGGAGTACGTGGACAATTTCTCGTTAGTCCCACTTGAATGGTTTAATCTGGCTAGGGATAGGAAGGAGTATAAGAAGAAGGAGGATGAGAATAAGCGGTGGTACTGTTTGATCCCGCAGACCTTTTCCAATTGGTTGCAGGCATTAGTGATCCTGGCCAGCATTATTAGGGAGAAGGCACCGGAAAATTGTTCCGCCCTTTCTAAATAGGTACCCGAATGTGGAGGCGGCAGAGTTTCTTTTGGCAGGTTTTAGGGAGGGTTTTCGTATCCTATTAGTTGAGGGGAAGTTTTGGCATGGGGGGAAGAATCTGAGGTCAGCAAAAGAGTTTTCAGGGGTGGTGTCTGAAAAATTTAGTAAATAGGTGGAGTTGGGTCGCATGGCGGGTCCCTTGCCGATGCCAGATTTATGGGTGTCACCTCTGGGGGTTGTGCTGAAGAGGGAGCCTAATACATTTTGCCTTATCCACCACCTTTAATTTCCAAAAGGGGGTTCGGTTAATGGCAGGATTGCTCCGGAATTGTGTTCTGTGGTGTAAACATAGTTTGATAAGGCTGTTCGTTGGGTTCGGGATTATGAGCGGGGAGCTTTGTTGGCTAAGGTGGCTATTGAGGCGGCGTTTCGTCTTTTGCCGCTACATCCTGATTGTCAGCACTTGCTTGGTTGTTTTTGGGACGGGGGGGTTCTTCTTCCATCAGTGTTTGCCCATCGGATGTTCGGTTTTGTGTGCCTACTTTGAGATGTTCAGTAAATTTTTGGAGTGGGTGGCGTGTTTGGGTTGGGCGGGTTGGGGTTCTATTAGCCATTATTTGGACATTGTTTTGTTCATTGGGCCGCCGAGTTCAATTGGATGCTCTGTGATGTTGCATTCTTCCGAGGCTATATCACAACATTTTGGGGTTCCCTTGGCGTCGGAAAAAAATGGAGGGCCCTACGACGGTGTTGAGTTTTTTGGGGATAGTCATCGATACTGTTGCAATAGAGTGTAGGCTGCCGGAGGAAATGGTTGAAGATCTACGGCGGGTGGTGTTGGCAGAGCGTGGGCGGCAAAAAATGCGGCTTCGTGAGTTACAGTCCCCATTGGGGAAGCTTAATTTCGCGTGCCGTATTATGCCCATGGGGCAGACTTATTTGTAGGTGGTTGGCTCGAACGACGGCAGGGATCCAGGCTCCTCATCACTTCGAGAGGCTTCATCAGGAGCTGCATGACGATTTGAGGGTTTGGGCGTCCTTTTTGGAGAGGCATAACGGGCGGTTATTTTGGATGGCTGATGTGGTGGTGACAACAGATCTGGACTTGTTTACGGATGCGGTGGGGGGGTACAGTTTTGGGGCATATTTGCAAGGTCGTTGGTGTGTGGGGGAGTGGCCGACGCAATGGAAGGAGGATGGTTGGGTGAAGAATTTGGTGTTGCTAGAGCTCTTCTCCATTGTGGTGGCGATGTCCATTTGGGGGGAGTGTTGGAGGCCATTAATCGCCTTTTGGCTTCGTCACTGCCGGTAGTGTGCTTGCTGCAGCATTTGGTTTTGGGTTGTTCATCCTTGAATGATTGGATAGTAGCGTCCCACTTACCTGGGGTGAGTAACTCAATTGCGGATGCTTTGTCTCATTTTCAGTGGGACTAGTTTCGGGTGCTGACATCGGAGGCGGACGAGCAGGAAGCAAGCTTTCCCCAAGAGTTGTGGAATCTGCCATTTGGTCGGTAGAAGAGTTGGTGAGGGTATCCTTGGCATCAGGAACCAGGGCAGCGTACAATAAGGCATTGGGGTTATGGGGGGAATGGAGGCAACGTTTTCAAGGGTGTGGGCTGGACAAAGGGGTTTTGCTGTTGCTGTTTGTTGGGCACTGCAGAGATGAGGGATGGTCGGCGTCCAGGCTGAATACGTTTATGGCGGGGGTGGCTTTTGGATGTAGGTGTCGGGCAGAACCCGATGTGACAAAATCATTTTGGGTTTTACAGGCGCTAAAGAGTTGGAGGAGGTGGTCGCCTGGGGTGGATCAGCGCAGGCCCGTCTCCTTTGAGTTGTTGGGGGGTCTGATGGGACAGTTGGGGCAGGTTTGTGTGTCAATCGGCGAGGTGAGGTTGTTTAGGTTGGCTTTTTCTCTTGTCTTCTTTGGTGCGTTGCGCATTGGGGAGTTAGTGAGTCCGAGCAGGCGCTTGGCCGGAGGGTTTCGAAGGGAGGACGTGGATTCATTCCATGATAGGGTGGAATTTCGTATTAGGAGGTCAAAAACTGATCAGTTGGGTCGGGGGTGTCAGGTAGTTTTATTTCAGGTGGATGGGTTGGCCGCGTGCCCGGTTCGGTGCCTCAGAGAGTTTGGGGTGCGAGATGTTGGTGTGGATGGGCCGTTGTTGGTTCATGAGGATGGGTCGTTTCTTTCTCGTTTTCAGTTTATTGCTGTTCTGTGAGCTTGTCAGAAGGGGTTGGGTAGGGACCCCTTGTTGTTTGGGGGTCATTCTTTCCGTATCGGCGCGGACACTGAGGCGGCTTGGAGGGGGTTGGGGGACGAGGTTATTCGTCACATTGGTTAATGCGAGACTATTCGTTTCCGGTCATACGTTAGGGGTAATTTTTGGCTAGGGTTAGGGCATGTTGTGGGCCTTCTTTTGTTGATTCGTTGTATTTTGTGTTCCTTACAAGTGGTGATGCTTGCCTTGTGTGGATTATAGGCCACTCCTACGTTTTCTGGGGAGCATTGCGAGCAGCAGTCAGGCCAGACGGAAGATAGTTGGGTTTTCTGAGAGAGATGGCGGTCATTCGGTGGTTAGAGATGAGAGGAATGCTGTGGAGTTGGGTGCTTCCGGAGTTTCACAGGTTTGCGAGATTAGATACGCCCATGGGGTGTTACACAAAGGGGTAATGATTTGGGGGACGCGCCCCTTTCCAGAGCTCACGAAGGATATTACATTTGATTTGCTCCATTTGTGGGCTCAGTTTCCGAGAGTGGTGACGGTCTGGTCAATATGGTGCCACGGAAGAAATGGAGGGATGCTAGGTCGGTGGAGAGGCTGAACAAAACCAGGATAAAAGTTGATAGGGCAGTGGGTTGTTTTGTGGTGCGGAATGGCGGTATTGCTGTGCGTCATAAGGAGCTTGAAGCGGGAGAGGAGGCGTTCTAGAGAGAGGACGGGGTACACCTGAATGCTGTGGGTATTGACTTGTGGTGTTCAGGTCTGCAGGACAGGATTGAGTTGGCTTTGCGGGTGTTGCAGGACGCAAGGGGGTGAGGTCCTACCCTTGTGTCGTGCGAGGTGGTCGGTCCTTGGAGTTGGTGGTTATGGTGGCTCTGGCGTGGTGGGGAGGGAGCCAAAGGGGGCTCTGGACTCCCCAGGTACTGGATTCTGATATGGCGGGTATCTGGCCACGTTTGTTGCCCATGGTTACCGGGTTCTGCCTCTGAGCTGGCAATTTAACAGCTAGAGGTAATTTAAATGAGTGGCGGGGCTCCAAGAACCCTCCCCGTGCTGTCATGTTACTCCGGGTGTCGGTGTTTGTGGTAAGGTCCTGGGGTTGGTTATTTCTGTTATTTATTGTATTTATGTTTAATAATGGCTGCTGTGGCCAATGAAATCCACTGGCGGAGTTGTGTTTTTACTGGGGATGGAATGGGGAAGACGGGTAAGGAGAACGACATGTGTTCAGGCGGAGGCGGCCCTCTCTGTGAGGACTTCACTGGTTAAACATTTTGTAGACGGTCTGGAGACAGATCACCTCAGAATGGTGGGGCCGGAGGCCGCAGAGCATGGACGTCATCACCTTCTGATCATGGACACGTCAGGAGATGCTGGATGGTTGGGGGTTGGTAGCTGACCCCCCCCCCCCCCCACCTACCAATTGGTTGGGGGAATGATGAGAAGAAGTTGGGTGTGGTAGTCGTTAGTTGCTGTTTTGTACTGTCAAGGTCAGGATCTGAGTTGGCCATGTGTGAGGATCGCCTGATCACGGAGATGTGACGAGACCATCTCCTGGGATATTTTGTTGGATTCTATTACAAATACAAGAGTTCAGCTCCATCTGGATTGTCCGGCTACTGTATGAAGGAACATTGCAACAACGCCCCGTGACAAATGAACCCAGAACTACAGTGAAGACTGACACATAGGAAGGTGTAATGCTAGATGGTAAAGGATGAGTGGAATGCCAGAAATACAGTAAAGACTGACACACAATCATGATCATGTAGGGTGAGGCAAAGTGTAATGTTAGATACAAATGATGAAAAGAATACCAGAACCGCAATAAAGACTGACACAGGCTAAGTTGTGAGTGAGATGGAGTGGGACTAGCATTAATGCTATATAGCAAAGGATAAATAAAATGATAGACCGTCAGTTAAGACTGACACACATAACTGTAGGAGATGAGGAGAACAGCTGCTTGTCATGCTAGATGCTGTAGGAGAGCAGCAGGACTATGGTTGAAATAACAGAATCACAGTGAAGACTGTCTCATAAGCAAAGCCTTAGGAGAGGAGGAGCCAGGGGTGGAGGTGTAATGCTAGATAGTAGGGGGTGAATAAAATACCGGAGCTATAGTAAAGACTGACACATGTGGGGCGCAGGACTGGAGGACTTATGCTAGACAGCTAGTGATAAATATAATGCTGCAATTACAGTGGAGACTGATATGTAATGCTAAAGAGAGAGGAGAAAACTGCAAACTTCAGAGGTAATTCCCTGAATCTACAGATGATGGCGCTACACAGTTACCGGGCGCCCCAGGGTGGGGTTATATGGAGTAGTGGGAGGAGTTATAAGGAGTGATGGGAAGAGTTATAGGGAGTAACAGGAGGTGTTATAGGGAGTAACAGGAGGGAGCATACAATACCAATAACAGGGACAAGCCGAGGGTCAAAACCAGGAGGAACAAACCAGACCAAAAGGAGCAAACAAAGGGAGACCAAATGCCAAGCGAGAGTCGATACCAGGAGATACGCGAAGATCCAAGAAGAAGACAAAACCAAAATTCAAAACACGAGCCGAGATTCCACACCTAGACCAGGAGACCACAGGAATGATAACCTAGCTGAGGACCTAAATCACAGGCAACCTGTGGCCAGCAGGTTGCCTGCTTAAATGGAGGATAAAAAAAATGGTCATGTGATGTGGCCAGCGTCACATGACTTATGGAGTCTTTGGGGTCAGGAGGTTTTGTGGGACCTTTTATTTTATTTGGGCTCAGCAGGGTGTATTCAACCCCTTTCCTTCACCGTACATTAAGGCACAATATATCCAGTACTGAGAAAGTTTTGGGGAAGTCCAGAGTCTCTGGTATCTCACTACCAAGGAGCTCACCACTGTTCCTGAGACCCACGTCTGGTCCTCCCTCCCTTTCGTCCTAACCAGCAGCACAAGTGGGGGGGTATTTGCCCCTGTGAAGCTGGTCAGGACAGGCGAAATTTTTGTTGAATAAAATTCTGCATCATTAATAATTAAATAGTTAATTAATTCCACCCCCCCCCCCCCTATATAGACCGTCCTCCACAGGACTAGTTGCTTTTTTTTCTGTCCTGTGGGTTTGGTCAGACAGGCATGACTCTACCCAGAGTCTCTCCCCCTGTGGTTTCGGGGAGAAATTACTAACTTTTTCTGCATCAGTTCTTAATTCTGTAATTTATTCTTTTTACAGGTTCAGGCAGGGGACTGGCTGTCTCCTGCCTGTCATCCGGGCAGCGTGACAATGAGGAGCGTCCTGGCTATGTCATAGCCTGTAAGTCAGAACAGGGGCGCGCACGTGACCGAGATGCGTGTGGAGCTCCCTTCCCCTTGGATCCTTCTCCGCTGCTGCCCGTCCCCTCCCCTCCCTCTGTACCTTTGCCTCCGTCCCGCTGCTGGATCGCGTATCCAGCTCCGGTGAGTTGGACGCGCGACCGGAAGTGCATCACTGGGCACTTCCGGTGCGCGATGTCAGGTCACATTCTCCCTACAGCATTACTATTCTTGCGGGGGAAGTAAGGGAGGGGGGGGCAGAGGAGCCCCCGATCCTTAAGCTTTAAACTTTCTATATTTTATAGGTTAGTTCTACAGTTGGGGAGCCTGAGGGTTGTTGGAGGAGGAGCGGTTACTTCCCTCCTCCCCCCTCCCTCCCCTTCCTGCTATTTAAGGCCAGGCTGCTTGTTGGGTCAGTGTTGCACTCAGTTTCTGTGTGTAGCTGACCTTGACTGTTGGCTGATCAGGTTTTTGTCTACTCTGATCAGAAGGTCTCAAGGTTGTGCTCAAGTTCTGAAACATGATGTCCCCTTCTCACGGTAAGATTGACGTCTGGTATAGACCCTTTGGGTTGGAGCTATTTTAATAGTGCTTATTTCTTTTCTTAGGAAAAGCCGCTCACAAGCAAAAACACCTGACTTGTTCCAGATGTGGCACCCCGTTGCCGGATTCCTACGAGTTCCATCGGTGTCCAGGCTGTCGCCCTAGGCCGGCCAATCCTGAGCCTACGGTCGTAGAAATGTTCTCCTGGATGGAGTTCATGGACACCTCCCTCGCGGAGATCAAGGGGGCGGTCTCCAATAAGAGACCTAGGCAGGCCTCTCCTGGGCCTGTTCCGATGTCCGAGGACGTGGTCTCGCTCGGCGAGGATTCCTCCTCTGAGGAAGAAGAGTCGTTTTTTTCTTTTCCAGCCGAAAAAACCCAGAGATTACTGCGCTCCATCAGGTCAAGGGACCAGGATGTTGAGCATGGGGAAGCTCCACACTCCACCGCTAGGGGGCTAAGGGCCTTCAAAGTGGATGAGTCGCTTAAAAAATTAATGGCGACAGAATGGAAACATCCGGAGAAAGGTCCGGTCTTAACCAAAAGGTTTAAACTTATGTTTCCCCTACAGGACCGGGACTCCCTGGATTGGGTCCCACCACCTAAGGTGGATATGGCAATAGCCAAGCTTTCCAGGAGAACCTTGGTGCCTTTTGATGACGGGAGTAATCTGAAGGATCCCCTTTGACAGACGCGCAGAATGTTCTCTTAGGCGCAATTATTCTGCGGCGTCCGCCTATGCCTCTGTGGCCATAGCCTGTACCGAAGTATCTGACTTCATTCGCGCCCGCACGCTCAAGATCCAGTCAGATATAGATTCAGGAGTCGCCAGAGATGACATCCTGGACCAGTTTAAGACTCTACTGTTGGGCATAGATTTCATGGCGGATGCGTCTCAGCAGCAACTAAAGCTAGCTGCTAAATCAATGGCTTTGTCTGCTGCTAGCAGACGTCCTCTATGGCTGAAGCCCTGGGTAGCGGACAATATCTCCAAATTCAATCTGTGCACTCTCCTTTACGAGCCTGGCAGGTTGTTTGGCTCCGAACTAGACCGCTTGATGGAAAATCTAGCGGACAAGAAGGGAAAATCACTCCCTCAGCAATCCTTTCGAGGACGTGGAAGAGGCAGAGGTGGAAGATTCCAGGGAAGAGAGAGGAACCAGAGTTGTTCCGAAGGTTACAAGAGGGGTAGAGGTCGCGGTCACCGCAGGGCTGATCAATGACTCTCAGCAGAACCTGGGTTGGCTCGTAAATTGGGACAAATCAGAGTTGGTTCCCTCTACCACAAGGCGGTTCCTGGGGTTTGTGATAGATTCACAACTAATGACCCTATATCTGTCTCCACAGAGGAGAGACAAAGTAATAAAAGCTGCAGAATTCCTCCTATCCCCCAGACGGGTGTCTATTCGGGTTCTTATGAGGATGTTAGGCCACATGTCAGCGTCTGCAGAGGCAGTGCCTTGGGCCTTGTGGCATCTTCGCCCACTGCAAGAGGAGGTCTTAGCGGTTTGGAGTCGCAAACCCAGGGACCTAGATCGGAATCACTCCCTGTCTGTAGAAGTCCGTTCCTCCCTCAGGTGGTGGAAGAACCTAGTGGATGGAAAGCCTTTATCCCAACCTACTTGGGTGATTTTGACCACGGACGCCTCCCTTCTAGGCTGGGGAGCCCATCTGGGACACAATACAGTTCAGAATACCTGGAATCCTCAGGAGAGACTCCTCTCCTCCAATCTGAGGGAGTTGAGGGCGGTCAGGTTAGCCCTCAATCACTTCTCTCTTCTCATCCAAAATCAGGCTGTGAGAGTACGGACCTACAACACAACTGTGGTTGCTTATCTAAACAGACAGGGAGGAACGAGATCCCGGACCCTCCTGAGGGAGGTGGGAATAATTCTATCTTGGGCAGAGAGCAATCTATCTCATCTAGTGGCAGTTCACATCAGAGGGGATCTCAACATAGTAGCAGATCGTCTAAGTCGGGGCCTTCCGGTACCGTGGGAGTGGTCCCTGAACGACAACATCTTCTCCAGGATAGTCCAACGCTGGGGGACTCCCGAGATCGATTTGATGGCAACTCGTTTGAACGCCAAAGTAAGCAGGTTCTGCTCCCTGTACAAGGAGTACAATCCGGTAGCGATAGATGCGCTGTCCATAACATGGAGGTTCAGGCTGGCCTATGTATTATCTCCAATTTCCATGATACCAAGGGTATTGATGAAGATCAAGCAAGACCAGACCTCAGTGATAGCCATCATTCCATTCTGGCCAAAGAGGTCTTGGTTCACCTAGCTCATGCAGATGAGTCAGGGCAATTATTGGAGACTTCCGCTAATACAGAACCTAGTGTACCAGAACACAGGTCCCTGTCTAGATCTGAGGAGGCTCAGTCTGACAGCCTGGAGACTGACCGGTCCCTTCTAGAAGCTAGAGGGCTTTCGGGGGAGGTCCTGAGAACAATCTCTCACTCCAGGGCGGATTCTACGAACCAGAAATATTCCCGCATATTCAAGATATTTATGCGATGGTGCACGAATAGAGAGGTAGTTTCCTCAGATCCTCCTCTCTCTGATATCCTTCAATTCCTGCAGGATGGTCTAGACAAGGGTCTAAGCCCATCTACACTGAGAGCTCATGTCGCTGCCCTGTCAGCATGCCTTGGTAAACCAATTTCTCAGGACCCCCTAATCAAGAGGTTCCTTAAAGGTGCTCAGAGGCTTAGGCCCAGCATCCAGAGACCAATCCCTGAGTGGGAGCTGCCAGTGGTCTTAAGGGGGTTGTGCTCTCCCCCCTTCGAGTCTTTGGAACAGGTAGACTTAAAATACCTTTCCCTCAAAGTTACCTTTTTCTTGGCCATAACCTCAGCCAAGAGGGTTGGGGAGATCCAGGCTCTGGGGGCAGCGGAACCATATTTAAGTTTTCTGCAGGACAAGGTCCTGTTAAGATTTCTGCCTACCTTTCTACCAAAGGTTCCTTCGTTTGTAAATACCAATCAGACGATAACACTACCTGTGTTTTCTCCTACTTCTAACACTCCTGAGGAAGAGAGATTACTTACCTTGGACATCCCAAGGGTCCTCAGAATATATTTAAACAGAACTGAAGAGTTCAGGAGATTGGAAAATCTGCTGATTGCTTATTCGGGGAACAACAGAGGACTCAAGGTTTCCAAGCCTACCTTGAGCAGATGGATTAAAGAGGCTATTAAACTGGCTTTTATGTCCCAAGACTTACCACCGCCATCCTTCTTATCTGCCCATTCTACAAGGGCAGTTTCTACTTCATATGCAGAAAGGAAACTAATTCCTTTAGAGCAAATTTGTGCTGCTGCCTCGTGGAGTACGCAAAACACCTTTATTTCCCATTACCGCCTAGAGAGTAGGCGTTCAGAGGGAACAGCCTTTGGACGGTCCGTGTTAAATGCTGCTCTTCCATAGGTCAGCTCTCTAACTCCTGTGGGATAGTTCAACTACTTAGTAGGAAGTCCTTTAGCCCTCCCAAAATTTCTGTTAGGTGACTTGCTACTTCCCCACTTGTGCTGCTGGTTAGGATGAAAGGGAAGCGTAAATTTTGACGTAAATTTGTTTTCCCTTAGTCCTAACAGCAGCACACAAATATCCCTCCCTCTATGCTGTTATGATTACTTGTTAAAAAAGCAACTAGTCCTGTGGAGGACGGTCTATATAGGGGGGGGGGGGGGGGGGGGGGGATTAATTAACTAATTAATTATTAATGATGCAGAATTTTATTCAACACAAATTCCGCCTGTCCTGACCAGCTTCACAGGGGCAAATACCCAACTTGTGCTGCTGTTAGGACTAAGGGAAAACAAATTTACGTCAAAATTGACGCTTCCCATGCTTGCTTTTCCAGCACTTCTTCCACTTCAGTATCCTCTGTCTCCTCCGGGGATCCCACGGCGCTCTCCTCTGGCTACTCCACAGCTCTCTCCTCCGGCCACTCCACACCATCCTCTGTGTACCCTCACAGCACTCTCCTCTGGGCTCCTCACAGCACTCTACTCCAGCCTCCTCACAGCACTCTCCTCTGGGCTCCTCACAGCACTCTCTTCTGGGCTCCTCACAGCACTCTCTTCTGGGCTCCTCACAGCACTCTCCTCTGGGCTCCTCACAGCACTCTCCTCTGGCCTCCTCACAGCACTCTCCTCTGGGCTCCTCACAGCACTCTCCTCTGGGCTCCTCACAGCACTCTCCTCTGGGCTCCTCACAGCACTCTCCTCTGGGCTCCTCACAGCACTCTCCTCTGGGCTCCTCACAGCACTCTCCTCTGGCCTCCTCACAGCACTCTCCTCTGGCCTCCTCACAGCACTCTCCTCTGGCCTCCTCACAGCACTCTCCTCTGGCCTCCTCACAGCACTCTCCTCTGGCCTCCTCACAGCACTCTCCTCTGGCCTCCTCACAGCACTCTCCTCTGGCCTCCTCACAGCACTCTCCTCTGGGCTCCTCACAGCACTCTCCTCTGGCCTCCTCACAGCACTCTCCTCTGGCCTCCTCACAGCTGGTGCAGAAGCCCACTTCTTCACACTTCACCTCTTCTTCACCTCTCGCTCTGTTAGTGCCAGAGCAGAGACCCAGACCCAGTGCTTATCATCCACTGTGTAACTTCCTTCCATCTAGCGTCTTGCTGTGGTTATTGGAGTTTGCATTCTCTTCCTCTGTTTGTGTGGGTTTCCTCCCACAATCCAAAGGCATACAGATAGGGAAATTAGATTGTAAGCTCAACTGGAGACAGCGAATGATTTGAATGTCTATACAGCGCTTCAGAATATGTCAGCTCTATAGAAGTGCGGGAAAAAAATAATAAATGTATAATAACGTACTGACTCGCAGAGACAAGAGAACAGGTCAGTTTTATCTCATAGGGAATGTCGTAAAAACAAAACCCATAAAACTATATAAATGTGGTATCACTGTAATCTTACTGACCGGAGAATGAAGAGAACAGGTCAGTTTTATCTCACAGGGAACGCTGTAAATACAAAACCCATAAAACTATATAAATGTGGTATCACTGTAATCGTACTGACCGGAGAATGAAGAGAACAGGTCAGTTTTATCTCATAAGGAACGCTGTAAATACAAAACCCATAAAACTATATAAATGTGGTATCACTGTAATTGTACTGACCTGAGAATGAGGAGAACAGGTCAGTTTTATCTAATAGGAAACACTGTAAGAACAAAACCCATAAAACTATATAAATGTGGTATCACTGTAATCGTACTGACCCGGAGAATGAGGAGAACAGGTCAGTTTTATCTTATAGGGAACGATGTAAAAACAAAACCCATAAAACTATATAAATGTGGTATCACTGTAATCGTACTGACCGGAGAATGAAGAGAACAGGTCAGTTTTATCTCATAGGGAACACTGTAAATACAAAACCTATAAAACTATATAAATGTGGTATCACTGTAATCGTACTGACCGGGAGAATGAAGAGAACAGGTCAGTTTTATCTCATAGGGAACGCTGTAAATACAAAACCCATAAACTATATAAATGTGGTATCACTGTAATCGTACTGACCTGGAGAATGAAGGGAACAGGTCAGTTTTATCTCATAGGGAACGCTGTAAACAGAAAACCCATAAACTATATAAATGTGGTATCACTGTAATCGTACTGACCCGGAGAATGAGGGAACAGGTCAGTTTTATCTCATAGGGAACACTGTAAATACAAAACCTATAAAACTATATAAATGTGGTATCACTATAATCGTACTGACCCGGAGAATGAAGGGAACAGGTCAGTTTTATCTCATAGGGAACACTGTAAATACAAAACCTATAAAACTATATAAATGTGGTATCACTATAATCGTACTGACCCGGAGAATGAAGAGAACAGGTCAGTTTTATCTCATAAGGAACGCTGTAAGAACAAAACCCATAAAACTATATAAATGTGGTATCACTGTAATCGTACTGACCGGAGAATGAAGAGAACAGGTCCGTTTTATCTCATAGGGAACACTGTAAATACAAAACCTATAAAACTATATAAATGTGGTATCTCTGTAATCGTACTGACCTGGAGAATGAGGGAACAGGTCAGTTTTATCTCATAGGGAACGCTGTAAACAGAAAACCCATAAAACTATATAAATGTGGTATCACTGTAATCGTACTGACCCGGAGAATGAGGGAACAGGTCAGTTTTATCTCATAGGGAACGCCGTAAATACAAAACCTATAAAACTATATAAATGTGGTATCACTGTAATCGTACTGACCGGAGAATGAAGAGAACAGGTCAGTTTTATCTCATAGGGAACACTGTAAATACAAAACCCATAAAACTATATAAATGTGGTATCACTGTAATCGTACTGACCTGGAGAATGAAGGGAACAGGTCAGTTTTATCTCATAGGGAACGCTGTAAACAGAAAACCCATAAAACTATATAAATGTGGTATCACTGTAATCGTACTGACCCGGAGAATGAGGGAACAGGTCAGTTTTATCTCATAGGGAACACTGTAAATACAAAACCTATAAAACTATATAAATGTGGTATCACTATAATCGTACTGACCCGGAGAATGAAGGGAACAGGTCAGTTTTATCTCATAGGGAACACTGTAAATACAAAACCTATAAAACTATATAAATGTGGTATCACTGTAATCGTACTGACCCGGAGAATGAAGGGAACAGGTCAGTTTTATCTCATAGGGAATGCTGTAAGAACAAAACCCATAAAACTATATAAATGTGGTATCTCTGTAATCGTACTGACCCGGAGAATGAAGAGAACAGGTCAGTTTTATCTCATAGGGAACGCTGTAAGAACAAAACCCATAAAACTATATAAATTTGGTATCGCTGTAATCGTACTGACCTGGAGAATGAAGAGAACAGGTCAGATTTATCTCATAGGGAACGCTGTAAAAACAAACCCCATAAAACTATATAAATGTGGTATCACTGTAATCGTACTGACCGGAGAATGAAGAGAACAGGTCAGTTTTATCTCATAAGGAACGCTGTAAAAACAAAACCCATAAAACTATATAAATGTGGTATTACTGTAATCGTACTGACCCGGAGAATGAAGAGAACAGGTCAGTTTTATCTCATAGGGAACGCTGTAAAAACAAAACCCATAAAACTATATAAATGTGGTATCATTGTAATCGTACTGACCGGAGAATGAAGGGAACAGGTCAGTTTTATCTCATAGGGAACACTGTAAACACAAAACCCATAAAACTATATAAATGTGGTATCACTGTAATCGTACTGACCCGGAGAATGAAGAGAACAGGACAGTTTTATCTCATAGGGAACAACGTAAAAACAAAACCCATAAAACAATGGTTGAATTGAATCTTTTTTCCAAATTCCCCTTTTTTTTTTTAAGTAATGGATCTGGGATGGTGGGAAGTAAATAAGATAACAGAACATTGCACATCTCTTGCTCTGGTTGAGCAGAGCACACAATGGGGGGGAGGCTATTCATTAGGTGCATCATTTTGATTCATGAACTCCCTGTAGGGGTCACTGACTGACGGGTGAGGGGGAGGGGGGGATCAATCTTCATCAGGAGAACGTGCTGTAGCCATAGTGGAAGCATATGGTGCCCCCCCCACTCACGTCTTCATTACATGTAATTGAATTGTATGAGTGTGACAGGCGCCCCTCGTGTATTATATCATCAATGCAACGTAGCAGCCACTGTGACAGGGGAGCGGACAGTGTGCAGTATAATAATCCGCAGCAACCGGCAGCCTGCACCAACAGTGTACGCACCGCTCCATCATCATCAACTTTATTATTATTATCACACTCCGCTCCTCTATTATTATTATTATTATTATTATTATTATCACACTCCGCTCCTGTATTATTATTATTATTATTATTATTATCACACTCCGCTCCTCTATTATTATTATTATTATTATTATCACACTCCGCTCCTCTATTATTATTATCACACTCCGCTCCTCTATTATTATTATTATTATTATCACACTCCGCTCCTCTATTATTATTATTATTATCACACTCCGCTCCTCTATTATTATTATTATTATCACACTCCGCTTCTCTATTATTATTATTATCACACTCCGCTTCTCTATTATTATTATTATTATCACACTCCGCTCCTCTAGTATTATTATTATTATTATCACACTCCGCTCCTCTATTATTATTATTATTATCACACTCCGCTCCTCTATTATTATTATTATTATCACACTCCGCTTCTCTATTATTATTATTATCACACTCCGCTTCTCTATTATTATTATTATTATCACACTCCGCTCCTCTAGTATTATTATTATTATTATCACACTCCGCTCCTCTATTATTATTATTATTATTATTATTATTATCACACTCCGCTCCTCTATTATTATTATTATTATTATTATCACACTCCGCTCCTCTATTATTATTATTATTATCACACTCCGCTTCTCTATTATTATTATTATCACACTCCGCTTCTCTATTATTATTATTATTATCACACTCCGCTCCTCTAGTATTATTATTATTATTATCACACTCCGCTCCTCTATTATTATTATTATTATCACACTCCGCTCCTCTAGTATTATTATTATTATCACACTCCGCTCCTCTATTATTATTATTATTATTATTATCACACTCCGCTCCTCTATTATTATTATTATTATCACACTCCGCTCCTGTATTATTATTATTATTATCACACTCCGCTCCTCTATTATTATTATTATTATCACACTCCGCTCCTCTATTAATAATAATAATAATAGAGGAGCGGAGTGTGATAATAATAATAATAATAATAATAATAATACAGGAGCGGAGTGTGATAATAATAATAATAATAGAGAAGCGGAGTGTGATAATAATAATAATAATACAGGAGCGGAGTGTGATAATAATAATAATAATAATACAGGAGCGGAGTGTGATAATAATAATTATACAGGAGCGGAGTGTGATAATAATAATAATAATACAGGAGCGGAGTGTGATAATAATAATAATAATAGAGGAGCGGAGTGTGATAATAATAATAATACAGGAGCGGAGTGTGATAATAATAATAATACAGGAGCGGAGTGTGATAATAATAATAATAATACAGGAGCGGAGTGTGATAATAATAATAATACAGGAGCGGAGTGTGATAATAATAATAATAATACAGGAGCGGAGTGTGATAATAATAATAATAATACTAGAGGAGCGGAGTGTGATAATAATAATAATAATACAGGAGCGGAGTGTGATAATAATAATAATAATACAGGAGCGGAGTGTGATAATAATAATAATAATAATAGAGGAGCGGAGTGTGATAATAATAATACAGGAGCGGAGTGTGATAATAATAATAATAATAATAGAGGAGCGGAGTGTGATAATAATAATAATAATACAGGAGCGGAGTGTGATAATAATAATAATAATAATACAGGAGCGGAGTGTGATAATAATAATAATACAGGAGCGGAGTGTGATAATAATAATAATAATACAGGAGCGGAGTGTGATAATAATAATAATACAGGAGCGGAGTGTGATAATAATAATAATAATACAAGAGCGGAGTGTGATAATAATAATAATAATACTAGAGGAGCGGAGTGTGATAATAATAATAATAATAGAGGAGCGGAGTGTAATAATAATAATAATAATACAGGAGCGGAGTGTGATAATAATAATAATACAGGAGCGGAGTGTGATAATAATAATAATAATAATAATACAGGAGCGGAGTGTGATAATAATAATAATAATACAGGAGCGGAGTGTGATAATAATAATAATAATAATAATACAGGAGCGGAGTGTGATAATAATAATAATAATAATACAGGAGCGGAGTGTGATAATAATAATAATACAGGAGCGGAGTGTGATAATAATAATAATAATACAGGAGCGGAGTGTGATAATAATAATAATAATACAGGAGCGGAGTGTGATAATAATAATAATAATACAGGAGCGGAGTGTGATAATAATAATAATAATAATACAGGAGCGGAGTGTGATAATAATAATAATAATACAGGAGCGGAGTGTGATAATAATAATAATAATACAAGAGCGGAGTGTGATAATAATAATAATAATACTAGAGGAGCGGAGTGTGATAATAATAATAATAATAGAGGAGCGGAGTGTGATAATAATAATAATAATAGAGGAGCGGAGTGTGATAATAATAATAATAATAATACAGGAGCGGAGTGTGATAATAATAATAATAATAATACAGGAGCGGAGTGTGATAATAATAATAATAATAATACAGGAGCGGAGTGTGATAATAATAATAATACAGGAGCGGAGTGTGATAATAATAATAATAGAGGAGCGGAGTGTGATAATAATAATAATAATAATACAGGAGCGGAGTGTGATAATAATAATAATAATAGAGGAGCGGAGTGTGATAATAATAATAATAATAATAGAGGAGCGGAGTGTGAATAATAATAATAATAATAGAGGAGCGGAGTGTAATAATAATAATAATAATACAGGAGCGGAGTGTGATAATAATAATAATAATAATACAGGAGCGGAGTGTGATAATAATAATAATACAGGAGCGGAGTGTGATAATAATAATAATAATAATAATAATACAGGAGCGGAGTGTGATAATAATAATAATAATACAGGAGCGGAGTGTGATAATAATAATAATAATAATAGAGGAGCGGAGTGTGATAATAATAATAATAATAGAGGAGCGGAGTGTGATAATAATAATAATAATAATAATAATAGAGGAGCGGAGTGTGATAATAATAATAATAATAATACAGGAGCGGAGTGTGATAATAATAATAATAATAATAATACAGGAGCGGAGTGTGATAATAATAATAGAGGAGCGGAGTGTGATAATAATAATAGAGGAGCGGAGTGTGATAATAATAATAATAATAGAGAAGCGGAGTGTGATAATAATAATAATAGAGAAGCGGAGTGTGATAATAATAATAATAATACAGGAGCGGAGTGTGAGAATAATAATAATACAGGAGCGGAGTGTGATAATAATAATAATAATAGAGAAGCGGAGTGTGATAATAATAATAATACAGGAGCGGAGTGTGATAATAATAATAATAATAGAGAAGCGGAGTGTGATAATAATAATAATAATAGAGAAGCGGAGTGTGATAATAATAATAATAGAGAAGCGGAGTGTGATAATAATAATAATAATAATAATACAGGAGCGGAGTGTGATAATAATAATAATAATAATAGAGGAGCGGAGTGTGATAATAATAATAATAGAGAAGCGGAGTGTGATAATAATAATAATACAGGAGCGGAGTGTGATAATAATAATAATAATAATACAGGAGCGGAGTGTGATAATAATAATAATAATAATACAGGAGCGGAGTGTGATAATAATAATAATAATAATAGAGGAGCGGAGTGTGATAATAATAATAATAATAGAGAAGCGGAGTGTGATAATAATAATAATAGAGAAGCGGAGTGTGATAATAATAATAATAATAATACAGGAGCGGAGTGTGATAATAATAATAATAATAATAATAATAGAGGAGCGGAGTGTGATAATAATAATAATAATACAGGAGCGGAGTGTGATAATAATAATAATAATAATAGAGGAGCGCAGTGTGATAATAATAATAATAATAATAATACAGGAGCGGAGTGTGATAATAATAATAATACAGGAGCGGAGTGTGATAATAATAATAATAATACAGGAGCGGAGTGTGATAATAATAATAATAATAATAATACAGGAGCGGAGTGTGATAATAATAATAATAATAGAGGAGCGCAGTGTGATAATAATAATAATAATAATAATACAGGAGCGGAGTGTGATAATAATAATAATACAGGAGCGGAGTGTGATAATAATAATAATAATAATAATAATACAGGAGCGGAGTGTGATAATAATAATAATAATACAGGAGCGGAGTGTGATAATAATAATAATACAGGAGCGGAGTGTGATAATAATAATAATAATAATAATACAGGAGCGGAGTGTGATAATAATAATAATAATAATAATAGAGGAGCGCAGTGTGATAATAATAATAATAATAATAATACAGGAGCGGAGTGTGATAATAATAATAATACAGGAGCGGAGTGTGATAATAATAATAATAATAATAATACAGGAGCGGAGTGTGATAATAATAATAATAATAATACAGGAGCGGAGTGTGATAATAATAATAATACAGGAGCGGAGTGTGATAATAATAATAATAATAATAATACAGGAGCGGAGTGTGATAATAATAATAATAATAATACAGGAGCGGAGTGTGATAATAATAATAATAATAATAGAGGAGCGGAGTGTGATAATAATAATAATAATAGAGAAGCGGAGTGTGATAATAATAATAATAGAGAAGCGGAGTGTGATAATAATAATAATAATAATACAGGAGCGGAGTGTGATAATAATAATAATAATAATAATAATAGAGGAGCGGAGTGTGATAATAATAATAATAATACAGGAGCGGAGTGTGATAATAATAATAATAATAATAGAGGAGCGCAGTGTGATAATAATAATAATAATAATAATACAGGAGCGGAGTGTGATAATAATAATAATACAGGAGCGGAGTGTGATAATAATAATAATAATAATACAGGAGCGGAGTGTGATAATAATAATAATACAGGAGCGGAGTGTGATAATAATAATAATAATAATAATACAGGAGCGGAGTGTGATAATAATAATAATAATAGAGGAGCGCAGTGTGATAATAATAATAATAATAATAATACAGGAGCGGAGTGTGATAATAATAATAATACAGGAGCGGAGTGTGATAATAATAATAATAATAATAATAATAATACAGGAGCGGAGTGTGATAATAATAATAATAATAATACAGGAGCGGAGTGTGATAATAATAATAATACAGGAGCGGAGTGTGATAATAATAATAATAATAATAATACAGGAGCGGAGTGTGATAATAATAATAATAATAATAATAGAGGAGCGGAGTGTGATAATAATAATAATAATAATAATAATAGAGGAGCGGAGTGTGATAATAATAATAATAATACAGGAGCGGAGTGTGATAATAATAATAATAATAATAGAGGAGCGCAGTGTGATAATAATAATAATAATAATAATACAGGAGCGGAGTGTGATAATAATAATAATACAGGAGCGGAGTGTGATAATAATAATAATAATAATAATAATAATACAGGAGCGGAGTGTGATAATAATAATAATAATAATACAGGAGCGGAGTGTGATAATAATAATAATACAGGAGCGGAGTGTGATAATAATAATAATAATAATAATACAGGAGCGGAGTGTGATAATAATAATAATAATAATACAGGAGCGGAGTGTGATAATTATTATTATCACACTCCGCTCCTGTATTATTTTATACTCCGCTATTAGAATAGTTTTATAATATATTACACACGGCTATTTCATTATTACTTTTATACCTGCATTATACACAGCTATGATATCATTGCTTTTATATCACACACACATATAATTTTTTTTTATATATTTTACCCAGCTATTATATTTTCATTCTATATTACACACCTCTAGTTTATTACTATTATTATATATTTTCAGCTATCGAAAATATATATTATTTGTATGGTATGTTATAATTAAATATTGTATTAGCTTTTACTATCTATAATATATACAGCTATTATAACTTACACTTTTTCTATATTATACACAGCTAAACAACATTACCCCTAATAATGTTTTATACATCTATGACTACATCTCATAATATATTCAGTAATATACAGTCATTATTACTGCTTTAATATGTTGCTATTATGTCATAACTTCTTATACATGTCATACAAGCTATTATAACATTAATGGATGTGATATAGTCAGAAACTATTACTTTTGATTATAGATTATATGCAATTGTTATATTATTACTTATAATGCAAAGCTATTATATCACTGGTTCTTATTATACATTATACACAACCATCTAATGATTACTCCCTATTATATATATATTACATAGACATTAAATAATCACTTCTTATATTAAGTACAGCCATTATCATTTGTTGTTATATATTTTACAGAGCTATTTTATTACTTCCAAGTATCTATTATATACAGTTATTATATTGTTACTTCTTAGTATCTATTATATACATCTAAATTATTACTTTTTAGTATCTATTATATACAGCTATTATATTATTATTTCTTAGTATATATTATATACAGCTATTATATTATTACTTCTTAGTATCTATTATATACAGTGATTATATTATTACTTCTTAGTATCTATTATACACAGTGATTATATTATTACTTCTTAGTATCTATTATACACAGTGATTATATTATTACTTCTTAGTATCTATTATACACAGTGATTATATTATTACTTCTTAGTATCTATTATATACAGATATTATATTATTACTTCTTAGTATCTATTATACACAGTTATTACATTACTTCTTAGTATCTATTGTATACAGATATTATATTGTTACTTCTTAGTATCTATTATATACAGTTATTGTATTGTTACTTCTTAGTATCTATTATATACAGCTATTATATTATTACTTCTTAGTATCTATTATATACAGTTATTATATTGTTACTTCTTAGTATCTATTATATACAGATATTATATTGTTACTTCTTAGTATCTATTATATACAGATATTATATTATTACTTCTTAGTATCTATTATATACATCTAAATTATTACTTTTTAGTATCTATTATATACAGCTATTATATTATTACTTCTTAGTATCTATTATATACAGCTATTGTATTGTTACTTCTTAGTATCTATTATACACAGTGATTATATTATTACTTCTTAGTATCTATTATACACAGTGATTATATTATTACTTCTTAGTATCTATTATATACAGATATTATATTATTACTTCTTAGTATCTATTATACACAGTTATTACATTATTACTTCTTAGTATCTATTGTATACAGATATTATATTATTACTTCTTAGTATCTATTATACACAGTTATTACATTATTACTTCTTAGTATCTATTATATACAGTGATTATATTATTACTTCTTAGTATCTATTATACACAGTGATTATATTATTACTTCTTAGTATCTATTATACACAGTGATTATATTATTACTTCTTAGTATCTATTATACACAGTGATTATATTATTACTTCTTAGTATCTATTATACACAGTGATTATATTATTACTTCTTAGTATCTATTATATACAGATATTATATTATTACTTCTTAGTATCTATTATACACAGTTATTACATTACTTCTTAGTATCTATTGTATACAGATATTATATTGTTACTTCTTAGTATCTATTATATACAGTTATTGTATTGTTACTTCTTAGTATCTATTATATACAGCTATTATATTATTACTTCTTAGTATATATTATATACAGTTATTATATTATTACTTCTTAGTATCTATTATATACAGCTATTATATTATTACTTCTTAGTATCTATTATATACAGTTATTATATTGTTACTTCTTAGTATCTATTATATACAGATATTATATTGTTACTTCTTAGTATCTATTATATACAGATATTATATTATTACTTCTTAGTATCTATTATATACATCTAAATTATTACTTTTTAGTATCTATTATATACAGCTATTATATTATTACTTCTTAGTATCTATTATATACAGCTATTGTATTGTTACTTCTTAGTATCTATTATACACAGTGATTATATTATTACTTCTTAGTATCTATTATACACAGTGATTATATTATTACTTCTTAGTATCTATTATATACAGATATTATATTATTACTTCTTAGTATCTATTATACACAGTTATTACATTATTACTTCTTAGTATCTATTGTATACAGATATTATATTATTACTTCTTAGTATCTATTATACACAGTTATTACATTATTACTTCTTAGTATCTATTATATACAGCGATTATATTATTACTTCTTAGTATCTATTATATACAGCGATTATATTATTTCTTCTTAGTATCTATTATATACAGATACAAACCGGATTCCAAAAAAGTTAGGACACTAAACAAATTGTGAATAAAAACTGAATGCAATGATGTGGAGATGGCAAATGTCAGTATTTTATTTGTAATAGAACGTAGATGACGGATCAAAAGTTTAATCCGAGTAAATGTATCATTTTAAAGGAAAAATACGTTGATTCCAATTTTCATGGAATCCCAAAAAGTTGGGACAAGTAGCAATAAGAGGCTGGAAAAAGCAAATTTGAGCATAACGAAGAGCTGGAAGACCAATTAAGGCTACTTTCACACTAGCGTTCGGGGTTCCACTTGTGAGCTCCGTTTGAAGGCTCTCACAAGCGGCCCCGAACGGATCCGTCCAGTCCTAATGCATTCTGAGTGGATGCGGATCCGCTCAGAATGCATCAGTCTGGCTCCGTTTGTCCTCCGCTCCGCTCAGCAGGCGGACCCCTGAATGCAGCTTGCAGCGTTCGGGTGTCCGCCTGGCCGTGCGGAGGCAAGCGGATCCGTCCAGACTTACAATGTAAGTCAATGGGGACGGATCCGTATGAATTTGACACAGTATGGCTCAATTTTCATATTTTATTTTTTTTGTTCATGGTAATGCAAACGGATCCGTTCTGAATGGATCTAAGCGTTTGCATTATAGGTGCGGATCCGTCTGTGCAGATACCAGACGGATCCGCACCTGACGCAGGTGTGAAAGTAGCCTAACTCTAATTAGGTCAATTGGCAACATGATTGGGTATAAAAAGAGCTTCTCAGAGGGGCAGTGTCTCTCAGAAGCCAAGATGGGTAGAGGATCACCAATTCCCACAATGTTGCGCAGAAAGATAGTGGAGCAATATCAGAAAGGTGTTACCCAGCGAAACATTGCAAAGACTTTGCATCTATCATCATCAACTGTGCACAACATCATCCGAAGATTCAGAGAATCTGGAACAATCTCTGTGCGTAAGGGTCAAGGCGGTAAAACCATACTGGATGCCCGTGATCTCCGGGCCCTTAAACGACACTGCACCACAAACAGGAATGCTACTGTAAAGGAAATCCCAGAATGGGCTCAGGAATACTTCCAGAAACCATTGTCAGTGAACACAATCCACCGGGCCATCCGCCGCTGCCAGCTGAAACTCTACAGTGCAAAGAAGAAGCCATTTCTAAGCAAGATCCACCAGCTCAGGCGTTTTCACTGGGCCAGGAATCATTTAAAGTGGAGTGTGGCAAAATGGAAGACTGTTCTGTGGTCAGACGAGTCACGATTCGAAGTTCTTTTTGGAAATCTGGGACGCCATGTCATCCGGACCAAAGAGGACAAGGACAACCCAAGTTGTTATCAACGCTCAGTTCAGAAGCCTGCATCTCTGATGGTATGGGGTTGCATGAGTGCGTGTGGCATGGGCAGCTTGCATGTCTGGAAAGGCACCATCAATGCAGAAAAATATATTCAGGTTCTAGAACAACATCTGCTCCCATCCAGACGTCATCTCTTTCAGGGAAGACCCTGCATTTTCCAACAAGATAATGCCAGACCACATTCTGCATCAATCACAACATCATGGCTGCGTAGGAGAAGGATCCGGGTACTAAAATGGCCAGTCTGCAGTCCAGACCTTTCACCTATAGAGAACATTTGGCGCATCATAAAGAGGAAGGTGCAACAAAGAAGGCCCAAGACGATTGAACAGTTAGAGGCCTGTATTAGACAAGAATGGGAGAGCATTCCTATTTCTAAACTTGAGAAACTGGTCTCCTCGGTCCCAGACGTCTGTTGAGTGTTGTAAGAAGAAGGGGAGATGCCACACAGAGGTGAAAATGGCCTTGTCCCAACTTTTTGGGGATTTGTTGACACCATGAAATTCTGATTCAACATATTTTTCCCTTAAAATGGTACATTTTCTCAGTTTAAACTTTTGTTCCGTGATTTATGTTAATAAAATATTAGAAGTTGGCACCTCCACATCATTGCATTCAGTTTTTATTCACCATTTGTAAAGTGTCCCAACTTTTTTGGAATCCGGTTTGTATTATTACTTCTTAGTATCTACTATATACAGTGATTATATTATTACTTCTAAGGCTACTTTCACACTTGCGGCAGTGTGATCCGGCAGACAGTTCCGTCATCTGTACTGCCCGCCGGATCCGCCGATCTGCCGCTGACTGAAAGCATTTGTGAGACGGATCCGGATGCAGATCCGTCTCACAAATGCATTGCAAGGACGGATCCGTCTCTCCGCTTGTCATGCGGACCGACGGATCCGTCTTGTACATTTTTTCACATTTTTACCGATCTGCGCATGCGCATGCCGGAACGACGGATCCGGCATTCCGGTATTCTGAATGCCGGATCCGGCGCTAATTCATTCCTATGGGAAAAAATGCCGGATCCGGCGTTCAGGCAAGTCTTCAGTTTTTTTCGCCGGAAAGAAAACCGTAGCATGCTGCGGTATTATCTCCGTCCTGATCAGTCAAAACAACTGAACTGAAGACGTCCTGATGCAAACTGAACGGATCGCTCTCCATTCAGAATGCATGGGGATAAAACTGATCAGTTCTTTTCCGGTATTCAGCCCCTGTGACGGAACTCAGTGCCGGAAAAGAAAAACGCAAGTGTGAAAGTAGCCTTAGTATCTATTATATACAGTGATTATATTATTACTTCTTAGTATCTATTATATACAGTGATTATATTATTACTTCTTAGTATCTATTATATACAGATATTATATTATTACTTCTTAGTATCTATTATATACAGAGATTATATTATTACTTCTTAGTATCTATTATATACAGTGATTATATTATTACTTCTTAGTATCTATTATATACAGTGATTATATTATTACTTCTTAGTATCTATTATATACAGATATTATATTATTACTTATTAGTATCTATTATATACATCTAAATTATTACTTCTTAGTATCAATTATATACAGCAATTATATTATTACTTCTTAGTATCTATTATACACAGTGATTATGTTGTTACTTCTTAGTATCTATTATATACAGATATATTATTATTACATGTGAGACAGGTTTTGTCGATCCTTCGGGAGAATAAATTATATGCCAAATTGGAGAAATGTTTGTTTTCGGTGCAGGAGCTTCAGTCTCTGGGATATCTGCTTTCTGACTCTGGTTTTCGTATGGACCCCGAAAAGGTCCGGGCGGTTCTGGAATGGGACCGACCGGAGAATCAGAAAGCTTTGATGCGGTTTTTGGGGTTTACTAATTATTATAGAAAATGTATCTTCAACTATTCTACCATTGTAAAACCTCTGACCGATATGACTAAGAAGGGCGCCGACATCTCTGTCTGGTGGGATGAGGCATTGCAGGCCTTTTCGACTATTAAGGAGTGTTTTGCGTCTGATCCCATTCTGGTGCAGCCCGATGTGTCTCAGCCATTCGTGGTGAACGTTGATGCATCTGAAGTGGGGGTTGGAGCGGTGTTGTCTCAGGGTCCATCTCCTGGAAAATGGGTTCCGTGTGCTTTTTTTTCCAAGAAGCTCTCGGTCGCCGAAGGGAATTATGATGTAGGAGATGGGGAATTGCTGGCCATCAAGTTGGCCTTTGAGGAATGGCGTCACTGGTTGGAGGGGGCGTCTCACCCCGTTACAGTATATACGGATCATAAGAATTTGGCTTACCTGCAATCTGCCAAGCGTCTGAACCCTAGGCAGGCCAGATGGTCACTGTTTTTTACCAGGTTCAATTTTGTGGTTACTTTTCGCCCGGGGGTTAAAAACGTCAAGGCAGATGCGTTGTCTCGCAGTTTTCCTGAAGGATGTGATTCAGAGGATCCTGCTCCGATTTTGGCTGACGGGGTGGTGGTCTCTGCTCTGTACCCAGAAATGGAGATGGAGGTGTTGGGAGCCCAGGAGGGGGCTCCTGGTTCTCGTCCCCCAGGGAGGTTGTTTGTTCCTGAAGGACTGCGATACAAGGAACATCACGATACTGTCCTTGCTGGACATCCTGGTGGTAAGTCCACCTGTGACCTTGTGTCCCGGAGGTTCTGGTGGCCCGGGTTACGTAAGAGCGGGGAGGATTACGTGGCAGCTTGTGAAACCTGTGCACGGTCAAAGGTTGCTCATACTCGATCGGCTGGTTCACTTCTTCCTTTGTCGATTCCGTCTCGTCCTTGGACGCACTTGTCTATGGACTTTATTACGGATCTGCCGAGTTCCTCCGGGAAAACAGTAATTTTGGTGGTTGTTGACAGTTTCAGTAAAATGGCTCACTTTATATCGTTAACTAGTCTGCCTAATGCCAAGACTCTTGCGCAGATTTTTGTTGATAATATCGGGAAATTGCATGGTATTCCTTCGGATGTGGTTTCTGATAGGGGCACGCAGTTTGTCTCCAGGTTTTGGAGGGTATTCAACTTTCGTTCTCTTCGGCTTTTCATCCGCAGTCGAATGGACAGACAGAGCGTACTAATCAAAACCTGGAGACCTACTTGAGGTGCTTTGTGGCTGAGAATCAGGAGGACTGGTCCTCATTCTTGTCTTTAGCAGAGTTTGCTTTGAATAACCGTAGGCAGGAGTCCACGGGTAAGTCGCCATTTTTTGGCGCATACGGTTTTCATCCTCAGTTTGGTACCTTTTTTTGGGACTAGTTCCTCTGGGATGCCAGAGGAGGAGAGATTTTTTTCTGCCTTGTCTTCTATCTAGTGGAGGATCCAAGTGAATTTGGAGAAGATGGGTGAGAGGTATAAGCGAATGGCTAACAAGAGACGTGTGACTGGTCCGGACCTGTGTGTGGGTGATCTGGTGTGGTTGTCCACTAAAAATATTAAACTGAGGGTACCATCTTGAAAACTGGGTCCAAGATTTATTGGTCCGTACAAAATATCTGCAGTGATCAATCCAGTAGCGTTTCGGCTGGATATTCGGCAAACTTGGAGGATCCATGATGTGTTCCACAGGTCTTTACTGAAAAAATATGTGAAACCGGTGGAACCATCGCCATTGCCCCCTCCTCCTGTTCTGGTCGATGGAAATTTAGACTTCGAGATCTCCAGGGTTCTTGACTCTAGAGTTCTTCAGGGTTCCCTTCAGTACCTAGTACACTGGAGGGGATACGTCCTTGAGGAGAGGATGTGGGTTCCGGCGCTGGATGTCAGTGCCAGCCGACTGGTGAGGGCTTTTCACAGATCCCACCCAGATAAGGTTGGTCCGGGGTGTCCGGTGGTCACCCGTAGAAGGGGGGGGGGTACTGTCATGCCCTGCTCAGACTATGTACGGAGGTCTGCCAGATTAGCAGCACGTGTCTAGTCATTTGTTTTGTTTTGGAGTCGTGCTAGATCCGCCTCCCTTCAGGTGCACTGGGTGGGGTCAATGGTTTAAATTACTCCCCTCCCAGTGTTCCGTGCGGGTTATAGCTTCTGTCAGGCTGTGGAAGCAAGGAGTAAAGGATTGGCTTTTCCTGCTCAGATAAGATAAGTTGGTTTCTGATTTCTTTGGTTTTCTGTCTAGGCTGTTTGAGTGTCGTCTGTCCCCTCCTGGTTCTGAGGGAGCAGGCTGCCCCTTTTCCCCTTTCACCATCTCAGGGATTCTAGGGTATTCTTAGCCCAGGCACGAGGACACATTATTCCCACCTTTAGGGTCTGAATGTGGGAAAAGCAGAATAGGGAGAGCTGTTAGGGATTTGCTAGGAGGTGACCTTATCCCCAGCTTCTCGCCCAGAAAACTTGTTGGTTTAGTTATCCGTGTATCTTATATCCTGTCCGCCGTGACACACTGCTTCGGTTGCAGTTGCTTCCTCAGAGGTCGCGGAGTTCGTTCGGTCCCGCATTCTCAGAATCCAGTCGGACCTGGAATCTCATGTTTCCAGAACTGACGTTCTAGACCAGTTCAAAACCTTACTCTTAGGAACTGATTTTTTGTGTGACGCTTCCACACAGCACCTTAAGTTAGCCGCTAAAGGCATGGCTCTCTCTTTCGCCAGTCGGCGGCCCCTATGGCTGAGTCCCTTGGTTGCCGATAACGCCTCCAAGTTTAATCTTTGTGGTTTACCATATGAACGAGGAAGACTCTTTGGTTCTGAGTTGGATAAATTAATGGAGAGCATTGCGGATAAAAAGGGGAAGTCCCTTCCCCAACAATCCTTTCGTGGCTGGAGTAGGCCCAGAAGTTCAAGAACCCAGGGCTCCTCCAGGTCCCAGAGATGGCAAGAATCGTCCAGACGCAGATGGGGTCGCGGTCATGGGAAAGACCGTAAAGCGGACCTATGACTCTCCCGCTTACCCTCCCCTATCCCCTCCAGGCAGTCTGTGCGATGCTCAAAGTTTCAGTTCTCCTCCGGTTGGAGGTCGTCTAAGTTTATTTCAGCAGGCCTGGCTGCAAAACATTCTGGACCAGTGGGTCCTAGAAATAATTATGTTTGGGTACAAAATAGATTTTTGCGCCCCCCTGAGAAAAGTTTGTTCTGACCAAAACTCTAACCCAGACCAAACAGTCGATCTTAGAGGATTCGGTCCACCTTTATGTACAGAAGAGGGCCCTAGAGGAAGTCCCTCCTCACGAACAAGGGCTGGGAGTATACTCCCCCGTTTTTCTAGTCCCGAAGCCGTCGGGCTATTGGCGCATGATTTTAGACCTGCGTTACCTAAATCAGTTCATAAAACCAAAGCGCTTCAGAATGGAGACCATTCGATCACTTATCAGTATCCTAAATCCTGGGGATCTAATGATCACCTTAGATCTGAAGGATGCATACCTTCACATCCCCATTCACCCAGCTCACAGGGGGTTTCTAAGAGTTGCGGTCTCCATAAGAGGGGTGGCAAAACATTACCAGTTTGCTGTGCTGCCTTTTGGCATTTCTTCCACTCCCCACACCTTCACTAAGGTTGTGGCTCCGGTTGTCGCCTAACTCAGGCTTCAAGGGCTAGAGATCGTGCCATACCTAGATGACTGGCTTCTAAAAGCTGCTACTCTAGACATTCTTCTATCTCATCTTCAGCTGGCTCTTTAGTCTCTCCAGCATTTGGGCTGGCTCATAAATTCTAAAAAATCGGAGATCCTTCCGTCTACCTCCAGGATGTTCCTGGGTTTTAATGTGGACTCCGAATGGATGACTCTCTCTCTCTCTCTCTCTCTCTCTCTCTCTCTCTCTCTCCAGAGAGGAAGGATCGAATGATAAGAGCCACGCAGTTCCTCATGGTACCTCGGCGGGTGTCCATCAGAACTCTCATGAAGATGCTAAGCCACATGTCGGCATCTGCGGAAGCAATTCCTTGGGCCCTATGGCACCTATGTCCACTTGAGGATGAAGTGTTAGCAGTCTGGAACCGCAACCCCAAGGGGTTGGACAAGACTCACTCCCTGTCAGCCGAAGTCCGTTCCTCCCTCAGATGGTGGAGTAACCTAGCAGATGGGAGGTCCTTGATTCAACCTCGTTGGATCACGTTGACCACAGACGCCTCCCTTCTAGGTTGGGGAGCTCATCTGGAAAAAAATCAGTACAAGGTACATGGAGTCCGCAGGAGAGGCTTCTCTCGTCCAATCTGAGAGAATTGAGAGCAGTACGTCTTGCGACCCGGTCATTGCGATAATACCATTCTGGCCAAAGAGGTTTTGGTTCACCCAGCTCATCAAGATTAGTCAGGTCATATATTGGAGACTTCCTCTAATGCAGGACCTAGTGTATCAGGACATTGAGTCTCCTCAGATCTAGGCAGGGACCTATCTGACGGCCTGGAGATTGACAGGTCCCTACTAGAAGCTAGAGGGCTTTCTGCTGAGGTCTTGAGAACCATTTCACACTCCAAGGCGGAGTCTACAAACAAAGCCTACTCTAGGACATACAAGATCTTTCTCCAGTGGTGTGCTGTTAAAGAGGTAGTACCCTCAGATCCTCCTCTTTCAGCTATTTTACAGTTTCTGCAGGACGGCCTGGACAAGGGTCTAAGCCTGTCAACGCTCAGAGTTCATACAAGTGCGCTTTCTGCCTTTTTAGGCAGACCTTTAGCTCAAGACCCCCTACTCAGGAGGTTCCTCAAAGGAGCTGAAAGATTAAAACCTAGAATCCTGAGACCTATCCCTGAATGGGATTTATCTGTTGTTCTGAAGGGGCTATCCTCTCCCCCCTTTGAACCCTTGGAAAATGTAGACCTTAGATTTTTATCTTTAAAGGTCACATTCCTATTGGCCATAACTTCGGCCAAGAGGATTGGAGAACTTCAGGCCTTGGCGGCCGCTGAGCCTTATGCCCTCTTCCTCCAGGACAGAGTCCTGTTGAGGTTTCTACCGACCTTTGTCCCCAAGGTGCCATCATTCAGGAATACTAACCAGACCATCACCTTACCGGTTTTATGTCCCTCTCCCTCACCTCCGGAGGAGGAAGCCCTCCATTCCCTGGACATTGCAAGAAATCTCAGAATCTACCTGAATAGAACTGCGGACTTCAGAAGATCCGAACACCTCCTGCTTATTACTTCTTGGTATATATTATAAAAAGCTATATTATTATTTCTTAGTATCTATTATATACAGCTATTATATTATTACTTCTTAGTATCTATTATATACAGATATATTATTTTTCGCTAGTTGCAAAGCAGAGATGATTTATTGGGTGATCACAGACCATTAATCCAACATCTTGCCCCTGAGATCCCCACATTATTCCTCCTGGCTCCTGTGTGTGTGTGTGTGTGTGTGTGTGTGTATATATATATATATATATATATATATATATATATATATATACACACTGCACAGTACCACTTCTCCTGTCCTGTATACTGGGTGTAATCCTCAGTATCTGCTCTTATTCTGTATATATATACACACTGCACAGTACCACTTCTCCTGTCCTGTATACTGGGTGTAATCCTCAGTATCTGCTCTTATTCTGTATATATATACACTGCACAGTACCACTTCTCCTGTCCTGTATACTGGGTGTAATCCTCAGTATCTGCTCTTATTCTGTATATATATACACTGCACAGTACCACTTCTCCTGCCTGTATACTGGGTGTAATCCTCTGTATCTGGTCTTTTATTGGTGACAGCAGTGGATGGTCACTGGAGATTATTTGCTCTCTAAGGACTTTGTCTTCCTTTCATCCAATCATCCTTTCTTTCTTTCTTTAGTTCCTTCCCTCCTTCCCTTTCCTTCTTTTCTATTATTTCCTGCTTTTTCTACTGTCCTTTCCTTCACTCCCCCTGATTTCCTTCCTTCCGTCTTTCTTTTCATCCCTTCCTACCTTATCTTCCCTTTCTGTCTTGGCTCCGGCACATTAAGAGTCCAATTGCTCCAGTCTTTTAGCAGTCCACCTCAATATCCTCATCTTCTGAGAACTTATCAACTGTGTGGTCCATTGATGGACGCTGTGGAGACAGAGGGAACAGCCCTTGTGAGGTTAGGGAACATGGTCTGGTGTCCTCGTCCTCCTCCCCTAGCCCACCATCAGGCATGGACGCCAGCTTCTCCAGTGCATGTGGCGGTAGCTTCTTTAATGACTCCACATCGGCCTTTATTTCCTCCAGGTCTCTCTTGAGCTTGGCTCTTCGGTTCTGGAACCAGGTGATGACTTGGGCATTACTGAGTCCTAGCTGTTGGGCAATGTGGTCACGGTCGGCAGGAGACAGGTATTTCTGGTAGAGGAAATGTTTCTCTAGCTCGTATATCTGGTGATTGGTAAAAGCCGTACGGGATTTACGTCTCTTCTTAGAGCTCGGACGGTGTCCTAATGAACCGAAGGAGTCTTGACCTTTCAAAGTTAGAAGAGAGGACAATGGGGATTAGCCTTCTGGAAAAAATATGCAAGTCCATAACCAGTCAATCATCTCTACATCATCTACCTATATATCCATAAATTCATCTACCTATACATACAAACGTCTACTTATCTATTCACGACCTTCCCAGAAGTCAACCATATATATTTATATATTCATCCACCTTACCAGTCATCAGTCCATCAACCACTTATATATCCATACATTTATCCATCTTAACAGTCATCAGTTTATCAACCACCTACATATCCATACATCTATCTATCCATACTACCATCCATCCCACCAGTCACTTCTCCATCAACCACCTACATATCCATACATCCATCCATCTCACCAGCAATCAACCACCTAAATAGCCATACATCTCACCAGTGATCAGTCCATTAAACATATCCATAATCATATATTGATCCATTTCATCAGTGATCAGTCTATCAACCACCTGCATATCCATACATTCATCCATCTCACCAGCGAACTACCACCTACATATCCATACATTCATCCATCTAGCCAGCGATCTACCACCTACATATCCATCCATACATTCATCCATCTCGCCAGCGATCTACCACCTACATATCCATACAGTCATCTATCTCACCAGCGATCTACCACCTACAAATTCATACAGTCATCCATCTCACCAGCGATCTACCACCTACAAATCCATACAGTCATCCATCTCACCAGCGATCTACCACCTACATATCCATACAGTCATCCATCTCACCAGCGATCTAGCACCTACATATCCATACATTCATCCATCTAACCAGCGATCTACCACCTACATATCCATACATTCATCCATCTCGCCAGCGATCTACCACCTACATATCCATCCATACATTCATCCATCTCGCCAGCGATCTACCACCTACATATCCATACAGTCATCCATCTCACCAGCGATCTACCACCTACATATCCATACAGTCATCCATCTCACCAGCGATCTACCACCTACATATCCATACAGTCATCCATCTCACCAGCGATCTACCACCTACATATCCATACATTCATCCATCTAACCAGCGATCTACCACCTACATATCCATACATTAATCCATCTCGCCAGCGATCTACCACCTACATATCCATACATTCATCCATCTAACCAGCGATCTACCACCTACATATCCATACATTCATCCATCTCGCCAGCGATCTACCACCTACATATCCATCCATACATTCATCCATGTCACTAGCCATTAACCACCTATATATTCATCATTCATCCAACCATGCATTCATCTATCTATGGATCTACATTCCCATACAGTCATCTCTCCAACATATTTATATACTGGGGCCCTCTAGTGCAGAGGGTCACATCTTATGTATGTATTGTATACACAATGGATCTGTTGGTATCCTGCACTTAAACATGAGAGAAAAATTATCTAGATCCTGAAGAACATGTGCCAAACAGAGACCCCATGATGGAAGAACACCAAAATCCTGTGGATCCATTAATGGATCATTTTAAAAACACACGTTTCCTGTCTCCAGCCGATCCCTCTTTTCACCTGTGGTCATTCTCACAAGGTTACCTAATGAATAGAAAGGTTCAGGAAGAATGCGAGGATCCAAAAAATATCAGGAATCTCCCAACACATCACTAGATGTTACCAGATAGAGAAGAGAATGGTGACGAGAGACAAATAAAGCAGAGCATGTCCTCAGGTAGACCTCATGTGAGGAGATCGTAGCTCCATCAGTCTTTATATAGAGCTGTATATAGACACCCCTGTAGAAATATGGTATATGGAGCTGCAGCCACTGGAACCCATTGTGGACAAGCCCTGACACGATAGATACGTTAGCCAGAGGAATCCAGAATTATGTGCTCTCCTCCCATTGGTAATCAACCACATTAGTCATGTACTATAGATTACGTGTTTTGGCGTAAGGACCGCTTCAATAGATCACAAACCTATCTTCAGTAGATCACTGTCCTCTTCTGTCTGCAGCAGGTCACTGTCTTATTCTTATTTGTCTGCCCACAAGCTATCTCGTAGGATTACAATCTTCTATAAATCTGATCCTGGTTGCTCCTTCTGGTGTATACTCACTCCACACACTCCTCCTGAGAAAAAGGACCAGGCTACATTTGTCATGTCTTATGTTTCACCTTGGTAGTGTGCCCATAGACCGGTCCTTGGAGGAGGCCAGACAGAGGATCCATGGAGTGGGATGATTGGCAGAGTAAGACATTCCTCTTGTATGAAGTCTGATATGTAATCCCTGCCAGATGAAGCGATATCGTCCAGATGGGGTATTTATATTACTGGGAATGAGGCACAGATGATGAGAAGAAGGTGCGAGTCATCATCAAGGGGTGCAGCTGCTCCATGATGGACTCAAAACAGAGCTCAACACATACTGACTGGGAGATCCATTGGTAGATCCATATTACAGGTGCTGGAGGGCACCATCCTCAAGACAGCTGAGGACTTCTTGCAATGAACCTCCAGCTGAATATACAGAAAACTGGACCCTGGAATGACCTCAGAACTTCCCAATGTGGAGTTATTCAATCTGAAGGAAGAACGCAGGAAATCCTCTCCTTAATATCTCAGGAGTCCGGTCCAGCAACAGTGCAATTACAGGGATCTCTTTACAGTCTAAATGTGGATTCTAAGTTGTGATCTTTTAAATCCAAAAGATAGAAAATGTAGAAGACCAAGGAGAGCAGATCCCAGCAACAGAAGTAACCATCCATAGTGCAGGCAGCACAACATATCAACACAACTGACTTTACCTTCCCTGCCGAGGAGATCCCATTATCAGAATCAACCTTTTCTTGTACAAAATCCTAATCCTATCAGAATAGAGTTTCCCTAGTATATAGAGAAGATCCCTTACCAGTACCAACCTTCCCTGGTACGAGGCCCATATCCCATCATCAGAACCAATAATCTCTAGTTTAGGGAGGAGATCCCATAGCCAGAAGCAATATTTCCTAATACAAGTACAACTATATCAATGGAAAAATAAAATAGTTATAGCTCTTGGAAGGCGACAATGGAAAAATGAAAGGGAAAAAAAATCACGTGTTCACTAAGGCCCAAAACAGGCTGGACATTAAGGGGTTAATGACATAATGTGGTCGGATCTAATTTAAGACAAAGCTGGATGTTCTACAATAATACTGGGAAAGTATTCTAGGGACAGATGATACAAAATGGAAATACCTCATTCAACTGTAACTTATGATGGCATCATGGCTTGGGACTGGTAGAAAAAGCATCATGATTTAAGGCTGTGGTGGGTTCATCATGGTGGGCAGCTGGTGGAGGAGACATCATGGTTAATGGCTGGTTGAGAGGGCATCATAGTTTGGGGCTGGTAGAAAAAGATCCATGGTTTGGGGCCGGTGGAGGGAGCATTGTGGTTTGGTGGAGGGGGCAGTATGGTTTCTGGCTGGTGGAGGGAGCATCGTGGTTTGGTAGAGGGGGCAGCATGGTTTCTGGCTGGTGGAGGGAGCATTGTGGTTTGGGTTTGGTGGAGGGGGCAGCATGGTTTCTGGCTGGTGGAGGGAGCATTGTGGTTTGGTAGAGGGGGCAGAATGGTTTCTGGCTGGTGGAGGGAGCATTGTGGTTTGGGTTTGGTGGAGGGAGCATCGTGGTTTGGGTTTGGTGGAGGGGGCAGCATGGTTTCTGGCTGGTGGAGGGAGCATTGTGGTTTAGGCTTGGTGGAGGGGGCAGCATGGTTTCTGGGTGGTGGAGGGGGCAGCATGGTTTCTGGATGGTGGAGGGGCAGCATGGTTTCTGGATGGTGGAGGGAGCATTGTGGTTTAGGCTTGGTGGAGGGGGCAGCATGGTTTCTGGCTGGTGGAGGGAGCATTGTGGTTTAGGCTTGATGCAGGGGACAGCATGGTTTCTGGCTGGTGGAGGGAGCATCGTGGTTTAGGCTTGGTAGAGGGGGCAGCATGGTTTCTGGATGGTGGAGGGGCAGCATGGTTTCTGGCTGGAGGAGGGAGCATTGTGGTTTAGGCTTGGTGGAGGGGGCAGCATGGTTTCTGGCTGGTGGAGGGAGCATTGTGGTTTAGGCTTGGTGGAGGGGGCAGCATGCTTTCTGGGTGGTGGAGGGGGCAGCATGGTTTCTGGGTAGTGGAGGGGGCAGCATGGTTTCTGGGTAGTGGAGGGGGCAGCATGGTTTCTGGATGGTGGAGGGAGCATTGTGGTTTAGGCTTGGTGGAGGGGGCAGCATGGTTTCTGGCTGGTGGAGGGAGCATTGTGGTTTAGGCTTGATGCAGGGGACAGCATGGTTTCTGGCTGGTGGAGGGAGCATCGTGGTTTAGGCTTGGTAGAGGGGGGCAGCATGGTTTCTGGATCGTGGAGGGGGCAGCATGGTTTCTGGCTGGTGGAGGGAGCATTGTGGTTTAGGCTTGGTAGAGGGGGCAGCATGGTTTCTGGCTGGTGGAGGGAGCATTGTGGTTTAGGCTTGGTAGAGGGGGCAGCATGGTTTCTGGATGGTGGAGGGGGCAGCATGGTTTCTGGCTGGAGGAGGGAGCATTGTGGTTTAGGCTTGGTGGAGGGGGCAGCATGGTTTCTGGCTGGTGGAGGGAGCATTGTGGTTTAGGCTTGGTGGAGGGGTGCAGCATGGTTTCTTGCTGGTGAAGGTGGCAGCATGGTTTCTGGCTGGTGGAGGGGGCAGCATGGTTTCTGGCTAATGGAGGGGGCAGCATGGTCTCTGGCTGGTGGAGTGAGCATCGTGGTTTGGTGGAGGAGGCAGCATGGTTTCTGGCTGGTGGAGGGAGCATCGTAGTTTGGGTTTGGTGGAGGGGTAGCATGGTTTCTAGCTGGTGGAGGGAGCATCGTGGTTTGGGTTTGGTGGAGGGGGCAGCATGGTTTCTGGCTGGTGGAGGGAGCATTGTGGTTTGGGTTTGGTGGAGGGGGCAGCATGGTTTCTGGCTGGTGGAGGGAGCATCGTAGTTTGGGTTTGGTGGAGGGGGCAGCATGGTTTCTGGCTGGTGGAGGGAGCATCGTGGTTTGGGTTTGGTGGAGGGGGCAGCATGGTTTCTGGCTGGTGGAGGGAGCATCGTGGTTTGGGTTTGGTGGAGGGGGCAGCATGGTTTCTGGCTGGTGGAGGGAGCATTGTGGTTTGGGTTTGGTGGAGGGGGCAGCATGATTTCTGGCTGGTGGAGAGAGCATCGTGGTTTGGTGGAGGGGCAGCATGGTTCGTGCTGCCTCAGGTTGCATTGCAATCATTGAGGGGATAGTGAATTCTAAGGTGTATGAAAAGATTTTCGAGAATGTAAGAGCAGTGTCAGGGATGCACGTAGCCCTTTCTGCTTCCTGAGGCAAGTAAAATGGCACCTGGTATATATATATATATAGTACACAGCAGTATACAGTACATACCCCTGTATACCCCGCACCTGGTATATATATATCTATAGTACACAGCAGTATACAGTATATACCCCTCTATACCCCGCACCTGGTATATATATATATAGTACACAGCAGTATACAGTATATACCCCAGTATACCCCGCACCTGGTGTATATATATATATATATATATAGTACACAGCAGTATACAGTATATACCCCTGTATACCCCGCACCTGGTATATATATATCTATAGTACACAGCAGTATACAGTATATACCCCTCTATACCCCGCACCTGGTATATATATATATAGTACACAGCAGTATACAGTATATACCCCAGTATACCCCGCACCTGGTATATATATATATATATATAGTACACAGCAGTATACAGTATATACCCCTGTATACCCCGCACCTGGTATATATATATATATATATATATATATATATAGTACACAGCAGTATACAGTATATACCCCTGTATACCCCGCACCTGGTATATATATATATATATATAGTACACAGCAGTATACAGTATATACCCCAGTATACCCCGCACCTGGTATATATATATATATATATATATATAGTACACAGCAGTATACAGTATATACCCCTGTATACCCCGCACCTGGTATATATATATATATATAGTACACAGCAGTATACAGTATATACCCCAGTATACCCCGCACCTGGTATATATATATATATATATATATATATATATATATATTACACAGCAGTATACAGTATATACCCCTGTATACCCCGCACCTGGTATATATATATATAGTACACAGCAGTATACAGTATATACCCCAGTATACCCCGCACCTGGTATATATATATATATAGTACACAGCAGTATACAGTATATACCCCTGTATACCCCGCACCTGGTATATATATATATAGTACACAGCAGTATACAGTATATACCCCTGTATACCCCGCACCTGGTATATATATATATATAGTACACAGCAGTATACAGTATATACCCCTGTATACCCCGCACCTGGTATATATATATATATATATATATATATATAGTACACAGCAGTATACAGTATATACCCCTGTATACCCTGCACCTGGTATATATATATATATATAGTACACAGCAGTATACAGTATATACCCCAGTATACCCCGCACCTGGTATATATATATATATAGTACACAGCAGTATACAGTATATACCCCTGTATACCCCGCACCTGGTATATATATATATAGTACACAGCAGTATACAGTATATACCCCAGTATACCCCGCACCTGGTATATATATATATATATATATATAGTACACAGCAGTATACAGTATATACCCCTGTATACCCCGCACCTGGTATATATATATATAGTACACAGCAGTATACAGTATATACCCCAGTATACCCCGCACCTGGTATATATATATATATAGTACACAGCAGTATACAGTATATACCCCTGTATACCCCGCACCTGGTATATATATATATATAGTACACAGCAGTATACAGTATATACCCCTGTATACCCCGCACCTGGTATATATATATATATATATAGTACACAGCAGTATACAGTATATACCCCTGTATACCCCGCACCTGGTATATATATATATATATATATATATATATAGTACACAGCAGTATACAGTATATACCCCTGTATACCCTGCACCTGGTATATATATATATATATAGTACACAGCAGTATACAGTATATACCCCAGTATACCCCGCACCTGGTATATATATATATATAGTACACAGCAGTATACAGTATATACCCCTGTATACCCCGCACCTGGTATATATATATATATATATATATATAGTACACAGCAGTATACAGTATATACCCCTGTATACCCCGCACCTGGTATATATATATATATATATATATATATATAGTACACAGCAGTATACAGTATATACCCCAGTATACCCCGCACCTGGTATATATATATATATATATATAGTACACAGCAGTATACAGTATATACCCCTGTATACCCCGCACCTGGTATATATATATATATATAGTACACAGCAGTATACAGTATATACCCCTGTATACCCCGCACCTGGTATATATATATATAGTACACAGCAGTATACAGTATATACCCCTGTATACCCCGCACCTGGTATATATATATATATATATATATATATATATATAGTACACAGCAGTATACAGTATATACCCCTGTATACCCCGCACCTGGTATATATATATATATAGTACACAGCAGTATACAGTATATACCCCTGTATACCCCGCACCTGGTATATATATATATATATATATATAGTACACAGCAGTATACAGTATATACCCCTGTATACCCCGCACCTGGTATATATATATATATAGTACAAAGCAGTATACAGTATATACCCCTGTATACCCCGCACCTGGTATATATATATATATATATATATATATATATATATAGTACACAGCAGTATACAGTATATACCCCTGTATACCCCGCACCTGGTATATATATATATATATAGTACACAGCAGTATACAGTATATACCCCTGTATACCCCGCACCTGGTATATATATATATATATATATATATATATATATATAGTACACAGCAGTATACAGTATATACCCCTGTATACCCCGCACCTGGTATATATATATATATATATAGTACACAGCAGTATACAGTATATACCCCTGTATACCCCGCACCTGGTATATATATATATATATATAGTACACAGCAGTATACAGTATATACCCCTGTATACCCCGCACCTGGTATATATATATATATAGTACACAGCAGTATACAGTATATACCCCTGTATACCCCGCACTTGGTATATATATATATATATATATATAGTACACAGCAGTATACAGTATATACCCCTGTATACCCCGCACCTGGTATATATATATATATAGTACACAGCAGTATACAGTATATACCCCTGTATACCCCGCACCTGGTATATATATATATATATATAGTACACAGCAGTATACAGTATATACCCCTGTATACCCCGCACCTGGTATATATATATATATATAGTACACAGCAGTATACAGTATATACCCCAGTATACCCCGCACCTGGTATATATATATATATATATATATATAGTACACAGCAGTATACAGTATATACCCCTGTATACCCCGCACCTGGTATATATATATATATATATATATAGTACACAGCAGTATACAGTATATACCCCTGTATACCCCGCACCTGGTATATATATATATATATATAGTACACAGCAGTATACAGTATATACCCCTGTATACCCCGCACCTGGTATATATATATATATATATAGTACACAGCAGTATACAGTATATACCCCTGTATACCCCGCACCTGGTATATATATATATATAGTACACAGCAGTATACAGTATATACCCCTGTATACCCCGCACCTGGTATATATATATATATATAGTACACAGCAGTATACAGTATATACCCCTGTATACCCCGCACCTGGTATATATATACACTGCTCAAAAAAATAAAGGGAACACTTAAACAACACAATGTAACTCCAAGTCAATCACACTTCTGTGAAATCAAACTGTCCACTTAGGAAGCAACACTGAGTGACAATCAATTTCACATGCTGTTGTGCAAATGGGATAGACAACAGGTGGAAATTATAGGCAATTAGCAAGACACCCCCAATAAAGGAGTGGTTCTGCAGGTGGTGACCACAGACCACTTCTCAGTTCCTATGCTTCCTGGCTGATGTTTTGGTCACTTTTGAATGCTGGCGGTGCTTTCACTCTAGTGGTAGCATGAGACGGAGTCTACAACCCACACAAGTGGCTCAGGTAGTGCAGCTTATCCAGGATGGCACATCAATGCGAGCTGTGGCAAGAAGGTTTGCTGTGTCTGTCAGCGTAGTGTCCAGAGCATGGAGGCGCTACCAGGAGACAGGCCAGTACATCAGGAGACGTGGAGGAGGCAGTAAGAGGGCAACAACCCAGCAGCAGGACCGCTACCTTCGCCTTTGTGCAAGGAGGAACAGGAGGAGCACTGCCAGAGCCCTGCAAAATGACCTCCAGCAGGCCACAAATGTGCATGTGTCTGCTCAAACGGTCAGAAACAGACTCCATGAGGGTGATATGAGGGCCCGATGTCCACAGGTGGGGGTTGTGCTTACAGCCCAACACCGTGCAGGACGTTTGGCATTTGCCAGAGAACACCAAGATTGGCAAATTGGCCACTGGCGCCCTGTGCTCTTCACAGATGAAAGCAGGTTCACACTGAGCACATGTGACAGACGTGACAGAGTCTGGAGACGCCGTGGAGAACGTTCTGCTGCCTGCAACATCCTCCAGCATGACCGGTTTGGCATTGGGTCAGTAATGGTGTGGGGTGGAATTTCTTTGGAGGGCCGCACAGCCCTCCATGTGCTCGCCAGAGGTAGCCTGACTGCCATTAGGTACCGAGATGAGATCCTCAGACCCCTTGTGAGACCATATGCTGGTGCGGTTGGCCCTGGGTTCCTCCTAATGCAAGACAATGCTAGACCTCATGTGGCTGGAGTGTGTCAGCAGTTCCTGCAAGACGAAGGCATTGATGCTATGGACTGGCCCGCCCGTTCCCCAGACCTGAATCCAATTGAGCACATCTGGGACATCATGTCTCGCTCTATCCACCAACGTCACGTTGCACCACAGACTGTCCAGGAGTTGGCAGATGCTTTAGTCCAGGTCTGGGAGGAGATCCCTCAGGAGACCGTCCGCCACCTCATCAGGAGCATGCACAGGCGTTGTAGGGAGGTCATACAGGCACGTGGAGGCCACACACACTACTGAGCCTCATTTTGACTTGTTTTAAGGACATTACATCAAAGTTGGATCAGCCTGTAGTGTGACTCCAAATCCAGACCTCCATGGGTTGAAAAATTTGATTTCCATTTTTTTATTTTTGTGTGATTTTGTTGTCAGCACCTTCAACTATGTAAAGAACAAAGTATTTCAGAAGAATATTTAATTAATTCAGATCTAGGATGTGTTATTTTTGTGTTCCCTTTATTTTTTTGAGCAGTGTATATATAGTACACAGCAGTATACAGTATATACCCCTCTATACCCCGCAGCTGGTGTATATATATATAGTACACAGCAGTATACACAGTATATACCCCTCTATACCCCGCAGCTGGTATATATATATATATAGTACACAGCAGTATACAGTATATACCCCAGTATACCCCGCACCTGGTATATATATATATAGTACACAGCAGTATACAGTATATACCCCTGTATACCCCGCACCTGGTATATATATATATATATAGTACACAGCAGTATACAGTATATACCCCTGTATACCCCGCACCTGGTATATATATATATAGTACACAGCAGTATACAGTATATACCCCTGTATACCCCGCACCTGGTATATATATATATATATATAGTACACAGCAGTATACAGTATATACCCCAGTATACCCCGCACCTGGTATATATATATATATATATAGTACACAGCAGTATACAGTATATACCCCTGTATACCCCGCACCTGGTATATATATATATATATATAGTACACAGCAGTATACAGTATATACCCCTGTATACCCCGCACCTGGTATATATATATATAGTACACAGCAGTATACAGTATATACCCCTGTATACCCCGCACCTGGTATATATATATATAGTACACAGCAGTATACAGTATATACCCCTGTATACCCCGCACCTGGTATATATATATATAGTACACAGCAGTATACAGTATATACCCCTGTATACCCCGCACCTGGTATATATATATATAGTACACAGCAGTATACAGTATATACCCCAGTCATATTCTAGGTTCTTCAAAGTAGCCACCTTTTGCTTTGATTACTGCTTTGCACACTCTTGGCATTCTCTTGATGAGCTCCAAGAGGTAGTCCCCTGAAATGGTCTTCACTTCACAGGTGTGCCCTGTCAGGTTTACCCTTATAAATGGGGTTGGGACCATCAGTGGCGTTGAGGAGAAGTCAGGTGGATACACAGCTGATAGTCCTACTGAATAGACTGTTAGAATTTGTATTATGGCAAGAAAAAAGCAGCTAAGTAAAGATAAACGAGTGGCCATCATTACTTTAAAGGGTTTCTATCACTTCGTATGACATATTTAGGTGTCAGTCAGAGTCTGCTCTACCGAACCATCCTAATATGATAGGCTTTGGGGCAGCCGTTTTGCTAAAATAAGAACTTATATTGATATGCTAATGAGCCTCTAGGTGCTATGGGGGCGTCATTAGCACCTAGAGGCTCGGTCTACCTTCCTAAACTGCCGCCGCCCAGCGCGTCCCTCCAGCCCGCCCATCCCCTGCTGAATGCGATCCTCGCCGTGCGCGTCTCTGTTCTGCGCATGCGCAGTGAATGTCTGACCGCTTCCCTGCTCAGACATCTCCACTGCGCCTGTTCCTCGGAGCACTATGATGTCATCGGCGCAGGCGCAGTGGAGATGTCTGAGCAGGGAAGAACACAGTTATACTCCAGGTTTCTATAACAACCCATTTATTTTTCTTTACTGCTTAAAGGGGCGGGCAATGTGGAGGTCACTGTTTTTAAAGAGGCAGGCACAGAGGAGGTCACAGTTCTTAAAGGGGCAGGCACTGTGGAGGTTACTGTTATTAAATGGGCGGGCACTGTGAAGGGGCAGGTGTTATTAAAGGGGCAGGTGCTATGAAGGTCCCTGTTAAAGGGGCGGGCACTGTGAAAGTCACTGTTAAAGGGGCGTTAACTGTGAAAGTCACTGTTAAAGGGGCGGTCACTGTGAAAGTCAATGTTAAAGGTGCGGTCACTGTGAAAGTCACTGTTAAGGGGGTGGTCACTGTGAAAGTCACTGTTAAAGGGGCAGTCACTGTGAAAGTCACTGTTAAAGAAGCGGCCACTTTTAAAGGGGCGGTCACTGTGAAAGTCACTGTTAAAGAAGCGGACACTTTTAAAGGGGCGGTCACTGTGAAAGTCACAGTTAAAGAAGCGGCCACTGTTAAAGGGACGGTCACTGTGAAAGTCACTTTTAAAGGAACAGTCACTGTGAAAGTCACTGTTAAAGGGGCGGTCACTGTAAAAGTCAATGTTAAAGGTGCGGTCACTGTGAAAGTCAATGTTAAAGGTGCGGTCACTGTGAAAGTCACTGTTAAGGGGGTGGTCACTGTGAAAGTCACTCTTAAAGGGGCGGTCGCTGTAAAAAAGTCACTTTTAAAGGGGCGGTCACTGTGAAAGTCACTGTTAAAGGGGCAGCCACTATAAAAGGGACGGGCACTGTGAAGTTCATTGATAAAGCGAAAGGCACTGTGGAGGTCAATGTTAAAGGGGCGGGTACTGTACAGGGCACTGTTATGGGGGAAACTCGATATCTTTTTACGACACACGGAAACATAAATGAAATAGATGAAATATATCCGTGCGAAGCCGCGTCCTTCTGCTAGTCTCTTATATATATGAAATATGAGTTCTTGTCTGTCTGGACGTTCTTTATGCGCGACCAAACGACTGGACCGATCTTCACCAAATTTGGCCCACAGGTGTCTAGGACGTACCGTTCCTGAGATATTCCCAAAAAATTACCCACGTTCAAGCCTGTGGCCCCCGGCAGGACCCTCCTCTCCGGTATATATATAGTACACAGCAGTATACAGTACATACCCCCGGTACCTGTGGCCCCCGGCAGGACCCTCCTCTCCGGTATATATATAGTACACAGCAGTATACAGTACATACCCCCGGTACCTGTGGCCCCCGGCAGGACCCTCCTCTCCGGTGTATATATATATAGTACACAGCAGTATACAGTACATACCCCGGTACCTGTGGCCCCCGGCAGGACCCTCCTCTCCGGTATATATATATAGTACACAGCAGTATACAGTATATACCCCCGGTACCTGTGGCCCCCGGCAGGACCCTCCTCTCCGGTATATATATAGTACACAGCAGTATACAGTACATACCCCCGGTACCTGTGGCCCCCGGCAGGACCCTCCTCTCCGGTATATATATAGTACACAGCAGTATACAGTACATACCCCCGGTACCTGTGGCCCCCGGCAGGACCCTCCTCTCCGGTATATATATATAGTACACAGCAGTATACAGTATATACCCCCGGTACCTGTGGCCCCCGGCAGGACCCTCCTCTCCGGTATATATATAGTACACAGCAGTATACAGTACATACCCCCGGTACCTGTGGCCCCCGGCAGGACCCTCCTCTCCGGTATATATATAGTACACAGCAGTATACAGTATATACCCCCGGTACCTGTGGCCCCCGGCAGGACCCTCCTCTCCGGTATATATATAGTACACAGCAGTATACAGTACATACCCCCGGTACCTGTGGCCCCCGGCAGGACCCTCCTCTCCTGTATATATATATATATAGTACACAGCAGTATACAGTATATACCCCCGGTACCTGTGGCCCCCGGCAGGACCCTCCTCTCCGGTATATATATAGTACACAGCAGTATACAGTATATACCTCCGGTACCTGTGGCCCCCGGCAGGACCCTCCTCTCCGGTATATATATATATAGTATACAGCAGTATACAGTACATACCCCCGGTACCTGTGGCCCCCGGCAGGACCCTCCTCTCCGGTATATATATAGTACACAGCAGTATACAGTACATACCCCCGGTACCTGTGGCCCCCGGCAGGACCCTCCTCTCCGGTATATATATATAGTACACAGCAGTATACAGTACATACCCCCGGTACCTGTGGCCCCCGGCAGGACCCTCCTCTCCGGTATATATATATAGTACACAGCAGTATACAGTACATACCCCCGGTACCTGTGGCCCCCGGCAGGACCCTCCTCTCCGGTATATATATAGTACACAGCAGTATACAGTACATACCCCCGGTACCTGTGGCCCCCGGCAGGACCCTCCTCTCCGGTATATATATATAGTACACAGCAGTATACAGTATATACCTCCGGTACCTGTGGCCCCCGGCAGGACCCTCCTCTCCGGTATATATATAGTACACAGCAGTATACAGTACATACCTCCGGTACCTGTGGCCCCCGGCAGGACCCTCCTCTCCGGTATATATATATATAGTACACAGCAGTATACAGTACATACCCCCAATACCTGTGGCCCCCGGCAGGACCCTCCTCTCCGGTATATATATAGTACACAGCAGTATACAGTACATACCCCCGGTACCTGTGGCCCCCGGCAGGACCCTCCTCTCCGGTATATATATAGTACACAGCAGTATACAGTATATACCCCCGGTACCTGTGGCCCCCGGCAGGACCCTCCTCTCCGGTATATATATAGTACACAGCAGTATACAGTACATACCGCCGGTACCTGTGGCCCCCGGCAGGACCCTCCTCTCCGGTATATATATAGTACACAGCAGTATACAGTACATACCCCCGGTACCTGTGGCCCCCGGCAGGACCCTCCTCTCCGGTATATATATATAGTACACAGCAGTATACAGTACATACCCCCGGTACCTGTGGCCCCCGGCAGGACCCTCCTCTCCTGTATATATATATATAGTACACAGCAGTATACAGTACATACCCCCTGTACCTGTGGCCCCCGGCAGGACCCTCCTCTCCGGTATATATATATAGTACACAGCAGTATACAGTACATACCCCGGTACCTGTGGCCCCCGGCAGGACCCTCCTCTCCGGTATATATATATAGTACACAGCAGTATACAGTACATACCCCCGGTACCTGTGGCCCCCGGCAGGACCCTCCTCTCCGGTATATATATATAGTACACAGCAGTATACAGTACATACCCCCGGTACCTGTGGCCCCCGGCAGGACCCTCCTCTCCGGTATATATATAGTACACAGCAGTATACAGTACATACCCCCGGTACCTGTGGCCCCCGGCAGGACCCTCCTCTCCGGTATATATATAGTACACAGCAGTATACAGTACATACCCCCGGTACCTGTGGCCCCCGGCAGGACCCTCCTCTCCGGTATATATATAGTACACAGCAGTATACAGTACATACCCCCGGTACCTGTGGCCCCCGGCAGGACCCTCCTCTCCGGTATATATATAGTACACAGCAGTATACAGTATATACCTCCGGTACCTGTGGCCCCCGGCAGGACCCTCCTCTCCGGTATATATATAGTACACAGCAGTATACAGTATATACCTCCGGTACCTGTGGCCCCCGGCAGGACCCTCCTCTCCGGTATATATATAGTACACAGCAGTATACAGTACATACCCCCAGTACCTGTGGCCCCCGGCAGGACCCTCCTCTCCTGTATATATATAGTACACAGCAGTATACAGTACATACCCCCGGTACCTGTGGCCCCCGGCAGGACCCTCCTCTCCTGTATATATATAGTACACAGCAGTATACAGTACATACCCCCGGTACCTGTGGCCCCCGGCAGGACCCTCCTCTCCGGTATATATATATAGTACACAGCAGTATACAGTATATACCTCCGGTACCTGTGGCCCCCGGCAGGACCCTCCTCTCCGGTATATATATATAGTACACAGCAGTATACAGTACATACCCCCGGTACCTGTGGCCCCCGGCAGGACCCTCCTCTCCGGTATATATATATATATATATAGTACACAGCAGTATACAGTACATAGCCCCGGTACCTGTGGCCCCCGGCAGGACCCTCCTCTCCTGTATATATATATATAGTACACAGCAGTATACAGTACATACCCCCGGTACCTGTGGCCCCCGGCAGGACCCTCCTCTCCGGTATATATATAGTACACAGCAGTATACAGTACATACCCCCGGTACCTGTGGCCCCCGGCAGGACCCTTCTCTCCGGTATATATATATAGTACACAGCAGTATACAGTACATACCCCCGGTACCTGTGGCCCCCGGCAGGACCCTCCTCTCCGGTATATATATAGTACACAGCAGTATACAGTACATACCCCCGGTACCTGTGGCCCCCAGCAGGACCCTCCTCTCCGGTATATATATAGTACACAGCAGTATACAGTACATACCCCCGGTACCTGTGGCCCCCGGCAGGACCCTCCTCTCCGGTATATATATAGTACACAGCAGTATACAGTATATACCCCCGGTACCTGTGGCCCCCAGCAGGACCCTCCTCTCCGGTATATATATAGTACACAGCAGTATACAGTACATACCCCGGTACCTGTGACCCCCGGCAGGACCCTCCTCTCCGGTATATATATATATAGTACACAGCAGTATACAGTACATACCCCCCCCCGGTACCTGTGGCCCCCGGCAGGACCCTCCTCTCCGGTATATATATATATAGTACACAGCAGTATACAGTACATACCCCCGGTACCTGTGGCCCCCGGCAGGACCCTCCTCTCCGGTATATATATAGTACACAGCAGTATACAGTACATACCCCCGGTACCTGTGGCCCCCGGCAGGACCCTCCTCTCCGGTATATATATAGTACACAGCAGTATACAGTATATACCCCCGGTACCTGTGGCCCCCGGCAGGACCCTCCTCTCCGGTATATATATATATAGTACACAGCAGTATACAGTACATACCCCCGGTACCTGTGGCCCCCGGCAGGACCCTCCTCTCTGGTATATATATATATAGTACACAGCAGTATACAGTACATACCCCCGGTACCTGTGGCCCCCGGCAGGACCCTCCTCTCCGGTATATATATATATAGTACACAGCAGTATACAGTACATACCCCCGGTACCTGTGACGCCCGGCAGGACCCTCCTCTCCGGTATATATATATATATAGTACACAGCAGTATACAGTACATACCCCCGGTACCTGTGGCCCCCGGCAGGACCCTCCTCTCCGGTATATATATATAGTGCACAGCAGTATACAGTACATACCCCCGGTACCTGTGGCCCCCGGCAGGACCCTCCTCTCCGGTATATATATATATAGTACACAGCAGTATACAGTACATACCCCCGGTACCTGTGGCCCCCGGCAGGACCCTCCTCTCCGGTATATATATAGTACACAGCAGTATACAGTACATACCCCCGGTACCTGTGGCCCCCAGCAGGACCCTCCTCTCCGGTATATATATATATAGTACACAGCAGTATACAGTACATACCCCCGGTACCTGTGGCCCCCGGCAGGACCCTCCTCTCCGGTATATATATATATAGTACACAGCAGTATACAGTACATACCCCCGGTACCTGTGGCCCCCGGCAGGACCCTCCTCTCCGGTATATATATATAGCACACAGCAGTATACAGTATATACCCCCGGTACCTGTGGCCCCCAGCAGGACCCTCCTCTCCGGTATATATATATATAGTACACAGCAGTATACAGTACATACCCCCGGTACCTGTGGCCCCCGGCAGGACCCTCCTCTCCGGTATATATATATATAGTACACAGCAGTATACAGTACATACCCCCGGTACCTGTGGCCCCCGGCAGGACCCTCCTCTCCGGTATATATATAGTACACAGCAGTATACAGTACATACCCCCGGTACCTGTGGCCCCCAGCAGGACCCTCCTCTCCGGTATATATATAGTACACAGCAGTATACAGTACATACCCCCGGTACCTGTGACCCCCGGCAGGACCCTCCTCTCCGGTATATATATAGTACACAGCAGTATACAGTACATACCCCCGGTACCTGTGGCCCCCGGCAGGACCCTCCTCTCCGGTATATATATATAGTAAACAGCAGTATACAGTACATACCCCTGGTACCTGTGGCCCCCGGCAGGACCCTCCTCTCCGGTATATATATAGTACACAGCAGTATACAGTACATACCCTCTGTACCTGTGGCCCCCGGCAGGACCCTCCTCTCCGGTATATATATATAGCACACAGCAGTATACAGTATATACCCCCGGTACCTGTGGCCCCCGGCAGGACCCTCCTCTCCGGTATATATATAGTACACAGCAGTATACAGTACATACCCCCTGGACCTGTGGCCCCCGGCAGGACCCTCCTCTCCTGTATATATATAGTACACAGCAGTATACAGTACATACCCCCGGTACCTGTGGCCCCCGGCAGGACCCTCCTCTCCGGTATATATATATATAGTACACAGCAGTATACAGTACATACCCCCGGTACCTGTGGCCCCCGGCAGGACCCTCCTCTCCGGTATATATATATATAGTACACAGCAGTATACAGTACATACCCCCGGTACCTGTGGCCCCCGGCAGGACCCTCCTCTCCGGTATATATATATAGCACACAGCAGTATACAGTATATACCCCCGGTACCTGTGGCCCCCAGCAGGACCCTCCTCTCCGGTATATATATATATAGTACACAGCAGTATACAGTACATACCCCCGGTACCTGTGGCCCCCGGCAGGACCCTCCTCTCCGGTATATATATATATAGTACACAGCAGTATACAGTACATACCCCCGGTACCTGTGGCCCCCGGCAGGACCCTCCTCTCCGGTATATATATAGTACACAGCAGTATACAGTACATACCCCCGGTACCTGTGGCCCCCAGCAGGACCCTCCTCTCCGGTATATATATAGTACACAGCAGTATACAGTACATACCCCCGGTACCTGTGACCCCCGGCAGGACCCTCCTCTCCGGTATATATATATAGCACACAGCAGTATACAGTATATACCCCCGGTACCTGTGGCCCCCGGCAGGACCCTCCTCTCCGGTATATATATAGTACACAGCAGTATACAGTACATACCTCCGGTACCTGTGGCCCCCGGCAGGACCCTCCTCTCCGGTATATATATAGTACACAGCAGTATACAGTACATACCCCCGGTACCTGTGGCCCCCAGCAGGACCCTCCTCTCCGGTATATATATAGTACACAGCAGTATACAGTACATACCCCCGGTACCTGTGGCCCCCGGCAGGACCCTCCTCTCCGGTATATATATATAGTACACAGCAGTATACAGTACATACCCCCGGTACCTGTGGCCCCCGGCAGGACCCTCCTCTCCGGTATATATATATAGCACACAGCAGTATACAGTATATACCCCCGGTACCTGTGGCCCCCGGCAGGACCCTCCTCTCCGGTATATATATAGTACACAGCAGTATACAGTACATACCTCCGGTACCTGTGGCCCCCGGCAGGACCCTCCTCTCCGGTATATATATATAACACAGCAGTATACAGTACATACCCCCAGTACATGTGGCCCCCGGCAGGACCCTCCTCTCCGGTATATATATAGTACACAGCAGTATACAGTACATACCCCGGTACCTGTGGCCCCCGGCAGGACCCTCCTCTCCGGTATATATATATAGTACACAGCAGTATACAGTATATACCCCCGGTACCTGTGGCCCCCGGCAGGACCCTTTTCTCCGGTATATATATAGTACACAGCAGTATACAGTACATACCCCTGGTACCTGTGGCCCCCGGCAGGACCCTTCTCTCCGGTATATATATAGTACACAGCAGTATACAGTACATACCCCCGGTACCTGTGGCCCCCGGCAGGACCCTCCTCTCCGGTATATATATAGTACACAGCAGTATACAGTATATACCCCCGGTACCTGTGGCCCCCGGCAGGACCCTCCTCTCCTGTATATATATATATAGTACACAGCAGTATACAGTACATACCCCCAGTACCTGTGGCCCCCGGCAGGACCCTCCTCTCCGGTATATATATAGTACACAGCAGTATACAGTACATACCCCCGGTACCTGTGGCCCCCGGCAGGACCCTCCTCTCCGGTATATATATAGTACACAGCAGTATACAGTATATACCCCCGGTACCTGTGGCCCCCGGCAGGACCCTCCTCTCCTGTATATATATATATAGTACACAGCAGTATACAGTGCATACCCCCGGTACCTGTGGCCCCCGGCAGGACCCTCCTCTCCGGTATATATATATATAGTACACAGCAGTATACAGTACATACCCCCGGTACCTGTGGCCCCCGGCAGGACCCTCCTCTCCGGTATATATATAGTACACAGCAGTATACAGTATATACCTCCGGTACCTGTGGCCCCCGGCAGGACCCTCCTCTCCGGTATATATATATAGTACACAGCAGTATACAGTACATACCCCCGGTACCTGTGGCCCCCGGCAGGACCCTCCTCTCCGGTATATATATATAGTACACAGCAGTATACAGTACATACCCCCGGTACCTGTGGCCCCCGGCAGGACCCTCCTCTCCGGTATATATATAGTACACAGCAGTATACAGTACATACCCCCGGTACCTGTGGCCCCCGGCAGGACCCTCCTCTCCGGTATATATATATAGTACACAGCAGTATACAGTACATACCCCCGGTACCTGTGGCCCCCGGCAGGACCCTTCTCTCCGGTATATATATAGTACACAGCAGTATACAGTACATACCCCCGGTACCTGTGGCCCCCGGCAGGACCCTTCTCTCCGGTATATATATAGTACACAGCAGTATACAGTACATACCCCCGGTACCTGTGGCCCCCGGCAGGACCCTCCTCTCCGGTATATATATATAGTACACAGCAGTATACAGTACATACCCCCGGTACCTGTGGCCCCCGGCAGGACCCTCCTCTCCGGTATATATATATATAGTACACAGCAGTATACAGTACATACCCCCGGTACCTGTGGCCCCCGGCAGGACCCTCCTCTCCGGTATATATATATATAGTACACAGCAGTATACAGTACATACCCCCGGTACCTGTGGCCCCCGGCAGGACCCTCCTCTCCGGTATATATATAGTACACAGCAGTATACAGTACATACCCCCGGTACCTGTGGCCCCCGGCAGGACCCTCCTCTCCGGTATATATATATATAGTACACAGCAGTATACAGTACATACCCCCGGTACCTGTGGCCCCCGGCAGGACCCTCCTCTCCTGTATATATATATATAGTACACAGCAGTATACAGTACATACCCCCGGTACCTGTGGCCCCCGGCAGGACCCTCCTCTCCGGTATATATATATAGTACACAGCAGTATACAGTACATACCCCCGGTACCTGTGGCCCCCGGCAGGACCCTCCTCTCCTGTATATATATATAGTACACAGCAGTATACAGTACATACCCCCGGTACCTGTGGCCCCCGGCAGGACCCTCCTCTCCTGTATATATATATATAGTACACAGCAGTATACAGTACATACCCCCGGTACCTGTGGCCCCCGGCAGGACCCTCCTCTCCGGTATATATATAGTACACAGCAGTATACAGTACATACCTCCGGTACCTGTGGCCCCCGGCAGGACCCTCCTCTCCGGTATATATATATAGTACACAGCAGTATACAGTACATACCCCCGGTACCTGTGGCCCCCGGCAGGCCCCTCCTCTCCTGTATATATATATATAGTACACAGCAGTATACAGTACATACCCCCGGTACCTGTGGCCCCCGGCAGGACCCTCCTCTCCGGTATATATATAGTACACAGCAGTATACAGTACATACCCCCGGTACCTGTGGCCCCCGGCAGGACCCTCCTCTCCGGTATATATATAGTACACAGCAGTATACAGTACATACCCCCGGTACCTGTGGCCCCCGGCAGGACCCTCCTCTCCGGTATATATATAGTACACAGCAGTATACAGTACATACCCCCGGTACCTGTGGCCCCCGGCAGGACCCTCCTCTCCGGTATATATATAGTACACAGCAGTATACAGTACATACCCCCGGTACCTGTGGCCCCCGGCAGGACCCTCCTCTCCGGTATATATATATAGTACACAGCAGTATACAGTACATACCCCCGGTACCTGTGGCCCCCGGCAGGACCCTCCTCTCCGGTATATATATATAGTACACAGCAGTATACAGTACATACCCCCGGTACCTGTGGCCCCCGGCAGGACCCTCCTCTCCGGTATATATATATATAGTACACAGCAGTATACAGTACATACCCCCGGTACCTGTGGCCCCCGGCAGGACCCTCCTCTCCGGTATATATATATAGTACACAGCAGTATACAGTACATACCCCCGGTACCTGTGGCCCCCGGCAGGACCCTCCTCTCCGGTATATATATATAGTACACAGCAGTATACAGTACATACCCCCGGTACCTGTGGCCCCCGGCAGGACCCTCCTCTCCTGTATATATATATATAGTACACAGCAGTATACAGTACATACCCCCGGTACCTGTGGCCCCCGGCAGGACCCTCCTCTCCGGTATATATATATAGCACACAGCAGTATACAGTATATACCCCCGGTACCTGTGGCCCCCGGCAGGACCCTCCTCTCCGGTATATATATAGTACACAGCAGTATACAGTACATACCTCCGGTACCTGTGGCCCCCGGCAGGACCCTCCTCTCCGGTATATATATATAACACAGCAGTATACAGTACATACCCCCAGTACATGTGGCCCCCGGCAGGACCCTCCTCTCCGGTATATATATAGTACACAGCAGTATACAGTACATACCCCGGTACCTGTGGCCCCCGGCAGGACCCTCCTCTCCGGTATATATATATAGTACACAGCAGTATACAGTATATACCCCCGGTACCTGTGGCCCCCGGCAGGACCCTTTTCTCCGGTATATATATAGTACACAGCAGTATACAGTACATACCCCTGGTACCTGTGGCCCCCGGCAGGACCCTTCTCTCCGGTATATATATAGTACACAGCAGTATACAGTACATACCCCCGGTACCTGTGGCCCCCGGCAGGACCCTCCTCTCCGGTATATATATAGTACACAGCAGTATACAGTATATACCCCCGGTACCTGTGGCCCCCGGCAGGACCCTCCTCTCCTGTATATATATATATAGTACACAGCAGTATACAGTACATACCCCCAGTACCTGTGGCCCCCGGCAGGACCCTCCTCTCCGGTATATATATAGTACACAGCAGTATACAGTACATACCCCCGGTACCTGTGGCCCCCGGCAGGACCCTCCTCTCCGGTATATATATAGTACACAGCAGTATACAGTATATACCCCCGGTACCTGTGGCCCCCGGCAGGACCCTCCTCTCCTGTATATATATATATAGTACACAGCAGTATACAGTGCATACCCCCGGTACCTGTGGCCCCCGGCAGGACCCTCCTCTCCGGTATATATATATATAGTACACAGCAGTATACAGTACATACCCCCGGTACCTGTGGCCCCCGGCAGGACCCTCCTCTCCGGTATATATATAGTACACAGCAGTATACAGTATATACCTCCGGTACCTGTGGCCCCCGGCAGGACCCTCCTCTCCGGTATATATATATAGTACACAGCAGTATACAGTACATACCCCCGGTACCTGTGGCCCCCGGCAGGACCCTCCTCTCCGGTATATATATATAGTACACAGCAGTATACAGTACATACCCCCGGTACCTGTGGCCCCCGGCAGGACCCTCCTCTCCGGTATATATATAGTACACAGCAGTATACAGTACATACCCCCGGTACCTGTGGCCCCCGGCAGGACCCTCCTCTCCGGTATATATATATAGTACACAGCAGTATACAGTACATACCCCCGGTACCTGTGGCCCCCGGCAGGACCCTCCTCTCCGGTATATATATATAGTACACAGCAGTATACAGTACATACCCCCGGTACCTGTGGCCCCCGGCAGGACCCTTCTCTCCGGTATATATATAGTACACAGCAGTATACAGTACATACCCCCGGTACCTGTGGCCCCCGGCAGGACCCTTCTCTCCGGTATATATATAGTACACAGCAGTATACAGTACATACCCCCGGTACCTGTGGCCCCCGGCAGGACCCTCCTCTCCGGTATATATATAGTACACAGCAGTATACAGTACATACCCCCGGTACCTGTGGCCCCCGGCAGGACCCTCCTCTCCGGTATATATATATATAGTACACAGCAGTATACAGTACATACCCCCGGTACCTGTGGCCCCCGGCAGGACCCTCCTCTCCGGTATATATATATATAGTACACAGCAGTATACAGTACATACCCCCGGTACCTGTGGCCCCCGGCAGGACCCTCCTCTCCGGTATATATATATAGTACACAGCAGTATACAGTACATACCCCCGGTACCTGTGGCCCCCGGCAGGACCCTCCTCTCCGGTATATATATATAGTACACAGCAGTATACAGTACATACCCCCGGTACCTGTGGCCCCCGGCAGGACCCTCCTCTCCTGTATATATATATATAGTACACAGCAGTATACAGTACATACCCCCGGTACCTGTGGCCCCCGGCAGGACCCTCCTCTCCGGTATATATATAGTACACAGCAGTATACAGTACATACCTCCGGTACCTGTGGCCCCCGGCAGGACCCTCCTCTCCGGTATATATATATAGTACACAGCAGTATACAGTACATACCCCCGGTACCTGTGGCCCCCGGCAGGACCCTCCTCTCCTGTATATATATATATAGTACACAGCAGTATACAGTACATACCCCCGGTACCTGTGGCCCCCGGCAGGACCCTCCTCTCCGGTATATATATAGTACACAGCAGTATACAGTACATACCCCCGGTACCTGTGGCCCCCGGCAGGACCCTCCTCTCCGGTATATATATATAGTACACAGCAGTATACAGTACATACCCCCGGTACCTGTGGCCCCCGGCAGGACCCTCCTCTCCGGTATATATATATAGTACACAGCAGTATACAGTACATACCCCCGGTACCTGTGGCCCCCGGCAGGACCCTCCTCTCCGGTATATATATATATAGTACACAGCAGTATACAGTACATACCCCCGGTACCTGTGGCCCCCGGCAGGACCCTCCTCTCCGGTATATATATATAGTACACAGCAGTATACAGTACATACCCCCGGTACCTGTGGCCCCCGGCAGGACCCTCCTCTCCGGTATATATATATAGTACACAGCAGTATACAGTACATACCCCCGGTACCTGTGGCCCCCGGCAGGACCCTCCTCTCCTGTATATATATATATAGTACACAGCAGTATACAGTACATACCCCCGGTACCTGTGGCCCCCGGCAGGACCCTCCTCTCCGGTATATATATAGTACACAGCAGTATACAGTACATACCTCCGGTACCTGTGGCCCCCGGCAGGACCCTCCTCTCCGGTATATATATAGTACACAGCAGTATACAGTACATACCCCCGGTACCTGTGACCCCCGGCAGGACCCTCCTCTCCGGTATATATATAGTACACAGCAGTATACAGTACATACCCCCGGTACCTGTGGCCCCCGGCAGGACCCTCCTCTCCTGTATATATATATATAGTACACAGCAGTATACAGTACATACCCCCTGTACCTGTGGCCCCCGGCAGGACCCTCCTCTCCGGTATATATATATATAGTACACAGCAGTATACAGTACATACCCTCTGTACCTGTGGCCCCCGGCAGGACCCTCCTCTCCGGTATATATATAGTACACAGCAGTATACAGTACATACTTCCGGTACCTGTGGCCCCCCGCAGGACCCTCCTCTCCGGTATATATATAGTACACAGCAGTATACAGTACATACCCCCGGTACCTGTGGCCCCCGGCAGGACCCTCCTCTCCGGTATATATATATAGTACACAGCAGTATACAGTACATACCCTCTGTACCTGTGGCCCCCGGCAGGACCCTCCTCTCCGGTATATATATAGTACACAGCAGTATACAGTACATACTTCCGGTACCTGTGGCCCCCCGCAGGACCCTCCTCTCCGGTATATATATAGTACACAGCAGTATACAGTACATACCCCCGGTACCTGTGGCCCCCGGCAGGACCCTCCTCTCCGGTATATATATAGTACACAGCAGTATACAGTACATACCCCCGGTACCTGTGGCCCCCGGCAGGACCCTTCTCTCCGGTATATATATAGTACACAGCAGTATACAGTATATACCCCCGGTACCTGTGGCCCCCGGCAGGACCCTCCTCTCCGGTATATATATAGTACACAGCAGTATACAGTACATACCCCCGGTACCTGTGGCCCCCAGCAGGACCCTCCTCTCCGGTATATATATATATAGTACACAGCAGTATACAGTATATACCCCCGGTACCTGTGGCCTCCGGCAGGACCTTTCTCTCCGGTATATATATAGTACACAGCAGTATACAGTACATACCCCCGGTACCTGTGGCCCCCGGCAGGACCCTCCTCTCCGGTATATATATATAGTACACAGCAGTATACAGTACATACCCCCGGTACCTGTGGCCCCCGGCAGGACCCTCCTCTCCGGTATATATATATATATAGTACACAGCAGTATACAGTACATACCCCCGGTACCTGTGGCCCCCGGCAGGACCCTCCTCTCCGGTATATATATAGTACACAGCAGTATACAGTACATACCCCCGGTACCTGTGGCCCCCGGCAGGACCCTCCTCTCCGGTATATATATATAGTACACAGCAGTATACAGTACATACCCCCGGTACCTGTGGCCCCCGGCAGGACCCTCCTCTCCTGTATATATATATATAGTACACAGCAGTATACAGTACATACCCCCGGTACCTGTGGCCCCCGGCAGGACCCTCCTCTCCGGTATATATATATAGTACACAGCAGTATACAGTACATACCCCCGGTACCTGTGGCCCCCGGCAGGACCCTCCTCTCCGGTATATATATATAGTACACAGCAGTATACAGTACATACCCCGGTACCTGTGGCCCCCGGCAGGACCCTCCTCTCCGGTATATATATATATAGTACACAGCAGTATACAGTACATACCCCCGGTACCTGTGGCCCCCGGCAGGACCCTCCTCTCCGGTATATATATATAGTACACAGCAGTATACAGTACATACCCCCGGTACCTGTGGCCCCCGGCAGGACCCTCCTCTCCGGTATATATATATAGTACACAGCAGTATTCAGTACATACCCCCGGTACCTGTGGCCCCCGGCAGGACCCTCCTCTCCGGTATATATATATATATAGTACACAGCAGTATACAGTACATACCCCCGGTACCTGTGGCCCCCGGCAGGACCCTCCTCTCCGGTATATATATAGTACACAGCAGTATACAGTACATACCCCCGGTACCTGTGGCCCCCGGCAGGACCCTCCTCTCCGGTATATATATAGTACACAGCAGTATACAGTATATACCCCCGGTACCTGTGGCCCCCGGCAGGACCCTCCTCTCCTGTATATATATATAGTACACAGCAGTATACAGTACATACCCCCAGTACATGTGGCCCCCGGCAGGACCCTCCTCTCCGGTATATATATAGTACACAGCAGTATACAGTACATACCCCCGGTACCTGTGGCCCCCGGCAGGACCCTCCTCTCCGGTATATATATAGTACACAGCAGTATACAGTACATACCCCCGGTACCTGTGGCCCCCGGCAGGACCCTCCTCTCCGGTATATATATATAGTACACAGCAGTATACAGTACATACCCCCGGTACCTGTGGCCCCCGGCAGGACCCTCCTCTCCGGTATATATATAGTACACAGCAGTATACAGTATATACCTCCGGTACCTGTGGCCCCCGGCAGGACCCTCCTCTCCGGTATATATATATAGTACACAGCAGTATACAGTACATACCCCCGGTACCTGTGGCCCCCAGCAGGACCCTCCTCTCCGGTATATATATAGTACACAGCAGTATACAGTACATACCCCCGGTACCTGTGGCCCCCGGCAGGACCCTCCTCTCCGGTATATATATATATATAGTACACAGCAGTATACAGTACATACCCCCGGTACCTGTGGCCCCCGGCAGGACCCTCCTCTCCGGTATATATATAGTACACAGCAGTATACAGTACATACCCCCGGTACCTGTGGCCCCCGGCAGGACCCTCCTCTCCTGTATATATATATATAGTACACAGCAGTATACAGTACATACCCCCGGTACCTGTGGCCCCCGGCAGGACCCTCCTCTCCGGTATATATATAGTACACAGCAGTATACAGTACATACCTCCGGTACCTGTGGCCCCCGGCAGGACCCTCCTCTCCGGTATATATATATAGTACACAGCAGTATACAGTACATACCCCCGGTACCTGTGGCCCCCGGCAGGACCCTCCTCTCCTGTATATATATATATAGTACACAGCAGTATACAGTACATACCCCCGGTACCTGTGGCCCCCGGCAGGACCCTCCTCTCCTGTATATATATATATAGTACACAGCAGTATACAGTACATACCCTCTGTACCTGTGGCCCCCGGCAGGACCCTCCTCTCCGGTATATATATAGTACACAGCAGTATACAGTACATACCTCCGGTACCTGTGGCCCCCGGCAGGACCCTCCTCTCCGGTATATATATATAGTACACAGCAGTATACAGTACATACCCCCGGTACCTGTGGCCCCCGGCAGGACCCTCCTCTCCGGTATATATATAGTACACAGCAGTATACAGTACATACCCCCGGTACCTGTGGCCCCCGGCAGGACCCTCCTCTCCGGTATATATATAGTACACAGCAGTATACAGTACATACCCCCGGTACCTGTGGCCCCCGGCAGGACCCTCCTCTCCGGTATATATATATAGTACACAGCAGTATACAGTACATACCCCCGGTACCTGTGGCCCCCGGCAGGACCCTCCTCTCCGGTATATATATATATATAGTACACAGCAGTATACAGTACATACCCCCGGTACCTGTGGCCCCCGGCAGGACCCTCCTCTCCGGTATATATATATATAGTACACAGCAGTATACAGTACATACCCCCGGTACCTGTGGCCCCCGGCAGGACCCTCCTCTCCGGTATATATATATAGTACACAGCAGTATACAGTACATACCCCCGGTACCTGTGGCCCCCGGCAGGACCCTCCTCTCCGGTATATATATATATATAGTACACAGCAGTATACAGTACATACCCCCGGTACCTGTGGCCCCCGGCAGGACCCTCCTCTCCGGTATATATATATATAGTACACAGCAGTATACAGTACATACCCCCGGTACCTGTGGCCCCCGGCAGGACCCTCCTCTCCGGTATATATATAGTACACAGCAGTATACAGTACATACCCCCGGTACCTGTGGCCCCCGGCAGGACCCTCCTCTCCGGTATATATATATATATAGTACACAGCAGTATACAGTACATACCCCCGGTACCTGTGGCCCCCGGCAGGACCCTCCTCTCCGGTATATATATATATAGTACACAGCAGTATACAGTACATACCCCCGGTACCTGTGGCCCCCGGCAGGACCCTCCTCTCCGGTATATATATAGTACACAGCAGTATACAGTACATACCCCCGGTACCTGTGGCCCCCGGCAGGACCCTCCTCTCCGGTATATATATAGTACACAGCAGTATACAGTACATACCCCCGGTACCTGTGGCCCCCGGCAGGACCCTCCTCTCCGGTATATATATATATAGTACACAGCAGTATACAGTACATACCCCCGGTACCTGTGGCCCCCGGCAGGACCCTCCTCTCCGGTATATATATATATATAGTACACAGCAGTATACAGTACATACCCCCGGTACCTGTGGCCCCCGGCAGGACCCTCCTCTCCGGTATATATATATAGTACACAGCAGTATACAGTACATACCCCCGGTACCTGTGGCCCCCGGCAGGACCCTCCTCTCCGGTATATATATATATATAGTACACAGCAGTATACAGTACATACCCCCGGTACCTGTGGCCCCCGGCAGGACCCTCCTCTCCGGTATATATATATATATAGTACACAGCAGTATACAGTACATACCCCCGGTACCTGTGGCCCCCGGCAGGACCCTCCTCTCCGGTATATATATATATATAGTACACAGCAGTATACAGTACATACCTCCGGTACCTGTGGCCCCCGGCAGGACCCTCCTCTCCGGTATATATATATATAGTACACAGCAGTATACAGTACATACCTCCGGTACCTGTGGCCCCCGGCAGGACCCTCCTCTCCGGTATATATATATAGTACACAGCAGTATACAGTACATACCTCCGGTACCTGTGGCCCCCGGCAGGACCCTCCTCTCCGGTATATATATATAGTACACAGCAGTATACAGTACATACCTCCGGTACCTGTGGCCCCCGGCAGGCTCCTCTCCAGCCCCTGGATGGTCTTCTTCGCCAGCTCCTCCAGGGCACACAGCGGGGATGCGGCGCCCCCTGCGGCCGGTGGCAGTTGCCGGGGCCAGGGGCGGCTCAGGATGTCCTCGATAGTGAAGCGGGTGAGGGGTTTGGCCCCGGGCTCCGCTCCTCGCTGCTTCTCGTCCCCTCCGGAGCTCATGTCTGAGGGAATCTTCACAGCCGGAGCTGTCAGCAGCCCGCGGGTCACCCCTCCTTACACCCCCCGCCGGGTCACCCCTCCTCACACCCCCCGCCGGGTCACCCCTCCTCACACACCCCGCCGGGTCACCCCTCCTCACACCCCCCGCGGGTCTCCCCTCCTCACACACCCCGCCGGGTCACCCCTCCTCACACCCCCCGCCGGGTCACCCCTCCTCACACACCCCGCCGGGTCACCCCTCCTCACACCCCCCGCGGGTCACCCCTCCTCACACACCCCGCCGGGTCACCCCTCCTCACACCCCCCGCGGGTCTCCCCTCCTCACACACCCCGCCGGGTCACCCCTCCTCACACCCCCCGCCGGGTCACCCCTCCTCACACACCCCGCCGGGTCACCCCTCCTCACACCCCCCGCGGGTCTCCCCTCCTCACACACCCCGCCGGGTCACCCCTCCTCACACCCCCCGCCGGGTCTCCCCTCCTCACACACCCCGCCGGGTCTCCCCTCCTCACACACCCCGCCGGGTCTCCCCTCCTCACACCCCCCGCCGGGTCTCCCCTCCTCACACCCCCCGCCGGGTCACCCCTCCTCACACCCCCCGCCGGGTCACCCCTCCTCACACCCCCGGTACCTGCCATCATCAGGACGCTTGTTCCTTAACTTTCATGTGATCGGAGACACAATCAGGGTGACCCGCCGCCCGATAATGACACCCGGCTGATGACAGGATAGAAGCTTCTGGAGCCAGGACTACGGACCTCACAGAACAGGACTACTACCCCCATTTATACTCTGAATGGACGTCACAGGTGTTCTCTGTATGTCCTGTGAGGTGTTCTCTGTATGTCCTGTGAGGTGTTCTCTGTATGTCCTGTAAGGTGTTCTCTGTGTGTCCTGTGAGGTGCTCTCTGTATGTCCTGTGAGGTGTTCTCTGTATGTCCTGTGAGGTGTTCTCTGTATGTCCTGTGAGGTGTTCTCTGTATGTCCTGTAAGGTGTTCTCTGTGTGTCCTGTGAGGTGCTCTCTGTGTGTCCTGTGAGGTGTTCTCTGTATGTCCTGTGAGGTGTTCTCTGTATGTCCTGTGAGGTGTTCTCTGTGTGTCCTGTGAGGTGTTCTCTGTGTGTCCTGTGAGGTGTTCTCTGTATGTCCTGTGAGGTGTTCTCTGTATGTCCTGTGAGGTGTTCTCTGTATGTCCTGTGAGGTGTTCTCTGTGTGTCCTGTGAGGTGTTCTCTGTGTGTCCTGTGAGGTGTTCTCTGTGTGTCCTGTGAGGTGTTCTCTGTGTGTCCTGTGAGGTGTTCTCTGTGTGTCCTGTGAGGTGTTCTCTGTATGTCCTGTGAGGTGCTCTCTGTATGTCCTGTGAGGTGTTCTCTGTGTGTCCTGTGAGGTGTTCTCTGTATGTCCTGTGAGGTGTTCTCTGTATGTCCTGTGAGGTGTTCTCTGTGTGTCCTGTGAGGTGTTCTCTGTGTGTCCTGTGAGGTGTTCTCTGTATGTCCTGTGACGTGTTCTCTGTGTGTCCTGTGAGGTGTTCTCTGTGTGTCCTGTGAGGTGCTCTCTGTATGTCCTGTGAGGTGTTCTCTGTGTGTCCTGTGAGGTGTTCTCTGTATGTCCTGTGAGGTGTTCTCTGTATGTCCTGTGAGGTGTTCTCTGTGTGTCCTGTGAGGTGTTCTCTGTGTGTCCTGTGAGGTGTTCTCTGTATGTCCTGTGAGGTGTTCTCTGTATGTCCTGTGAGGTGTTCTCTGTGTGTCCTGTGAGGTGTTCTCTGTATGTCCTGTGAGGTGTTCTCTGTATGTCCTGTGAGGTGTTCTCTGTATGTCCTGTGAGGTGTTCTCTGTATGTCCTGTGAGGTGTTCTCTGTATGTCCTGTGAGGTGTTCTCTGTATGTCCTGTGAGGTGTTCTCTGTATGTCCTGTAAGGTGTTCTCTGTGTGTCCTGTGAGGTGCTCTCTGTGTGTCCTGTGAGGTGTTCTCTGTATGTCCTGTGAGGTGTTCTCTGTATGTCCTGTGAGGTGTTCTCTGTGTGTCCTGTGAGGTGTTCTCTGTGTGTCCTGTGAGGTGTTCTCTGTATGTCCTGTGAGGTGTTCTCTGTATGTCCTGTGAGGTGTTCTCTGTATGTCCTGTGAGGTGTTCTCTGTGTGTCCTGTGAGGTGTTCTCTGTGTGTCCTGTGAGGTGTTCTCTGTGTGTCCTGTGAGGTGTTCTCTGTGTGTCCTGTGAGGTGTTCTCTGTGTGTCCTGTGAGGTGTTCTCTGTATGTCCTGTGAGGTGCTCTCTGTATGTCCTGTGAGGTGTTCTCTGTGTGTCCTGTGAGGTGTTCTCTGTATGTCCTGTGAGGTGTTCTCTGTATGTCCTGTGAGGTGTTCTCTGTGTGTCCTGTGAGGTGTTCTCTGTGTGTCCTGTGAGGTGTTCTCTGTGTGTCCTGTGAGGTGTTCTCTGTATGTCCTGTGACGTGTTCTCTGTGTGTCCTGTGAGGTGTTCTCTGTGTGTCCTGTGAGGTGCTCTCTGTATGTCCTGTGAGGTGTTCTCTGTGTGTCCTGTGAGGTGTTCTCTGTATGTCCTGTGAGGTGTTCTCTGTATGTCCTGTGAGGTGTTCTCTGTGTGTCCTGTGACGTGTTCTCTGTATGTCCTGTGACGTGTTCTCTGTGTGTCCTGTGAGGTGTTCTCTGTGTGTCCTGTGAGGTGTTCTCTGTATGTCCTGTGAGGTGTTCTCTGTATGTCCTGTGAGGTGTTCTCTGTATGTCCTGTGAGGTGCTCTCTGTATGTCCTGTGAGGTGTTCTCTGTATGTCCTGTGAGGTGTTCTCTGTGTGTCCTGTGAGGTGTTCTCTGTGTGTCCTGTGAGGTGTTCTCTGTATGTCCTGTGAGGTGCTCTCTGTATGTCCTGTGAGGTGTTCTCTGTGTGTCCTGTGAGGTGTTCTCTGTATGTCCTGTGAGGTGTTCTCTGTATGTCCTGTGAGGTGTTCTCTGTGTGTCCTGTGAGGTGTTCTCTGTGTGTCCTGTGAGGTGTTCTCTGTGTGTCCTGTGAGGTGTTCTCTGTATGTCCTGTGACGTGTTCTCTGTGTGTCCTGTGAGGTGTTCTCTGTGTGTCCTGTGAGGTGTTCTCTGTATGTCCTGTGAGGTTTTCTCTGTGTGTCCTGTGACGTGTTCTCTGTGTGTCCTGTGACGTGTTCTCTGTATGTCCTGTGAGGTGTTCTCTGTGTGTCCTGTGAGGTGTTCTCTGTATGTCCTGTGAAGTGTTCTCTGTATGTCCTGTGAGGTGTTCTCTGTATGTCCTGTGACGTGTTCTCTGTATGTCCTGTGAGGTGTTCTCTGTGTGTCCTGTGACGTGTTCTCTGTGTGTCCTGTGAGGTGTTCTCTGTGTGTCCTGTGAGGTGTTCTCTGTGTGTCCTGTGACGTGTTCTCTGTATGTCCTGTGAGGTGTTCTCTGTGTGTCCTGTGAGGTGTTCTCTGTGTGTCCTGTGAGGTGTTCTCTGTGTGTCCTGTGACGTGTTCTCTGTGTGTCCTGTGAGGTGTTCTCTGTATGTCCTGTGAGGTGTTCTCTGTATGTCCTGTGAGGTGTTCTCTGTATGTCCTGTGAGGTGTTCTCTGTGTGTCCTGTGAGGTGTTCTCTGTGTGTCCTGTGAGGTGTTCTCTGTGTGTCCTGTGAGGTGTTCTCTGTGTGTCCTGTGAGGTGTTCTCTGTATGTCCTGTGAGGTGTTCTCTGTATGTCCTGTGAGGTGTTCTCTGTATGTCCTGTGAGGTGTTCTCTGTATGTCCTGTGAGGTGTTCTCTGTATGTCCTGTGAGGTGTTCTCTGTATGTCCTGTGAGGTGTTCTCTGTGTGTCCTGTGACGTGTTCTCTGTGTGTCCTGTGAGGTGTTCTCTGTGTGTCCTGTGAGGTGTTCTCTGTGTGTCCTGTGAGGTGTTCTCTGTATGTCCTGTGAGGTGTTCTCTGTGTGTCCTGTGAGGTGTTCTCTGTATGTCCTGTGAGGTGTTCTCTGTATGTCCTGTGACGTGTTCTCTGTATGTCCTGTGAGGTGTTCTCTGTATGTCCTGTGACGTGTTCTCTGTGTGTCCTGTGAGGTGTTCTCTGTGTGTCCTGTGAGGTGTTCTCTGTGTGTCCTGTGAGGTGTTCTCTGTATGTCCTGTGAGGTGTTCTCTGTATGTCCTGTGAGGTGTTCTCTGTATGTCCTGTGAGGTGTTCTCTGTGTGTCCTGTGAGGTGTTCTCTGTATGTCCTGTGAGGTGTTCTCTGTATGTCCTGTGAGGTGTTCTCTGTATGTCCTGTGAGGTGTTCTCTGTATGTCCTGTGAGGTGTTCTCTGTGTGTCCTGTGACGTGTTCTCTGTGTGTCCTGTGAGGTGTTCTCTGTGTGTCCTGTGAGGTGTTCTCTGTGTGTCCTGTGAGGTGTTCTCTGTATGTCCTGTGAGGTGTTCTCTGTATGTCCTGTGACGTGTTCTCTGTATGTCCTGTGAGGTGTTCTCTGTATGTCCTGTGACGTGTTCTCTGTGTGTCCTGTGAGGTGTTCTCTGTGTGTCCTGTGAGGTGTTCTCTGTGTGTCCTGTGAGGTGTTCTCTGTATGTCCTGTGAGGTGTTCTCTGTATGTCCTGTGACGTGTTCTCTGTATGTCCTGTGAGGTGTTCTCTGTGTGTCCTGTGAGGTGTTCTCTGTATGTCCTGTGAGGTGTTCTCTGTATGTCCTGTGACCTGTTCTCTGTATGTCCTGTGAGGTGTTCTCTGTATGTCCTGTGACGTGTTCTCTGTATGTCCTGTGACGTGTTCTCTGTATGTCCTGTGACGTGTTCTCTGTGTGTCCTGTGAGGTGTTCTCTGTGTGTCCTGTGAGGTGTTCTCTGTGTGTCCTGTGAGGTGTTCTCTGTGTGTCCTGTGAGGTGCTCTCTGTATGTCCTGTGAGGTGCTCTCTGTATGTCCTGTGAGGTGTTCTCTGTGTGTCCTGTGAGGTGTTCTCTGTGTGTCCTGTGAGGTGTTCTCTGTATGTCCTGTGAGGTGTTCTCTGTATGTCCTGTGACGTGTTCTCTGTATGTCCTGTGAGGTGTTCTCTGTGTGTCCTGTGAGGTGTTCTCTGTATGTCCTGTGAGGTGTTCTCTGTATGTCCTGTGACCTGTTCTCTGTATGTCCTGTGAGGTGTTCTCTGTATGTCCTGTGAGGTGTTCTCTGTATGTCCTGTGACGTGTTCTCTGTATGTCCTGTGACGTGTTCTCTGTGTGTCCTGTGAGGTGTTCTCTGTGTGTCCTGTGACGTGTACTCTGTATGTCCTGTGAGGTGTTCTCTGTGTGTCCTGTGAGGTGCTCTCTGTATGTCCTGTGAGGTGCTCTCTGTATGTCCTGTGACGTGTTCTCTGTGTGTCCTGTGAGGTGTTCTCTGTGTGTCCTGTGACGTGTTCTCTGTGTGTCCTGTGAGGTGTTCTCTGTGTGTCCTGTGAGGTGCTCTCTGTGTGTCCTGTGAGGTGTTCTCTGTGTGTCCTGTGACGTGTTCTCTGTGTGTCCTGTGACGTGTTCTCTGTATGTCCTGTGAGGTGTTCTCTGTATGTCCTGTGAGGTGTTCTCTGTGTGTCCTGTGACGTGTTCTCTGTGTGTCCTGTGAGGTGCTCTCTGTATGTCCTGTGAGGTGTTCTCTGTATGTCCTGTGACGTGTTCTCTGTATGTCCTGTGACGTGTTCTCTGTGTGTCCTGTGAGGTGTTCTCTGTGTGTCCTGTGAGGTGTTCTCTGTGTGTCCTGTGAGGTGTTCTCTGTATGTCCTGTGAGGTGTTCTCTGTGTGTCCTGTAAGGTGTTCTCTGTATGTCCTGTGAGGTGTTCTCTGTGTGTCCTGTGAGGTGTTCTCTGTGTGTCCTGTGACGTGTTCTCTGTGTGTCCTGTGAGGTGTTCTCTGTATGTCCTGTGAGGTGTTCTCTGTATGTCCTGTGAGGTGTTCTCTGTATGTCCTGTGACGTGTTCTCTGTATGTCCTGTGAGGTGTTCTCTGTGTGTCCTGTGAGGTGTTCTCTGTGTGTCCTGTGAGGTGTTCTCTGTGTGTCCTGTGAGGTGTTCTCTGTATGTCCTGTGAGGTGTTCTCTGTATGTCCTGTGACGTGTTCTCTGTATGTCCTGTGAGGTGTTCTCTGTATGTCCTGTGAGGTGTTCTCTGTATGTCCTGTGAGGTGTTCTCTGTATGTCCTGTGAGGTGTTCTCTGTATGTCCTGTGAGGTGTTCTCTGTATGTCCTGTGACGTGTTCTCTGTATGTCCTGTGAGGTGTTCTCTGTGTGTCCTGTGACGTGTTCTCTGTGTGTCCTGTGAGGTGTTCTCTGTGTGTCCTGTGAGGTGTTCTCTGTGTGTCCTGTGAGGTGTTCTCTGTATGTCCTGTGAGGTGTTCTCTGTGTGTCCTGTGAGGTGTTCTCTGTGTGTCCTGTGAGGTGTTCTCTGTATGTCCTGTGAGGTGTTCTCTGTGTGTCCTGTGAGGTGTTCTCTGTGTGTCCTGTGAGGTGTTCTCTGTATGTCCTGTGAGGTGTTCTCTGTATGTCCTGTGAGGTGTTCTCTGTGTGTCCTGTGAGGTGCTCTCTGTGTGTCCTGTGAGGTGCTCTCTGTATGTCCTGTGACGTGTTCTCTGTATGTCCTGTGAGGTGTTCTCTGTGTGTCCTGTGAGGTGTTCTCTGTATGTCCTGTGAGGTGTTCTCTGTATGTCCTGTGAGGTGTTCTCTGTATGTCCTGTGAGGTGTTCTCTGTGTGTCCTGTGAGGTGTTCTCTGTGTGTCCTGTGAGGTGTTCTCTGTGTGTCCTGTGAGGTGTTCTCTGTATGTCCTGTGAGGTGTTCTCTGTATGTCCTGTGAGGTGTTCTCTGTATGTACTGTGAGGTGTTCTCTGTGTGTCCTGTGAGGTGTTCTCTGTATGTCCTGTGAGGTGTTCTCTGTGTGTCCTGTGAGGTGTTCTCTGTATGTCCTGTGAGGTGTTCTCTGTATGTCCTGTGAGGTGTTCTCTGTATGTCCAGTGAGGTGTTCTCTGTATGTCCAGTGAGGTGTTCTCTGTGTGTCCTGTGAGGTGTTCTCTGTGTGTCCTGTGAGGTGTTCTCTGTGTGTCCTGTGAGGTGTTCTCTGTATGTCCTGTGAGGTGTTCTCTGTGTGTCCTGTGAGGTGTTCTCTGTATGTCCTGTGAGGTGTTCTCTGTATGTCCTGTGAGGTGTTCTCTGTATGTCCTGTGAGGTGTTCTCTGTATGTCCTGTGAGGTGCTCTCTGTATGTCCTGTGAGGTGCTCTCTGTATGTCCTGTGAGGTGTTCTCTGTATGTCCTGTGACGTGTTCTCTGTGTGTCCTGTGAGGTGTTCTCTGTATGTCCTGTGAGGTGCTCTCTGTATGTCCTGTGAGGTGCTCTCTGTATGTCCTGTGAGGTGTTCTCTGTATGTCCTGTGAGGTGCTCTCTGTATGTCCTGTGAGGTGTTCTCTGTATGTCCTGTGAGGTGTTCTCTGTATGTCCTGTGAGGTGTTCTCTGTGTGTCCTGTGAGGTGTTCTCTGTATGTCCTGTGAGGTGTTCTCTGTGTGTCCTGTGAGGTGTTCTCTGTGTGTCCTGTGAGGTGTTCTCTGTGTGTCCTGTGAGGTGCTTTCTGTATGTCCTGTGACGTGTTCTCTGTATGTCCTGTGAGGTGTTCTCTGTATGTCCTGTGTTATGTACTCTGTATGTCCTGTGACGTGTTCTCTGTATGTCCTGTGACGTGTTCTCTGTATGTCCTGTGACGTGTTCTCTGTACGTCCTGTGACGTGTTCTCTGTATGTCCTGTGAGGTGCTCTCTGTGTGTCCTGTGAGGTGTTCTCTGTATGTCCTGTGAGGTGTTCTCTGTGTGTCCTGTGAGGTGTTCTCTGTGTGTCCTGTGAGGTGTTCTCTGTGTGTCCTGTGAGGTGTTCTCTGTATGTCCTGTGACGTGTTCTCTGTATGTCCTGTGACGTGTTCTCTGTATGTCCTGTGAGGTGTTCTCTGTTTGTCCTGTGAGGTGTTCTCTGTATGTCCTGTGAGGTGTTCTCTGTATGTCCTGTGTTATGTACTCTGTATGTCCTGTGACGTGTTCTCTGTATGTCCTGTGACGTGTTCTCTGTATGTCCTGTGAGGTGTTCTCTGTATGTCCTGTGAGGTGTTCTCTGTGTGTCCTGTGAGGTGTTCTCTGTATGTCCTGTGAGGTGCTCTCTGTATGTCCTGTGAGGTGTTCTCTGTATGTACTGTGAGGTGTTCTCTGTATGTCCTGTGACGTGTTCTCTGTGTGTCCTGTGACGTGTTCTCTGTATGTCCTGTGACGTGTTCTCTGTATGTCCTGTGACGTGTTCTCTGTTTGTCCTGTGACGTGTTCTCTGTATGTCCTGTGACGTGTTCTCTGTATGTCCTGTGAGGTGTTCTCTGTGTGTCCTGTGAGGTGTTCTCTGTGTGTCCTGTGAGGTGTTCTCTGTGTGTCCTGTGAGGTGTTCTCTGTATGTCCTGTGAGGTTTTCTCTGTGTGTCCTGTGACGTGTTCTCTGTGTGTCCTGTGACGTGTTCTCTGTATGTCCTGTGAGGTGTTCTCTGTGTGTCCTGTGAGGTGTTCTCTGTATGTCCTGTGACGTGTTCTCTGTATGTCCTGTGACGTGTTCTCTGTATGTCCTGTGAGGTGTTCTCTGTATGTCCTGTGAGGTGTTCTCTGTATGTCCTGTGAGGTGTTCTCTGTGTGTCCTGTGAGGTGTTCTCTGTGTGTCCTGTGAGGTGTTCTCTGTGTGTCCTGTGAGGTGTTCTCTGTGTGTCCTGTGAGGTGTTCTCTGTATGTCCTGTGAGGTGTTCTCTGTATGTCCTGTGACGTGTTCTCTGTATGTCCTGTGAGGTGTTCTCTGTATGTCCTGTGAGGTGTTCTCTGTATGTCCTGTGAGGTGTTCTCTGTATGTCCTGTGAGGTGCTCTCTGTATGTCCTGTGACGTGTTCTCTGTATGTCCTGTGAGGTGTTCTCTGTATGTCCTGTGAGGTGTTCTCTGTGTGTCCTGTGAGGTGTTCTCTGTATGTCCTGTGAGGTGTTCTCTGTATGTCCTGTGACGTGTTCTCTGTATGTCCTGTGAGGTGTTCTCTGTATGTCCTGTGAGGTGTTCTCTGTGTGTCCTGTGAGGTGTTCTCTGTGTGTCCTGTGACGTGTTCTCTGTATGTCCTGTGACGTGTTCTCTGTATGTCCTGTGAGGTGTTCTCTGTACGTCCTGTGACGTGCTCTCTGTATGTCCTGTGTTATGTAATCTGTATGTCCTGTGACATGTACTCTGTATGTCCTGTGAGGTGTTCTCTGTATGTCCTGTGAGGTGTTCTCTGTATGTCCTGTGACGTGTTCTCTGTATGTCCTGTGACGTGTTCTCTGTATGTCCTGTGAGGTGTTCTCTGTATGTCCTGTGAGGTGTTCTCTGTATGTCCTGTGAGGTGTTCTCTGTATGTCCTGTGACGTGTTCTCTGTATGTCCTGTGACGTGTTCTCTGTATGTCCTGTGAGGTGTTCTCTGTATGTCCTGTGAGGTGTTCTCTGTGTGTCCTGTGAGGTGTTCTCTGTATGTCCTGTGAGGTGTTCTCTGTATGTCCTGTGAGGTGTTCTCTGTATGTCCTGTGACGTGTTCTCTGTATGTCCTGTGACGTGTTCTCTGTATGTCCTGTGAGGTGTTCTCTGTATGTCCTGTGTTATGTACTCTGTATGTCCTGTGAGGTGTTCTCTGTATGTCCTGTGATGTGTTCTCTGTATGTCCTGTGAGGTGTTCTCTGTATGTCCTGTGAGGTGTTCTCTGTATGTCCTGTGAGGTGTTCTCTGTATGTCCTGTGTTATGTAATCTGTATGTCCTGTGACATGTACTCTGTATGTCCTGTGACGTGTACTCTGTATGTCCTGTGAGGTGTTTTCTGTATGTCCTGTGACGTTTTCTCTGTATGTCCTGTGTTATGTAATCTGTATGTCCTGTGACGTGTACTCTGTATGTCCTGTGACGTGTACTCTGTATGTCCTGTGAGGTGTTCTCTGTATGTCCTGTGACGTGCTCTCTGTATGTCCTGTGACGTGCTCTCTGTATGTCCTGTGACGTGTTCTCTGTATGTCCTGTGAGGTGTTCTCTGTATGTCCTGTGTCGTGTTCTCTGTATGTCCTGTTACGTGCTCTCTGTATGTCCTGTGTATGTACTCTGTATGTTATGTCACATGTGCATTGTATGTCCTTTCACATGTTATCATGCTGCGGTAATCCTGTATATGGTGGGTTTTGTGTTTCCCAGCCTCTGGTCTATGATTATGCGAGGATTAGTCCTCGGCCCACTGGGTGAGCTTCTTCCTGAGGAGTCTGTGATGATGGTGGGAGGAGTAGTCCTCGGCCAGTGGGGTTTGCTCCTACCTGAGGAGTTTGTGATGATCAGTTCTCAGCCCACAAGGTTGACTTCTACCTGGGGAGTCTGAAAATGGTGGGAGGAATAGAACTTCTCCCTTGGGTTTGCTTCTACTTAGTAGTATTTGATAATGGTTGGAGGAGTAGTCCTTGGCCTGAGGGGTTGACTTCCACCTGAGGAGTCTTTTGTGAGGGTGGAAGGATTAGTCCTTAGCCCGCTGAGTTGTCTTCTGCATGAGGAGTCTGTGATAATGGTGGGAGTATTCGTTTTTGGCCTGCAGAGTTGTCTTTTACCCAAGAAATGAGAAGTCTGTGATAATGGTGGGAGGATTGGTCTTCGGCCCGCAGGGTTGTCTTCTACCTTATGAGTCTTTGCTGCTGGTGGGAAGATTACTCCTCGGCCCACAGGGTTAGATTCTACCTGGGTACGGGGTACTCTATGATGATGGTGGGAGATTTAGTTCTCAGGCCATGGGGTTTACTTCTTCCTGAAGAGTCTGTGATGATGGTGGAAGGATTATTGCTCAGCCCGTGGGGGCTGTCGTCTACATGAGTAGTCTATGGTGATGGTGGGAGGATTATTTCTCGGGGTTGGCTTCTTCCTGGGTAATCTATGATGATGGTGAGAGGATTAGTTCTCAGCCTGCCAGGTTGGCTTCTACCTAGGTAGTCTATGATGATGGTGGGAGGAATAGTTCTAAGCCCATGGGGATGTCTTCTACCTGGGTAGTCTATGGTGAGGGTGGGAAGATTAGTCCTCGGCCCGCTAGTTTGGCTTCTACCTGAGGAGTCTTTGATGTTGGTGGGAGCCTTACTCCTTGGCCTGTAGGGTTGGCTTCTACCTGAGGAGACTGTTATAATGGTTGGAGGATTATTGGATTCTCCCTTGGTAGTCTATGATGATGGTGGGAGGATTATTTCTTGGCCTGTGGGGTTGGCTTCTAATTTGGTAGTCTATGAAAATGGTCGGAGGATTAGTTTTCAGACCATGTGGTTGGCTTGTACCTCAGGAGTCTGTGATAATGTTGGAATGATTAATTAGCGGCTCGAGGGATTGGCTTCTACTTGACAAGTCTTGGTGCAGTGGCCGGGTTTGGGGTTGCCCCAACGCCACGCTGGGTCCCCCGGACACTGTTGATATGTCACCATATGTTACTGCTCTCCAGATAGTAAGGTATGGTGCACCCCAATGGGAAATAAGTCCAGAGTGTCAGGGTCTGCTATAAACCAGTGTGCTTCTTTACTGGAAGAATTCAGGTGCAAAACAATATAGGCAGTGCACCGTACAGCATTAAAATGTATTGCCTCCGTGGAGACAAAATTTGTTTCACCCGATGTCGCGCGATACTTCGGTGAATGAATTCAGTATTCCTGTCCGCATCTTTAAAACTATTTAAAATTAGAAATCCAAACTCGGGTTTGTTACCGGCTGGTACCTCAATACCAAAACTGACTTAGGATTGCTAATTTGAAATACTTTTAAAGATCTAGAAATTAATAGTGAACTCAATCACTTAAGTCTCCGCAACTTCTGGTGAAACAAATTATGTCTCCACAGAGGCAATCTATGATCTGAAGCCAGATTCGCTCAACACTAGGGTTGACTTCTACCAGAGGAGTCTGTGATAATATTGGGACGATTAGTCCTTGACCGGGGGAATTGGCTTTCACCTCAGGAGTCTGTGATAATGGTTGGAGGATTAGTCCGAGGGATTGCTTTCTCCCTGGGTAGTCTATGATGATGGAAGGATTATTATTCAGCCCGGGGGTTAGCTTCCACCTGGGGAGTCTATGATGGTGGTGTCCTCGCCCGCAGGGTTGGCTTCTAGCTGGGTAGTCTTTGATGATGGTGGGAGGATTAGTCCTCAGCCCACGGAGATGACCAGAAGAATCTGTGATAATGGAGGGAGGATTAGTCCTTGGTCTGCAGGGTTTACTTTTACCTGGGTAGTTTGTAATGATGGTGGGAGGACTAGTTCTCGGCCTATGAGGTTAGCTTCTACCTAGGTGGTCCATAATTATGGTGGGAGGATTAGTCCTCAGGGTTGTGTTCTACCTGAGGAGTCTGTGACAATGGTGGAAGGATTAGTTCTCCACCCATGGGATTGGCTTCTACTTGTGCAATCTGTTATAATGGTTAGAGGATTAGTCATAGGCCCGTGGCATTGGCTTGTACCTTGATAATCTATAATGATGGTGGTAGGATTAGTTTTCAGCCCGCAAGGTTGGTTACCATCTGAGGAGTCTGTAATAATGGTGGGAGGATTAGTCTTTGGCCTGCGGGGTTGGCTTCTACCTGGTTAGTCTATGATGATGGTGGGAGGATTAGTTCTCGACCAGACAGGTTGGCTTCTACCTACGGAGTCTGTGATAATGATGGGAGGATTTGTCCTCGACCCTCAGGCTTGGCTTCTACCTTGGTAGTCTATGTGTCACTACCAGAGCTTTGGGACGTTCTCACAGCTCTGTTTCTCCACCCCTGTGATGATGTCACTACTAGAGCTGGGAGGCGTTCTCACTACTCTGTTTACTTCTGGTTTCTTTCACCACAGCTGTCCTTCATGTGTTTGATTTCCCTCTCTTTATATCACCCCTCCTCCTATTATAGGATGTGGATTATAGTTCTCACTTCAGTTGTGGCTCTTGCTTTGGTTTCTTCACTTGTGGACTCAGTTCACTGGACCTGTGTTCTGCTGCAGCTAGCACTCCGGATATTGCCAGCCTGTCCTTGGATCCGTCTTCTCTGCGGCTGCAACACCTCCAGCTAAGTGTGCAGACATTGTTGTATTCCTGTTTATTTTCTGACTGGATCTGAGGTGGCCACGGTTCCCTCCATATACTGAGTAGGGCACTGGTGGCCGTGCCCCTTCCACTATTGTAGGGGTTACAGGGGTCATTAGTCTTAGGCATGTGGGCATGCCTCGTTCCGCCATTTGGATCCGGGCATGTGCTTTAGCAGAATAGGGAGAGCGTTGAGGGTCGGACAGGGGTCACCCTTTATCCTCCCTAGTTCTGGGTCCAGTCAGTAGCTCTGTACTGTGTAGTTCTATTGTTGCTCACATACATCCGTGACATTATAATCCACCAAAACCGTCCTTTTTTGACATGGATCCGCTTTCTGACCTGGTTGACCGCATGCAGGGTCTTTCTTTGGAAGTAGCGGATCTCCGTCAATCTATGACCCAGCTTCAAGCATTAGGCCCTGCTCCGGCTCATGGAGTCTGTTGCGAGCCAAAGGTCTCACTTCCGGAGACGTTCTCCGGGGGCAGTGAGAATTTTGTTCGTTTCAGAGAGGCATGCAAACTCCATTTTTGCTTGTGTCCTCACTCTTCTGGTAATCAAGAGCAGAGGGTGAGGATTGTCATCTCCCTGCTCAGGGGTAATGCTCAGACTTGGGCTTTTTCGTTGCCATCAGGGGATCCCTCCCTTCGATCCGTGGAGGGATTTTTTGTGGCCCTGGGGCAGATTTATGATGACCCGGATCGTGTTGCTCTGGCCGAATCTAACCTACGTGTTTTATGCCAGAACAAACGGTCTGCGGAGCTTTATTGTTCTGAATTTCGGAGATGGGCAGCTGATTCGGGTTGGAATGATGCTGCACTCCGGAGTCAGTTCTGTCATGGTCTCTCGGAGAGATTAAAAGATGCGTTTGCTTTCCATGAGAGACCAACGTCCTTAGAGTCTGCCATGTCATTGGCGGTACGCCTTGACAGGCGTCTAAGAGAAAGAAACGAGACCTCTCTGTCCAGCCATTGTCAGTCTAGGGGCAGTGGTGCGGACTCATTCAGTGTGCAGGGGCCTCATCCTGTCTCGCTCCCCTCTGAGGAGGAGCCCATGCAGCTAGCTCGACTTGCCCCTGATAAAAGAGGATTTAGTCCTCAGAGTATGGTCTGTTTTTGTTGTGGGGGCATAGGTCATTTGGCAAATGTTTGTCCGTCTAGGAGATTCTTGAACCGTACTAAGAGCGATAATAAGAGAAAAATCTCAAAAGGTAAATCATCAAGTTCTGCTACTTTGGGCAAAGTTGATGTAGGATTTGATGCTTTTCCTCTGACCTGCAGTTCCCGTTTTCTCCTGTCTGCCAGGGTGGCGCTAGAGAGCAAAGTCATTTCTTGTGAGATTTTTGTCGATAGTGGAGCGGCCGTCAATCTTATTGACACTCAATTTGTAGCCATGCATGGTTTTCAGGTTTGCACATTAGATAAAGATATACCTGTTTTTGCTATTGACTCTGCTCCACTCTCACAGAGATCTCTGAAGGGCATTGTTCACAATATCCGGCTAGCTGTAGGTGACACTCATGTGGAGGATATATCTTGTTTTGTCCTTAACGGATTGCCGTCTCCTCTAGTTTTGGGGTTACCCTGGCTCACTAGACATAACCCCACTATTGATTGGCAAGGAAGGCAAATAAATGAGTGGAGTGACTTTTGTAGAGAGAATTGTCTCACAGCGACTTTTGCAGAGGTGTCTACTAAAACTGTGCCATCATTTCTCTCTGATTTCTCGGACGTGTTTTCCGAGAGCAGTGTTCAGGAGCTACCTCCTCACCGGGAGTTTGACTGTCCCATTAACCTCATTCCCGGCGCCAAGCTGCCAAAAGCACGCCTCTACAATCTTTCACAACCGGAAAGAATCGCTATGCGAACTTACATCTCCGAGAGTCTCGAAAAGGGGCATATTCGTCCCTCAAAGTCACCTGTGGCCGCTGGGTTTTTTTTTTGTTAAAAAGAAAGATGGCTCTCTGAGACCTTGCCTAGATTTCAGGGAGCTGAACCGTATCACGATTCGCGATCCCTATCCCCTTCCTCTGATCCCGGACCTCTTCAACCAAATTGTTGGGGCCAAGGTGTTTTCCAAATTGGATTTGAGAGGCGCGTACAACCTGGTCAGGGTCAGAGAGGGGGATGAATGGAAAACGGCCTTTAATACCCCTGACGGGCATTTCGAGAATCTCGTTATGCCTTTCGGCCTGATGAATGCTCCGGCCGTCTTTCAGCATTTTGTTAATAGTATTTTCTATCATTTAATGGGGAAATTTGTATTGGTGTATCTTGATGATATTTTGATTTTTTCCCCTGATGTTCAGACCCATCAGGATCATCTTTTTCAGGTTCTGCAGATTCTGCGGGAAAATAAATTGTACGCCAAGCTGGAGAAATGTCTTTTTATGGTATCGGAGATTCAATTTCTGGGTTTTCTCCTCTCTGCTTCTGGTTTTCGCATGGATCCCGAGAAGGTCCGTGCTGTACTTGAGTGGGAGCTTCCTGAGAATCAGAAGGCATTGATGCGCTTTCTGGGTTTTGCGAACTATTACAGAAAGTTCATTTTGAATTATTCCTCTGTTGTCAAACCCCTCACTGACATGACAAAAAAGGGGGCGGATTTTTCCTCTTGGTCGGAGGAGGCGCTTACAGCCTTTTCTAAGATTAAAGAGAATTTTGCGTCTGCTCCCGTCTTGGTGCATCCCGATGTTTCCTTACCTTTTATTGTTGAGGTGGATGCTTCCGAGGTGGGTGTGGGTGCGGTTTTGTCCCAGGGCCCTTCCCCTGCCAAGTGGCGACCCTGTGCCTTTTTCTCTAAAAAACTCTCCCCGGCAGAGAGAAACTATGATGTGGGAGATAGGGAGTTGTTGGCCATCAAGTTGGCTTTCGAGGAATGGCGCCATTGGTTGGAGGGGGCCAGGCACCCTATCACCGTTTTTACCGTCCATAAGAATCTGGCATACTTGGAGTCGGCCAGGCGTATGAATCCGAGACAGGCCAGATGGTCTCTGTTCTTCTCCAGATTCAATTTTGTTGTTACATTCCGACCTGGGATAAAAAATGTGAAGGCTGATGCTCTCTCTCGCTGTTTTCGGGGAGGAGGAAACTCTGAGGACCCGGGTCCCATTTTGGCGGAGGGGGTAGTTGTTTCTGCTCTATATTCCGATTTGGAGGCCGAGGTCCAGGCTGCCCAGACTGAGACACCTGCCCGTTGTCCTTCTGGGAAGTTGTTCGTGCCTCCTGAGCTACGTCACAAACTCTTTAAGGAGCATCATGATACGGTTCTTGCTGGTCACCCCGGGAGTAGAGCCACGGTAGATCTCATTGCTCGGAGATTTTGGTGGCCGGCTCTTCGTAAGTCGGTGGAGGGTTTTGTGGCTGCTTGTGAGACGTGCGCTCGCGCTAAGGTCCCTCGTTCACGGCCTTCAGGTTCCCTTCTCCCGTTACCCATACCTTCCCGTCCTTGGACACACCTGTCCATGGACTTTATCACGGATCTTCCTCGTTCCTCGGGGAAGTCGGTGATCCTGGTGGTGGTGGACCGTTTTAGCAAGATGGCTCATTTCGTACCTTTCCCTGGTTTACCCAATGCTAAAACGTTGGCGCAAGCTTTTGTCGACCATATTGTTAAATTGCACGGCATTCCCTCTGATATTGTTTCCGATAGAGGCACGCAGTTTGTGTCCAGGTTCTGGAAGGCTTTCTGTTCTCGCCTGGGGGTTCGGCTGTCCTTCTCTTCTGCTTTTCATCCGCAGTCGAATGGTCAGACTGAGCGCCTCAATCAGAATCTGGAGACATATTTGCGCTGTTTTGTGGCAGAGAACCAGGAGGATTGGTGTTCATTTCTCCCTCTTGCTGAGTTTGCTCTGAACAACCGTCGTCAGGAATCTTCTGATAAGTCACCATTCTTTGGTGCATATGGGTTCCATCCGCAGTTTGGGACATTCTCGGGAGGGGCTCTTTCTGGTTTACCTGAGGAGGAGAGATTTTCCTCGTCTTTGTCTACCATTTGGCAAAAGATTCAGAGTAATCTTAAAAAGATGAGTGAGAGGTATAGGCGTGTGGCTGATAAGAGACGTGTGCCTGGTCCGGACCTGAATGTGGGTGATCTGGTGTGGTTGTCTACTAGAAACATTAAGTTGAAGGTTCCCTCCTGGAAATTGGGTCCCAAGTTTATTGGGCCTTATAAAATCTTGTCAGTCATCAATCCTGTTGCCTTCCGTCTTGATCTTCCACGGGTTTGGAAGATACATAATGTATTTCACAGATCTCTCTTAAAACCATATGTCCAGCCCACGGTACCCTCCTCTTTGCCTCCTCCTCCGATTTTGGTTGATGGCAATCTGGAGTTTGAGGTTTCCAGAATTGTGGACTCTCGCATGGTCCGCGGTTCTCTTCAGTACCTCGTTCATTGGAAGGGTTATGGTCCTGAGGAGAGGATGTGGGTTCCGGTGTCGGACATTAAAGCCACTCGCCTCATCAGGGCATTTCATAGGGCTCATCCTGAGAAGGTGGGTCCTGGGTGTCCGGAGTCCACCCGTAGAGGGGGGGGTACTGTCACTACCAGAGCTTTGGGACGTTCTCACAGCTCTGTTTCTCCACCCCTGTGATGATGTCACTACTAGAGCTGGGAGGAGTTCTCACTACTCTGTTTACTTTTGGTTTCTTTCACCACAGCTGTTTTTCATGTGTTTGATTTACCTCTCTTTATATACCCCCTCCTCCTATGATAGGATGTGGATTATAGTTCTCATTTCAGTTGTAGCTCTTGCTTTAGTTTCTTCACTTGTAGCTATCAGTTCACTGGACCTGTGTTCTGCTGCAGCTAGCACTCCGGATATTGCCAGCCTGTCCTTGGATCCGTCTTCTCTGCGGCTGCAACACCTCCAGCTAAGTGTGCAGACATTGTTGTGTTCCTGTTTATTTTCTGACTGGATCTGAGGTGGCCACGGTTCCCTCCATATACTGAGTAGGGCACTGGTGGCCGTGCCCCTTCCACTATTGTAGGGGTTACAGGGGTCATTAGTCTTAGGCACGTGGGCATGCCTCGTTCCGCCATTTGGATCCGGGCATGTGCTTTAGCAGAATAGGGAGAGCGTTGAGGGTCGGACAGGGGTCACCCTTTATCCTCCCTAGTTCTGGGTCCAGTCAGTAGCTCTGTACTGTGTATTTCTATTGTTGCTCACATACATCCGTGACACTATGATGATGGCGGGAGGTTTAGTCCTCGACCCATGGGGTTGGCTTCCACCTTAGAAGTTGGTGATAATGGTGGGAAGATTAGTCCTTGGCCAACAGGGTTGGGTTCTAACTGAGGATTCTGTGATAATAGTGGGAGGATTAATACTCTTCCCTCGGGGTTAGCTTCTGCTCAAGGAGTGACGAGTCTGTGATGACCGTGGGAGTATTATTCCTTAGCCCGTGGGGTTGGCTTCTATCTGAGGTGTCTGTTAAAGTGGTGGGTGGGTTAGTCCTCGGTTTGCGGGGTTGGCTTCTACCTGGATAGTCTATGATGATCGTGGAAGGGTTATTTCTCAATCCACAAGGTTGGATTCTACCTAGGTACTTTATGATGGTGGGAGGATTAGTCCTCAGCCCGTGGGGTTGTCTTCTACCTGAGAAGTCTGTGATAATGGTCGGACAATAAGCCGTTGACCAGAGGGATTGGCTTCTGCCTGAGGAGTCTTTGATAATGGTGGGAGGATTAGTTCTCGGCCTGTGGCATTGGCTTTTACCCTGGTAGTCTATGATAAAAAAAATAGAACGGTAGATAATTAATAATGTCGTCACCACGGGTTACAGAAACTGAAGGGTGTGAATGGTGATACTTATTAAGACGTAACTTTTAATCAGTTCAGAGTACTCAATAACCCACCAGCATAAGGGTGCACGGCGGCACCAAAAAAGAAATAATAACCCATAGTCCTACCAGATAATATGGTTCATCCGGAGATCGTAGAATCACAGCGGTAGGTATGATCCTAAAAGAAAAAGCAAGTACCAGACAGGTGCAAACAGAGGGGCGCTAGATCCCTAGACGGCCCTGGGATACGGGTGCTGTACTGGCCCTAATGACCTAGCCACGGAGCACCCGTCCTGGGAAGAACGACCCCATCCGGAACCTTGCCCTCAAGCGCCCTAGTGCATCTAGTCCCTACATGCATGTTTCGATTTAACTGTCATCAGGGGAAACATGTACTGGACGGGTAAAAAAAAAAAAAAATACAGAAGGGCAAAAAGGTTAGATAAATGTACAAATAGATTCAAGTAGATTCAAGTACACTAAATACATAGGTGCCAGAAAGATAATTCCGGCTATTTAAATAGAAGTGGTAGCTCAAAGTTTAAGCTCCTTTCCCATATGCAGGGCCTGTGCAAGTACCTTGGATGTGAGGCACTTACCAGAAGATGGGGGAACCTTGTGATAAATAAGGATACCGCCAGTCCGGTGGGCCGGTGCGACTGTTCAGGCAGTGAGCTGGCAGCTCTCAGCCTTGCAATATGGCAGAACTCCTCAGCCCAAAACCCAGCCTGGACGTGGGGAATAGCTACCCACCCTGCTCTTTGGCTCCTCCCAATAAGAACCGGCCCGGATCGGCTTTACAGCCACACTAAGTATAACAGTGTCAGCGAGCACTAGCTGCTGCTGACACACAAAATTACTGGTTCTTATCTCACCGCGGCTAGGAACATCGGTGACACGTACCTTCCGTCAATGACGGACCCTTGCGCCTTCCTACATACCTCCCACCTTTGTTCAACCCTGAGGGGGTGAACACTTGCCAGACAGTGTACCCGGGACAGGGCATCCGCATTTCCCTGTAACCGGCCTGCCCTGTGTTCTACTGTGAACTTAAAGTTTTGTAGAGACAAGAACCATCTGGTGACCCAAGCATTCCTCTCCTTGGCCTGGCTCATCCACTTGAGAGGGGAGTGGTCGTCACCAGACGGAAATTCCTCCCCAACAGATAATAGCGGACAGACTCGAGTGCCCACTTGATGGCCAGGCACTCTCTCTCCACTATACTGTACCTGGTCTCCGCTGGAGTGAGCTTACGGCTGAAGAAGACAATGGGATGCTCCTCCCCGTTGACTTCCTGAGACAGTACCGCACCAAGGCCTACTTTGGAGGCATCAGTCTGTACCACAAATTCCCTCTTGAAGTCGGGCGTCACCAAAACCGGGGACCCGCACAGGGCCGACTTCAAAGCGGAGAAAGCCTCTTCCGCCTGGTCATTCCAGCAGACTATCACGGACTTCCCTCCCTTTAAGAGCCCTGTCAACGGACCCGCTAACGTGGCAAAATGGGGGGCAAACCTTATATAATAGCCCACTATTCCCAGGAATGACCTTACTTGTCTAGAGGTGGCAGGTCGGGGCCAATTCCGTATCGCCTCTATTTTGCTCACTTGGGGTTTGATGACTCCACGCCCAATGGCATACCCCAGGTACTTAGTCTCCTCTAACCCTATCGCACATTTCTTTGGGTTAGCTGTTAGTCCTGCCTTTCGAAGGGAGTCCACTACGGCCTATACTTTGGGCAGGTGACTTTCCCACTCGGTACTGTGAATGATAATATCGTCCAGGTAAGCCGAGGCGTACCGCCGATGTGGACGAAGTACAATATCCATTAGACGTTGGAAAGTGGCGGGGGCGCCATGCAGGCCAAAGGGTAACCCCTTATACTGGTACAGCCCCTCTGGTGTAATGAAGGCAGTTTTCTCTTTGGCAGCCTCTGTCAAGGGCACCTGCCAGTACCCTACCTTTTGGTGAGGTCCAGAACAGAAAAATACCTGGCTTGACCTAATTTCTCAATTACTTCATCTACCCGAGGCATTGGATGTGCATCGAACTTTGATATTTCGTTTAATTTCCGAAAATCGTTACAAAATCGTAACGTCCCGTCTGGCTTGGGAATTAAGACTATAGGACTGGCCCACTCACTTTCCTCAATGACGTCCAGCCGCAACATGGCTTTAACCAGACTTTGGCCTGAGGTGCAGTGACAATGTCAGGTTGGATTATGGAAGTGCGTCCAGGGAGGTCCGAGAACACATCCGTGTTCCGACTAATGAACTCCCTGGTCTCCTGAGCCTGTTTAGAGGAGAGGCTGTCAGCAATTTTTATTGTGGTAACCGCTTCCCTTGCATCAGACATAGGAGCTGGAATCTCTTCTCCTAGAAAACCCGGTCGCGAGCTGTCTTCCGTACAGGTTTTCCTATCCTTCCAAGGTTTTAGTAAATTAACATGGTAAACCTGCTCCGGCTTTCGCCTCCCCGGCTGGTGTACCTTGTAATTTACCTCTCCAAATTTTTCCCGTACCTCGTAGGGCCCCTGCCACCTGGCTAGGAACTTACTGTCCACGGTCGGCACCAGAACCAAAACCCAATCACCCGGGTCAAAGATCCGGACCCGAGCCTGCTGATTATAGAGCCGACTCTGGCCTCGCTGAGCGGCCTCCATATGTTCCCTGACAAGAAGCAAAACGGTCTCTATCCGCTGTTACATCTTGGTAACATACTCCAGGACACTTTTATGCGGAGTGGGTTGTTGTTCCCACGCCTCTTTGGCTACATCCAACAAGCCACGAGGATGTCTGCCATATAGCAATTCGAAGGGCGAGAACCCAGTAGAGGCCTGGGGCACCTCTCGCACTGAGAACATGAGATAGGGCAGAAGAAGGTCACAATCCTTTCCATCTTTGGACACCACCCTTTTTAACATAGTTTTTAGAGTTTTATTAAACCTTTCCACCAGTCCGTCCGTTTGTGGATGGTACACGGACGTCCGTAACTGTTTACTACGCAGCAGCTTGCAGAGTTCCCTCATGACCTAGGACATAAAAGGGGTCCCCTGGTCCGTCAGGACCTCTTTAGGTAGCCCCACTCGGGAGAACATTTCCATTAGCTCTTTAGCTATAAATCTCGCCGATGTATGTTGCAGTGGCACCGCCTCCGGGTACCAATTAGCGTAATCAAGGACAACCAAGATGTGTTGGTGTCCCCTAGCGGACTTTGGTACAGGACCTACCAGGTCCATAGTGATTTGCTCAAATGGTACATCGATGATCGCGAGAGGTACCAAGGGACTGCAAAAAAGGTGCTGGGGCTAGTTGCCTGGCAGGTCAGGCAAGACTTACAGAACTCGTCCACCTCTTTAAACACACTGGGCCAGTAAAACCGTTGTAGTATCCGGTCCAGTGTTTTCTGCATTCCCAGATGACCCCCGAGAACATGCTGGTGGGCTAACTCTAACACGAGTTTGCGATAAGCCTGGGGCACCACCAACTGTTCAACAGATTCACCTCGCAGCTGATTTACCCGATACAATATATCCTGATGGACCACAAAACGGGGAAACACCGACTCTGCCCCTGGTTGTTGTGGTTCACCATCTATTATTAATACATTTTCCCAGGCGCGGGATAAGGTTGAATCCCGGTGTTGTGCAGTACCAAAATTATCCCCGGAGACATTGAGGTCTGCCAACTCAGGCCCCGGCGCCAAGTCCTCCATGTCTCCCACCATCACACTTAGCGGGGTTGTCTCCTCCTCTTCCACCGAAGTGGCGGTCACCCCTACCGCTGGCCCTTCGGACTCAGGTTCCCAGGGTTCTGGTCTCCCCCCTGAGCCGGGCCACTCTGCTAGGGTTACATCTGTCTCATGCGTATAAGTCACTCTCGGAACAGGCCACAGTGCCGTGAAACCCGGGAAGTCTCTCTCTACTATAAGTTCATAGTGGATGTGGGTTGCAACAGCCACCTCGTGGATCCACCTGTTGGAAACCGTAGACAGAGACACCACAGCAGTAGGGTAGTCTTTTAAGTCCTCATGGATACACATGACTCCGACCTTATGGCGGGTGTACTCAGTGGAGCGTACCAGGGTAGCCCTTACCAGGGTCACCAGACTTCTGAGTCCAAAAGAGCCTCCGCTGGAGTGTCTCCCACCTCCACCTGGCACAGGTGGTTCAGAGACTCCGGAGCACCCACTGCACACAGTTTCCTGGCATATAATGATTGACGGAAGCCATAGTTCGTGTCCATGGGTTCCCCCTGACGTCGACAGTCCGCTCGAACATGGCCAGGCTCCCCACACCGCCAGCAGATTATTGGAGCGGGGTCAACAGGGATTACATCCCAGGCGGGTTTGGTGGGCAACCAGTCGTCGGGTCCGAGGTGGAGAGTTACGGGATCTGACTGCCCCCCTCCCAGCAAAACCCCCCTGTAAGTTCCGGTCACCTCATAGCGCTCCACCAGGTCGACCATCTCTAGCGCATTACCTGGGGAGACCTGGCCAATCCATTGCTGGAGAGGAGGTGGCAGAGCCCTCCAGAACCTGTCTGCTAACAACCGGTCCAGCATAGCAGTGGGGCTCAGCACCTCAGGTTGTAGCCACTTTTGTAACAGGTTAAGCAGGTCATAATACTGGGGTCTAACAGGCTCCGCCGGGTTGAACCCCCACTGATGCACCCGCTGGGCCCGGACCAGCACATTCACCCCCAGTCTTGCCAAAATCTCCCCCTTTACCTTTGGGTAGTCGGCCGCTTGATCGTCCGGCAAGTCGAAAAACACCCGCTGGGACTGTGACGTCAGAAACGGAGCGACAACCTCAGCCCACTGGTCCTGGGGCAGCTTTTCCCTGGTGGCCACTTTCTCATACATCACCAGGTAGGTCTCGACGTCGTCTGCGGGGGTCATTTTAGGGATCGCTGCACGGACTGCTTTCCGGGCATCGTGGACGCTTGGGGTTGCTCCTGCTGTCTGCAAAGCCATTACATGTTGTAGCAGCAACTGGTTGGTCTCCTGCTGCTGCTTATTAGCCTCACGTTGCTGCAGGTTAGCCTCCACGAAGGCCTTCATAACAGCCTCCATTTCGCCACGTGACACTGGTTTGAATCTAGCCGGTTTGATGAATGACGTACAACCGTGTGCAAACCAAAAATATTTTGGCGTTCACGCCAGCCTCGCTGCGCTTGCCCGCATCATCGACCAATTGTAGGGATTTGCTCTGGTAGGCAGGGTAAGCGGACGCAATATAGAGGCAAGAACACGGCTGAAAAGCAAAAGTCAGTGTTTATTCACACAAAAAGGCAGGAAAGAAACACAATACTTGGCCGGGCCCTGGTGTTAATTCACACCGCAGGAATCCTCGTGTTAATTCACACAGAAAAAGTCCACAAAATTCAAAAACATGTCACCTGGCGGTCCACAGCAGGCTTTAGGGCTCCTGACTCCCAGCGGCTCTCAGCCTTGCAGTATGGCAGATCTCCTCAGCTCCCAAACACAGAGCTCTCACATCTCCACTATCACCTGGAGGATCATTCCTGCTGAGCTGCTGGCTGGGCTTTTAAACCCAGCCCAAAACCTGGCCTGGACGTGGGGAACAGCCGCCCACCCTGCTCTTTGGCTGCTCCCAGTAAGTACCGGCCCGGATCGGCTTCACAGCCACACTAAGTAAAACAGTGTCAGCGAGCACTAGCTGCAGCCGACACACAAAATTACCGGTTCTCCTCTCACCGAGGTCAGGAACCTCGGTGACACGTACCATCCGTCAATTACGGACCCTTGCGCCTTCCTACACTGGGTAGTGTATAATGATGTGCAGTAGCCGGGTTTGGTGTGGCCCAACGCTATGCTGGGTCCCCCAGACAATGTCGAGGTGTCACCACATGTGGATGCTCTCTGGAATTGATGGTAAGGCATGGTGCACCCCAATGGGAAATAAGACCAGAGAGTCAGGGTCTGGAGTAAACTAGGGTGCTTCTTTACTGGAGGAATTCAGGTACAAAACAATACAGGTGAGGCATAGGGCTGGCTTCTCCAGTCTCCTCCCTAGGACGAGGCATAGGGCTGGCTTCTCCAGTCTCCTCCCTAGGACGAGGCATAGGGCTGGCTTCTTCAGTATCCTCCCTGGGACGAGGCATAGGGCTGGCTTTTCCAGTCTCCTCCCTGAGACGAGGCATAGGGCTGGCTTCTCTTGTCTCCTCCCTGAGATGAGGCATAGGGCTGGCTTCTCCAGTCTCCTCCCTGAGATGAGGCATAGGGCTGGCTTCTCCAGTCTCCTCCCTAGGACGAGGCATAGGGCTGGCTTCAGTCTCCTCCCTGGGACGAGGCATAGGGCTGGCTTCTCCAGTCTCCTCCCTGAGACGAGGCATAGGGCTGGCTTCTCCAGTCTCCTCCCTAAGATTAGGCATAGGGCTGGCTTCTCCAGTTTCCTCCCTGGGACGAGGCATAGGGCCGGCTTCTCCAGACTCCTCCCTAGGACGAGGCATAGGGCTGGCTTCAGTCTCCTCCCTGGGACGAGGCATAGGGCTGGCTTCTCCAGTCTCCTCCCTGGGACGAAGCATAGGGCTGGCTTCTCCAGTCTCCTCCCTGAGACGAGGCCTAGGGCTGGCCTCTCCAGTCTCCTCCATGAGATGAGGCATAGGGCCGGCTTCTCCAGTCTCCTCCCTAGGACGAGGCATAGGGCCGGCTTCTCCAGTCTCCTCCCTGAGATGAGGCATAGGGCTGGCTTCTCCAGTTTCCTCCCTGAGACGAGGCATAGGGCTGGCTTCTCCAGTCTCCTCCCTAGGACGAGGCATAGGGCTGGCTTCAGTCTCCTCCCTGGGATGAGGCATAGGGCTGGCTTCTCCAGTCTCCTCCCTGGGACGAGGCATAGGGCTGGCTTCTCCAGTCTCCTCCCTGAGATGAGGCATAGGGCTGGCCTCTCCAGTCTCCTCCATGAGATGAGGCATAGGGATGGCTTCTCTAGTCTCCTCCCTGCAGAAGAAGGGTTTAATGCTGAGGAAAGGCCTGAGCTAGATGCCCCACTATCTCTTCACAAGGCTGGTACCCTGGTCAAAGGCCCACAGTCTGTCGCTCAGTAGTCAGGGTGTGTATGTTTGTATATTTTACACATACAGATTACACTATACTATTGCTAAAACTAATAAATATAATACATTTTTATTTTTTATTTTATTTTTTATGGACGAAAAAAGGGCAGGATGTTTGTATTGGTGTGTATGTAGTCTAATTACTATTGCTAATACAGGGAGTGCAGAATTATTAGGCAAGTTGTATTTTTGAGGATTAATTTTATTATTGAACAACAACCATGTTCTCAATGAACCCAAAAAACTCATTAATATCAAAGCTGAATATTTTTGGAAGTAGTTTTTAGTTTGTTTTTAGTTTTAGCTATTTTAGGGGGATATCTGTGTGTGCAGGTGACTATTACTGTGCATAATTATTAGGCAACTTAACAAAAAACAAATATATACCCATTTCAATTATTTATTTTTACCAGTGAAACCAATATAACATCTCAACATTCACAAATATACATTTCTGACATTCAAAAACAAAACAAAAACAAATCAGTGACCAATATAGCCACCTTTCTTTGCAAGGACACTCAAAAGCCTGCCATCCATGGATTCTGTCAGTGTTTTGATCTGTTCACCATCAACATTGCGTGCAGCAGCAACCACAGCCTCCCAGACACTGTTTAGAGAGGTGTACTGTTTTCCCTCCTTGTAAATCTCACATTTGATGATGGACCACAGGTTCTCAATGGGGTTCAGATCAGGTGAACAAGGAGGCCATGTCATTAGATTTTCTTCTTTTATACCCTTTCTTGCCAGCCACGCTGTGGAGTACTTGGACGCGTGTGATGGAGCATTGTCCTGCATGAAAATCATGTTTTTCTTGAAGGATGCAGACTTCTTCCTGTACCACTGCTTGAAGAAGGTGTCTTCCAGAAACTGGCAGTAGGACTGGGAGTTGAGCTTGACTTCATCCTCAACCCGAAAAGGCCCCACAAGCTCATCTTTGATGATACCAGCCCAAACCAGTACTCCACCTCCACCTTGCTGGCATCTGAGTCGGACTGGAGCTCTCTGCCCTTTACCAATCCAGCCATGGGCCCATCCATCTGGGCCATCAAGACTCACTCTCATTTCATCAGTCCATAAGACCTTAGAAAAATCAGTCTTGAGATATTTCTTGGCCCAGTCTTGACGTTTCAGCTTGTGTGTCTTGTTCAGTGGTGGTCGTCTTTCAGCCTTTCTTACCTTGGCCATGTCTCTGAGTATTGCACACCTTGTGCTTTTGGGCACTCCAGTGATGTTGCAGCTCTGAAATATGGCCAAACTGGTGGCAAGTGGCATCTTGGCAGCTGCACGCTTGACTTTTCTCAGTTCATGGGCAGTTATTTTGCGCCTTGGTTTTTCCACACGCTTCTTGCGACCCTGTTGACTATTTTGAATGAAACGCTTGATTGTTCGATGATCACGCTTCAGAAGCTTTGCAATTTTAAGAGTGCTGCATCCCTCTGCAAGATATCTCACTATTTTTGACTTTTCTGAGCCTGTCAAGTCCTTCTTTTGACCCATTTTGCCAAAGGAAAGGAAGTTGCCTAATAATTATGCACACCTAATATAGGGTGTTGATGTCATTAGACCACACCCCTTCTCATTACAGAGATGCACATCACCTAATATGCTTAATTGGTAGTAGGCTTTCGAGCCTATACAGCTTGGAGTAAGACAACATGCATAAAGAGGATGATGTGGTCAAAATACTCATTTGCCTAATAATTCTGCACGCAGTGTACATATGATGTCCTGGTACTTAAGGACACATGACGTACCTGTACGTCAAGTGTAGTTCCGATCACCGCTGCATGGCGGGCGTTGATCGGAACTGGGAGCCTGCTGAAATCAATCAATTTTCAAATGCGCGTGACCCCCATCCCCCGTATTGGCAATTTAGACCTGCGGTTTGCGGCGTTTACTGGTCGTTCTGGCGGCGATCTGGCGTGCCATCGGGTCCCCATGCGGCTGTAGGGGGGACCTGATGGCATGGAAGGCAGCGCACTGCCTTCCGGTGACGAGTCTGTGAGATCCAGCCCCCTGGATCTCACAGGCCGGAAGCTGTATGAGTAATACACACAGTATTACTCATACAGCCAATGCATTCCAATACAGAAGTACTGGAATGCATTGTAAAGGGGATTAGACACCCAAAAGTTCAAGTCCCAAAGTGGGACAAAAAATAAAGTGAAAAATAAGTTGAAAAAATAAAGTTTTCCCCCCAAAATTTTTAAAGTTTCAAGTAAAAAAAAAAAAAAGGCATTTCCCACAAATAAAGCAAAACATTTTTGATAAAAAATAGGGGAAAAAAAATATTAGGTATCGACCGGCTCAATAAACATATCACATGACCTAACCCCTCAGATGAACACCGTAAAAAATAAAAACTGTGCTAAATAAACAATTTTTTTGTCACCTTACATCACAAAACGTACAACAGCAAGCGATGAAAAAGGCGTATGCCCACCAAAATAGTACCAATCTAACCGTCACCTCATCCCACAAAAAATGAGCCCCTGCCTGAGACAATCGCCCAAAAAATAAAAAAAACTATGGCTCAGAATATGGAGACACTGTTATTGTGTAAAACGTAAGTAAATAAAAAAAAGTATACATATTATGTATCGCCATGTGTCCGTAATAACCTGCGCTATAAAAATATGACATGACCTAACCCCTCAGATGAACACCTTAAAAAATATATATATAAAAACGGTGTAAAAAAAGCCATTTTTTATCACCCTACATCACAAAAAGTGTAATATCAAGCGATCAAAAAGTCATATACACCCAAAAATAGTGCCAATCAAACCGTCATCTCATCCCGCAAAAATCATACCCTATCCAAGATAATCGCCAAAAAACTGAAAAAACTATGGCTCTCAGACTATGGAAACACTAAAACATGATTTTTTTTTGGAGGGAATACGGTGGCTCTCCTGTGTGGGCGATATGCAAGGTGCACGTGTCTCAGCTGACTCACATAGGAACATAGGAAGACAGGCCCTCTATATGAGGTCACCAGCAGAGGACAAGGGGTAGTGTGTATATGATAAAAACAATATTTATCTGGGTAGTAATAAAAACGTTATCAATATAGGTCCCTCCCAATGTACAGGGAGAGGAGCGGGGGGTGTAAAATAGATGAGTGGATAAATGAATAAAGAAGAATAATGTGAAAAAGTGATGATAAAACACCCAGTATTGGGCTATAAATCCAGAATCATGGTATGTAGAACTTTACATATTAGACAAATATAGTCAATAGTCTGAGATGGATTCAGTTGATTAAAATAAGTAAAAAGTTAGTACAAAGATCTAAATTGTGACAGGTTTAATAGGATCTATCAGCAGCATTCCAGATCCGATGTCTGTGTATACACAGCTATGCGAGTTATTTTCAGCGAACCAGTGCCGGGTGGCATCCCACCTAAAATTGCCTATCTGGTCGCTGTTACCTTTCTGGAGGATCATCGGTTCTTCTATGTGGGTGTCTCTGCGCAGGATCCTCTGTGTGCTATGGGTTATGGATAGACGGGGCCGGCAGCGCGGTTGCAGATGGATGCGATGACCGCGAAGGGCTGCTGTTTGTGGATCGGTCTGTCGGTGCGAATGTTGCTGTCTTTTCCTCCGGTCAGAGGGCTGCTGACTGTGACTGGCGTTCTTGCCACGTGCGGCAGTTTAGTGCGCGCTTTTTTCGGGCGCTTTAATTCCCGGTGTTGTCAATGGATGGAGGCAGCCTGATGGTGCAGGGGAGTTTGGAAGCGCTTCCCAGGGCTTGGATAACCATGCGCGTTTCGAAGGATTGCAGCCTTCTCCATCAGTTTAAAAAATCAAATCATTGTGTAAAACGTACATAAATAAAAAAGTATACATATTAGGTATCGCCGCGTCCGTGACAACCTGCTCTATAAAAATACCACATGATCTAACCTGTCAGATGAATGTTGTAAATAACAAAAAATAAAAACGGCGCCAAAACAGCTATTTCTTGTTACCTTGCCTCACAAAAAGTGTAATATAGAGCAACCAAAAATCATATGTACCCTAAACTAGTACCAACAAAACTGCCACCCTATCCCGTAGTTTCTAGAATGGGGTCACTTTTATGGAGTTTCTACTCTAGGGGTGCATCAGGGGGGCTTCAAATGTGACATGGTGTCAAAAAACCAGTCCAGCAAAATCTGCCTTCCAAAAACCGTATGGCATTCCTTTTCTTCTGCGCCCTGCCGTGGGCCCGTACAGCGGTTTACGACCACATATGGGGTGTTTCTGTAAACTACAGAATCAGGGCCATAAATATTGAGTTTTGTTTGGCTGTTAACCCTTGATTTGTAACTGGATTTTTTTTTATTAAAATGGAAAATCTGCCAAAAAAGTGAAATTTTATCTCTATTTTACATTAATTCTTGTGGAACACCTAAAGAATTAACAACGTTTGTAAAATCAGTTTGGAATACCTTGAGGGTGTAGTTTATAAAATGGCGTCATTTTTGGGTGGTTTCTATTATGTAAGCCTCGCAAAGTGACTTCAGACCTGAACTGGTCCTGAAAATGTGGGTTTTGAAAATTTTCTAAAAAATTTCAAGATTTGCTTCTAAACTTCTAAACCTTGTAATATCCCCAAAAAATAAAATATCATTCCCAAAATGATCCTAACATGAAGTAGACACATGGGGAATGTAAAGTAATAACTATTTTTGGAGGTATCACTATGTATTATAGAAGTAGAGAAATTGAAACTTGGAAATTTGCAAATTTTTCTAAATTTTTGTAATATGTAACGAAAAAACTATCTCAGAATGGCCTGGATAAGTCAAAGCGTTTTAAAGTTATCACCACTTAAAGTGACACTGGTCAGATTTACAAAAAATGGCCTGGTCCTTAGGGTGAAAATGAGCCTGATCCCTAAGGGGTTAATTTATTAGTATTTAATTATTCAATTTTTTTATTTTTTTATCATCAATTTTTTATTTATTTACTTTTTATTTACTTTTTATTAAGTGAACATCCTACAAAAAAGAAACAAGCCGAAAATAGTACCCATACAATATAATAAAGCTTTATTGTGTATACAAATAACATTAACATTTTTTTAAAATAAAAAATCACATGATGCAAGGAGAGGTGGCAGAAAAAGCATCCTCCAGAGATCACATAATTTACAAATGGGGGTGAATATGGAAAGGTGTGTATATTATAATGTACGGTCTGTTGAATGGATTAGGCAGTGGCTGAGGGACAGGCAACAGAGGGTTGTAGTCAATGGAGTATATTCAGATCAAGGTCTTGTTACCAGTGGGGTACCTCAGGGATCTGTTCCGGGACCCACATTGTTTAATATCTTTATCAGTGAAATTGCAGAAGGCCTCAATGGTGAGGTGTGTCTTTTTGCTGATGACACAAAGATTTGTAACAGGGTTGATGTTCCTGGAGGGATACACCAAATGGAAAAGCATTTAGGAAAACTAGAGGAATGGTCAAAAATCTGGCAACTAAAATGTAATGTTGATAAGTGCAAGATAATGGACCTGGGGCGTAAAAACCCAAGAGCAGAATATACAATCAGTGATACAGTCCTAACCTCAGTATCTGAGGAAAGGGATTTAGGGGTCATTATTTCAGAAGACTTAAAGGTAGGCAGACCATGTCATAGAGCAGCAGGAGATGCTAGCAGAATGCTGGGGTGTATAGGGAGAGGCATTACCAGTAGACAGAGGGAGGCGCTCATGACGCTCTACAGAGCACTAGTGAGACCTCATCTGGAGTATTGTGCTCAGTACTGGAGACCATATCTCCAGAAGGATAGTGATACTTTGGAGAGAGTTCAGAGAAGAGCTACTAAACTGGTCATGGATTGAAGGATAAAACTTACCAGGAAAGATTAAAGGACCTTAACATGTATAGCTTGGAAGAAAGACGAGACAGAGGGGAAATGAGAGAAACTGCTAAATACATAAAGGGAATCAACAAGGTAAAAGAGGAGAGAATATTTAAAAGAAGAAAAACTGCTACAAGAGGACATAGTGTTACATTAGAGGGGCAAAGGGTTAACAGTAATATCAGGAAGTATTACTTTACTGAGAGAGTAGTGGATGCATGGAATAGCCTTCCTGCAGAAGTGGTAGCTGCAAATACAGTGAAGGGGTTTAAGCATGCATGGGATAGGCATAAGGCTATCCTTCATATAAGATAGGGCCAGGGGCTATCCATAGTATTCAGGATATTGGGCAGACTAGATGGGCCACATGGTTCTTATCTGCCGACACATTCTAGGTTTCCATGTCTGGACAGTATAGTTGTTTATTTTTTTTGTAGGTTGTTTGCAGTTTTTGAGCTGGTACCTTGGTTGCTATAATAGATGTGGTAAGTGCTCAAGCAGAGTGCCCTGTACCACCATGACTTAAGTGTTGTGAGTGCTTGGCCTGTTTGGCTTTTTTTGCATTTTTTTTTTAAAGTGAATTAACCCCTTTCTGCCACAGTCAAGGCAGGAAGAGGTTAATTCCCAGCTTGCAGTCTGACATTTCATTTTAAAGCCAGCAGGTGGCGTTCTTACATAAGAAAAAGCGCTCCCTGCCGGCTTTCAATTTCTTCAATGTAATACACACTTGTAGCAGAGTGCTACAAGCGTGTATTACAACAATACGCTCCCGCTGGCCACGGCACACCTCCCTGTGACTTCAGCTGTCTAATGACAGCGCGGTCACAGCGATCTGCGGCGGCACGGGCCGCCAGTAGATCACAATGTAACCCGACACTTTTATACGTCGGGTTACAACTAAGAGCCTACCGGCGCAATGTAGAAAGTCGTGCGGAGGTAGGCAAGTGGTTAAACCCTACGGCAGCAGCGGAAAATTACCGGCTTCTTGTTCACAGTCCCAAAAGTCTCTTAGTATTCATTAACACTTTCCACAGAGCCTTGCAAATACAGTACAAATGGACAGGATATATATCACAGCATACATATAAAACGCAGTTACACAGTTAACCCTTTCACGTGAAATACAGTAAGAAGTTTAGAGCTTTGCTTAGGGGAAAAAGGGGCAAATGTCCAGACTTCACAGTAGCCCTGCTCTGGGGCACTACAGATGGTGGGAGGATGAGTCATCTGGGTAGTCTGTGATCATGATGGGGGTATGAGTCCTCATTCCGCAGGTTTGGCTTAATCCTGGGTAGTGTGTAATGATAATGGTAGGATTAGTTCTCAGCCTGTGGGGTTGGCTTCTACCTGGGGAGTCGGTGATACTGGTGCGAGGATTAGTCCTCAGCTCGTGGGGTTGCCTTCTACCTGGATACTTTGTGATGATGGTAGGGGGATTAGTTCTCTGACTGATGGGTTGGATTCTTTCTGAGGAGTCTATGATGATGGTGGGAGGATTAGTCCTTGGCCCGTGGGGTTGGTGTCTACCTGGGTAGTCTATAATAATGGTAGGGGGTGTAGTCCTCGGTCCATGGGGTGGTCTTCCATCTGAGGAGTCTGTGTTAACGGTTGAAATATTAGTCCTCAGCCTGCGGGGTTAGCTTCTACCTTGGTAGTCTATGATGATAGTAGGTGGATTATTACTGGGCACGCAGGGTTAAGGAGTCTTTCATAATGGTGGGGGAATAGATCTCAGTCCACAGGTTTGGCTTCTACCTGTGTAATCTATAGTGATGGTGGGAGTATTAGTTCTCGGACTGTGAGGTAGGCTTCTCTCTTGGCAGTCTGTGATGATATTGGGATGATTAGTCCTCAGCCTGCGGGCTTGTCTTCTACCTGTGTATTCTATGATAATGGTAGAAGGATTAGTTCTTGGCCTTCGAGGTTGGATTCTGCCTGATGATGGTGGAAGGATTACTTCTCGACCCACGGTTTGGCTTCTGTCGGGGTCGTTTATAATGATAAAGGGGAGATTAGTCCTCGGCCTGGGCTTCTACCTGAGGAGTCCTTGAAAATGGTGGGAGAATTAGTCTTTGACCCATGGGGTTGACTTCTACAAGAGGAGTCTGTGATAATGGTGGAAGGATTAGCCCTTAGGCCATGGGGTAGGCTTCTAGCTGAAGAGTATTTGATAATGGTGGGATGAAAAATCTTGAGGAGTCTGTGATATTGGTGGGGGGGATTAGCTCTCGGCCCACATGTTAGGCTTCTTACTTAAGTAGTTTATGATGATAGTGGGAGAATTAATCCTTGCCTATGAGGTTGGCCTCTACCTGGGTAGCCTCTGATGATGGTGGGAGGATCAGTCCTTGGCCAGAGGGGTTGGCTTCTACCTAAATGAGTCTGTGATAATGGTGGAGGGAGTAGTCCTAGGCCCGTGGGGATGGCTCCTACCTGTTAGTCCATAATGATGTTAGGGTTATTAGTCTTTGTCCCGCGGGTTTGGCTTCTTTCTGAGGTATCTGTGATAATGGTGGGAGGATTCGTTTTCTACCTGGGTAGTTTGTGATGATGGTAGGGTGTTTTAGTCCTCGACTTGTGGGGTTGGCTTTTACCTGCGGAGTCTGTGATAATGCTGGGATAATTAGTCTGCTGCCCATGGGGTTAGTCTCTACCTGGGTAGTCTGTTATGCTAATGGAGGGAAAAGTCCTAGGCCAGGGGGTTGGCCTCCAGCTGTGTAGTCTATGATATTGGGAGAATTAGTCATCACCTATGAGGTTGTCTTCTATCTGGTTAGTCCATGATGATGGTGGTACGATAAGTCCTCAGCAAACTGGGTTAGCTTCTAACTGGGAAGTCTCTGATGATGATATTAGTCCTCTGTTCATCAGGTTAGCTTCTACTTGAGGAGTTTGTGATAATGGTGGGATGATTAGTCCTCAGCCTGCAGGAATGACTTTTGCAGTGGCGAGGTTTGGGTTTGCCCCAATGCTACGCTGGCTTCCCTGGACAACATTGAGGTGTCACCACGTGTTGCTGCTCTCCGTAAGGAATGGTAAGTCGTGGTGCACCCCAATGGGAAATAAGTCCAGAGAGTCAGGGTCTACAAACCACTGTGCTTCTTTACTGGAGGGATTCAGGTATAAAACCATACAGGTGAGGCATAGGGCTGGCTTCTCAATTCTCCTCCCTGAGACAAGGCATAGGGCTGGCTTCTCCAGTCTCCTCCCTGGCAGAAAAAGGGCTTCATGCTGAGGAAAGGCTTGACCTAGCTATCCCTCTCTCTCAGAAGGCTGGTACCCTGACTAAAGGCTGGAGGCCCATTATCTGTAGCTCAGTAGTTTGGGCGGCTCCTTGGTCACAGGGCTGGTGACCCATGGTCTGTGGCTCAGCGTCCCCATCTCAGCGTCTTCTTCTGGTCACTCATGCAGACTGGCATGAGTCTTCCCCTCCAAACACTGGTCCCTAACTGCAGAACACTAGGGGCTCTGACTATTCTCCTTCTATACACTTTCTAGCTAGGCTGGAATCTTCTAGTGGGATGGGTAGAGTGGAGAAGCTCAGCACACACAGATACAATGTTACACTTTCCGTCTCTCACAGACTTACATTATACACTCACCTAAAGAATTATTAGGAACACCTGTTCTATTTCTCATTAATGCAATTATCTAGTCAACCAATCACATGGCAGTTGCTTCAATGCATTTAGGGATGTGCTCCTGGTCAAGACAATCTCCTGAACTCCAAACTGAATGTCAGAATGGGAAAGAAAGGTGATTTAAGCAATTTTGAGCGTGGCATGGTTGTTGGTGCCAGACGGGCCGGTCTGAGTATTTCACAATCTGCTCAGTTACTGGGATTTTCACGCACAACCATTTCTAGGGTTTACAAAGAATGGTGTGAAAAGGGAAAAACATCCAGTATGCGGCCGTCCTGTGGGCAAAAATGCCTTGTTGATGCTAGAGGTCAGAGGAGAATGGGCCGACTGATTCAAGCTGATAGAAGAGCAACGTTGACTGAAATAACCACTCGTTGCAACCGAGGTCTGCAGCAAAGCATTTGTGAAGCCACAACACGCACAACCTTGAGGCGGATGGGCTACAACAGCAGAAGACCCCACCGGGGACCACTCATCTCCACTACAAATAGGAAAAAGAGGCTACAATTTGCACGGGCTCACCAAAATTGGACTGTTGAAGACTGGAAAAATGTTGCCTGGTCTGATGAGTCTCGATTTCTGTTGAGACATTCAAATGGTAGAGTCCGAATTTGGCGTAAACAGAATGAGAACATGTATCCAACATGCCTTGTTACCACTGTGCAGGCTGGTGGTGGTGGTGTAATGGTGTGGGGGATGTTTTCTGGGCACACTTTAGGCCCCTTAGTGCCAATTGGGCATCGTTTAAATGCCACGGGCTACCTGAGCATTGTTTCTGACCATGTCCATCCCTTCATGACCACCATGTACCCATCTGATGGCTACTTCCAGCAGGATAATGCACCATGTCACAAAGCTCCAATCATTTCACATTGGTTTCTTGAACATGACAATGAGTTCACTGTACTAAAATGGCCCCACAGTCACCAGATCTCAACCCAATACAGCATCTTTGGGATGTGGTGGAACAGGAGCTTCGTGCCCTGGATGTGCATCCCTCAAATCTCCATACAACTGCAAGATGCTATCCTATCAATATGGGCCAACATTTCTAAAGAATGCTATCAGCACCTTGTGGAATCAATGCCACGTAGAATTAAGGCAGTTCTGAAGGCAAAAGGGGGTCCAACACCGTATTAGTATGGTGTTCCTAATAATTCTTTAGGTGAGTGTAGCTTCAATGATACTCAATGGCTTTTCCTGACAAAAACAAGTTTTCAGACATAACATCATAGCTAAGGCCTCTTTCACACTTGCGTTGTTGGGATCCGGCATGCACTTCCGTTGCCGGAGGTGCCTGCCGGATCCGTAACAACGCAAGTGTACTGAAAGCATTTGAAGACGGAACCGTCTTCCAAATGCTTTCAGTGTTACTATGGCACCCAGGACGCTATTAAAGTCCTGGTTGCCATAGTAGTAGCGGGGAGCGGTATACTTACAGTCCGTGCGGCTCCCCGGGCGCTCCAGAATGACGTCAGAGCGCCCCATGCGCATGGATGACGTGATCCATGTGATCACGTGATCCATGCGCTTGGGGCGCCCTGACGTCACTCTGGAGCGCCCGGGGAGCCGCACGGACGGTAAGTATACTGCTCCCCCGCTCCTCGCTACACTTACCATGGCTGTCAGGACTTTAGCGTCCCGGTAGCCATGGTAACTATTCAGAAAAAGCTAAACGTCGGGTCCGGCAATGCGCCGAAACGACGTTTAGCTTAAGGCCGGATCCGGATCAATGCCTTTCAATGGGCATTGATCCCGGATCCGGCCTTGCGGCAAGTCTTCAGGATTTTTGGCCGGAGCAAAAAGCGCAGCATGCTGCGGTATTTTCTCCGGCCAAAAAACGTTCCGTACCGGAACTGAAGACATCCTGATGCATCCTGAACGGATTACTCTCCATTCAGAATGCATTAGGATAATCCTGATCAGTATTCTTCCGGCATAGAGTCCCGACGACGGAACTCTATGCCGGAAGACAATAACGCAAGTGTGAAAGAGCCCTAACACCAGACATTCAAAAGGTCACTCTGTTTGGCTTTGGTGGTAAACAACATGTGGCTTTTTCCCTCCAAAACACATTCTTCTTTAGACTCTATGGCATCAGTGGAAAATTACTAGATTCTCATTCAAAGTCCTAAAAGTCTCTCAGTATTCATTAACCCTTTCCACAGAGCCTTGCAAATACAGTGATAATGAACAGCATATATATCTCAACCTTTTCAAGTGAAACAAAGTAATACGTTTTAACTTTGCATAGGACAACTAGGTAAAAGTCCAAACGTCAAAGTACCCCCTGCTCCAGGGCACTATACTTTTATTTTAGTAGTCTGTGGTAATGGTGGGAGGATTAGTCATTGGCCCGTTGGGTGGCTACTACCTCGATAGTCTATGATGATCGTGGGAGGTATAGTCCTCAGCCCGTGAGGTTGATGTCTACCTGGGCAGTCTATGATGATGGTGGGAGGAATAGCCCTCGGCCTGGGGGGTTGTCTTCTACCTGGGTAGTCTGTAATGATGGTGGGGTTGCAAGATTGTCTTCTACCTGGGTAGTCTATGATGTTGGTGGGACGATTAGTCCTCGGCCTCCATTGTTGGCTTATATCTGGGTAGTCTGTGATGTTATGGAGATTAGTCTTCGGCTCGTGGGGTTGGCTTCCACCTGAGGATTTTGTGATAATGGTGGGAGAATTAGTCCTTAATCTGCAAGGTTGGCTTTTTCCTGGGTAGTCTATGATGATGGTTAGTGATGAGCGAATTGAGCTTCGGATCTGAAGTCCATTTGTTCAAACACTTTGGTTTTAATGCTGTCTCTGCATACAGTACCGCCTCCATGTAGGCAAAATTTGTTTCAGCTGAAGTTGCGTGAGACTTCTGCATCTTTAAAAATATTTTAAACCTGTATTGATATAATTATATACTTAACTAATGCTCTCCTACTTCTTTTGTATAGTAGACATATTGTCTCAGCATGGTCCGACCATGATATTGTTTTTTCTGTTTTTGATTTTACGCCCAAAAGGTCAGTTCCTTTCTCCTGGCTCCTAAATGAGTCCTTAATTACTGATCCTACCATCCAGGCCTAGATTACCACTGATGTGACTCACTTCTTCAGTGAAAATGCCACCACAGACTTCATCAGAGGCAAATTAATAGCAATAGCGTCAAAGAAGAAGAGAGAGGTACAGACATCCCTGGAATCTAAATTAGCCAGGCTAGTCCATGCTCACCAACAACACCCATCCTTATACCTGAATCAGGCTATTAAAGCAACTAAATTGCAATTTGACACTATCCTATCTCATAGGACAGCGAAGGCCTTACGCTGGACCAAAGCAAAATACTATAAGTGGGCGAACAAGCCTGACAAGATTCTGGCTAGAAGTCTCAAAACTCAACGACACATTAATCAAGTTTTTAGGATTCAAACTCAAGAAGATCAGGTCACGAGTAACCATTACCGTATATACGATACCTTCACTAACTTCTACCAAGCTTTCTACAGGCACCGCCAGCCTCAATCCCCCACACTCACTGATGTTTTCCTTTCTAAAACTAACTTGGCCAAACTTACCCCAGAGGCCCTGCAGCAGCTTAATAGGGAGATATCTGTCACTGAAGTCGAAATTACCCTCAAACACCTGAAACTTGGGAATACCTCTGGCCCAGATGGCCTGACTGCCCTCTATTTTAAAAAAAATTCTCCACAATCCTTACTCCTCACATTAAGACCTACTGCAACCACCTTCTTCAGGGCCATGGAATGCCAGATGAGTTCCTTGACGCTCTTATAACAGTCATTCCCAAACCTAATAGGTACCCCCTCTCCCCAGCCAACTATAGGCCAATATCTCTTTTAAACCTTGACACCAATATTTTTACATCTATTTTAGCTCGCAGATTAAATCAATTACTCCCCCATCTGGTCCATCCTGATCAGGTGGGATTCATTCCCCAACGTGAAGCCCTTGATAATGTTAGCAAAATATCTAATGTATTCTCATGGTCCCACTAACATCACCTTCCCTTGATATTACTTTCATTGGACTAAGAAAAAGCCTTTGATTGCCTGTCTTTGAAATACCTGTTATCAGTTCTTAGGGTAATGGGATTTCATGGCCCTTTTGTTCAAGCACTGACAACCCTTTATTCCCACCCCACAGCTTTCTTGAAACTGCCCTCTACTTCCCCCTCACCTATTAAAATTGGAAGAGGTAGGAGGCAGGGATGCCCCTATCCCCAGCCCATTTTGCTTTAGCAATCGAACCTCTAGCTGCCCTTATACGCCAGGACCCCATTACAGGGATTACTATCGGGACTCAGGAATTAAAGGTGAATCTATTTGCAGATGACCTGCTCCTCACAATCACTCAGGTATTTCTCTTCCCAACCTTAAATGTCCTTTTGCAATAGTTTTCTAAAGCCTCTTGTTTGAAAATAAATGCCTCTAAGTCTGAGGTCCTACACTATAACACTCCTCCCAACACCATTACCCTAGTAGAACAAAAATTTGGCTTCCGTACCTGCCCCAATAAATTATCTTATCTAGGCATTTACCTCACTCCCCAACTGTCCAATATCCATAGAGTGAACTATCTCCTCCTCTATCGAGAGATCATGTCTGATCTGGGCAAATGGGACTCGCCTCTGTTATCCTGGTTAGGCAGAATCCACACCATAAAAAATGGTAATCTTACCGCATTTGTTATACCTATTTAGGACTCAATTCCAGTCCCCATGGCAGCTGTCCACCAGCTCCATCGAGACCTTTCCTCCTTCATCTGGGCACGTTGGAGGCCAAGGATTAAGCTAGAGGTCATGTTCCTACACAAGCGAATGGGAGGCCTCTCGGTCCCCAATTTCATTAAGTACTATAAAGCAGCATGACTAGCACAATTCCTCCTGGTCCACATTCGTAAATGCCCTCCGATGTGGGAAGCCCTAGAGACGTCAATGATCACCCTCTCTCCTGGCCTGCATTATTTTGGGACACATACCCTCTTCCCTCTGACCTTAGGTCTTCGGCCCTGTTATCTTTTTACTCCCTACAACTATGGGGGTCTGTATGCTTTAAGGCTGGTCTCCAGTCAAGAACTGCTCCCCTCACCCCACTATTGGCCAACTCTGTTCTGATTTACCACCGGGGGAAGACCTAGTCTGCCAATCGCCTGAAACGTCTGCAGGACTTCCTCATTACTGGAAAATTACTCTCCACATCTCAGCTGAGATTTAAACACTCTATCCCCACATCTGAGGACTATAAATTGGTCCAAGCATTGTCCTTTTGGCGGTCCATCATGGGAGCCTCCACGTCCATTGCCTATGCTCCTTTTAAAGTTTCCTCTTATATTCTTTTAAGAGGGTGGGATTGGTTTCCCGCCTCTGTTTATGGCTAAACACCCCATCTAATGACAAGTTGCCTTTCATGTGATTATGCTGCCCGACATATGTTTATCTATGCTTGTCTGAAATAACCCCAAAGCTATGTTCTCCATAGGATATCTTTTTTGTGTTTGATGTTTTTTTCTGTTCTGTACTTTGTTTAACTGACTGGGTAGTCTGTGATGATAATGGGTAAGTAGTCTTCGGCACGTAGGGTTGGCCTCTACCTGGGGATTCTGTGATAATGGTGGGAGGTTTAGTCCTTGACCAGTTGGGTTGGCTTCTATCTAAGGAGTGAGGAGTCTATGATAATGGCGGGAGGATTAGTCTTCAGCCCAGGGGGTTGCTTCTACCTGCGTAGTCTGTGATGATGGTGGGGGGATTAGTTTTTGGCACATGGGGTTGGCTTTTACCTCGGTAGTCTAGGATAATGATGGGAGGATTCCCCCTCATCTGTGAGGTTTGCTTCTACCTAGGTAGTCTATGATGATGGTGGAGGTACTAGTCTCTGGCCCGCAGGGATGGCTTCTACCTGAAGAGTCTGTGATAATGGTGAGAGAATTAGTCCTTGGCCTTCGGGGTTAGCTTCAACCTGGGTAGTCAGTGATGATGTCCTCGGCCCATGGGTTTGGCTTCTACCTGAGGAGTTTGTGATAATGGTGGGAAGATTTGTTCTCGGCCCGCAGGTTTGCTTTATCCTGGGTAGTCTATGATGATTGTGGGAGGATTAGTTCTCAGTCCAAGGGGTCATTTTCTACTTGGGTAGTCTATATTGATGGTGGGAGGATTAGTTAGAAACCCATGAGGTAGGCTTCTACCTGGGGAGTCTGTGATAATGGTGGGAGGATTATTCCTTGGCCAGTAGGGTTGGCATCTACCGGGGTAGTCTATGATGATAGTGGGAGGAATAGTCCTTGGCCATTGGGGTTGTCTTCTAACTGGGTAGTCTGTAATAATCGTGGGAACAATAGTCCTAGCCTGGCGGGGTTGGCTTCTACATGAGGAGGCTGTGATAATGGTGCGAGGATTAGTCCTCTGCCCACAGGGTTGGCTTCTACTTGCAGAATCTGTGATAAGGGTGGGAGAATTAGTCCTCGGCCCGCTGGGTTGGCTTCTACTTGGGTAGTTTGTGATAACAGTGGGGGGATTAGTTCTCACCCCGCAAAGTTGGCTTCTACCTGGATAGTCTATATTGATTTTTTCAGGATTAGTTCTTGGCTCGCGGGATATGCTTCTACCTGGGGAGTCATTGATAATAGTGGGAAAATCCTCGACCTGTGGGGTTGTCTTCTACCTGCGTAGTCTGTGATGATGGTGGGAGGATTAGATCTCGGTCCACAGGGTTGGATTCTACCAGGGTAGTCTATAGTGATGGTGGGAGGATTAGTTCTCAGCCTGCAGAGTAGACCTCTACCTGGGGAATCTGTAATAATGGTGGGATGATTTGTCCTTGGCCCGCGCGTTAGGCTTCTACTGGGGAGTCTGGTATAATGGTAGGTGGGTTAGTCTTCGACCCGTAGGGTTGTCTTCTACCTGGGTAGTCTATGATGATAGTGAGAGGATTAGATCTCGGAGCACAGGGTTGGATTCTGCCTTGGTAGTCTAAGTGATGGTGGGAGGATTAGTTCTTGGCTAGCGGGGTAGACTTTTACCTGGTGAGTCTGTGATAATGGTGAATGGATTAGTCTTCGGCCTGCAGGATTGACTTCTAGCTCAGGAGTCTGCAATAATGGTGGTAGGATTAGTGCTTGGCCTGCAGGGTTGGCTTTTACTTGAGTAGTGTATGATGATGGTTGGAGGATTAGTCTTCAGCCTGTGGGGTTGGAGTCTGTGATGATTTTAGAAGTACTGGTTCTGGACCCACGGGTTTGGCTTCTACCGTGGAAGTCTAGGATGATGGTGGGAGGATCAGTCCTTGACCCGCAGTGTTGGCTTCTACCTGAATAGTCCTTAATGATGGTGGGAGAATTAGTTCTCGGCTGCGAGGTTGGCTTCTACCTGGGTAGTCTATGATGATGGGGGAAATAGTCCTCAGGCTACGGGAATGGATTCTACCAAGGGGCTCTTTAAAGATGATAAAGGTATTAGTTCTTGGCCCGGGTGTTAGATTCTACCTGGAGAGTCTGTTATGGCAGTGGAGGAACGAGTCCATGGCCCGTGAGGATAGCTTTTACCTGGGGAGTCTGTGATGATAGTGGATTATTATTCCAAGGTCCACTTTTTAGGCTTCTACTTGAGGAGTCTTTGATGATAGTGGGGAGATTAGTCATTGGCCTGCAATATTGGCTTCTACCTGAGGAGTATGTAATGCTAGTGGGAGGGTTGGTCCTTGGACCGTGGGGGTTTGGCTTATAGCTGAGTAGTCTATAGTGACAGTGGCAGGATTAGTCCTCAGCCTGCGGGGTTGGCTTCTACCTGGGAAATCTGTGATGATGGTGGAAGGATTAATCTTTGGCCCATGGGGTTGCCATCTACCTGGTAGTCTATGATGATTATGGGAGGATTAGTGCCCGCTCTGTGGGGTTGCCTTGTACCTGCGGTGTAGTCCTCGAAAATGGTTGGTGTCTACTTGGGGTGTCTGTGTTGACTGTGGGAGCATTGGTTCTCAGCCCACAGGGTTGGCTTCTACCTGGGTAGTCTATGATGATGGTGGGAGGAATTAGTTCTTGACCAGCAGGGCGGGCTTTACCTGGAAAATGGTGGGAGGATTAGTCCTCGGCCCATAGGGTTGGATTCTACCTGGGTAGTCTATACTGATGGTGGGAGGGTTAGTTCTTGGCCCGCAGGGCTGGTTGCTACCTAGAAAATGGTGCGAGGAGTTGTTCATGGGAGGATTAGTCCTCAGCCCACAGGGTTGGCTTCCTCCTGGGTAGTTTATGATGATTGTGGGAGGATTAGTTCTCGGCCAGCAGGGTTAGCGAGTACCTGAGAAGTCTGCCAAAAAGGTGGAAGTAGTTCTTGGATCATGGGGTTGGCTTCTATCTGAGGTATCTGTGATGATGGTGGGGGATTTGTCCTTAGCCCATTGTCTTCTACCTGGGGTGTCTTTAAGTATGGTGGTGGATTCGTCCTTGACCCGTGGGGTTGGCTTATATCTAGGGAGTCTGTAATGATGGTGGGAGGATTAGTTCTCATACCACAGATTGACTTCGGCCTGGGTAGTTTATGATGCGCAGGGTTGAATTCTTCCTGGGAAGTATATGAAAATGGTAGAAGGAGTAGTCCATGGACCTCATCGTTGGTTTCTACTTGAAGAGTCTATGATGAAGGTGGGAAGATTAGTCCTTAGACTCCAGGGTTGGCTTCTACTTGTAGAGTATATTATGATGGTTGGAAGATTAGTCCTTAGATTGCAGGGTTGGATCCTATGTGCCTAGTCTGTGATGATGATGCAAGGATTAGTTCTCGGCATACAGGGTTGACTTCTACCATGACAGTCTGTGAAAACTGTGGGAGGATTAATTCTCAACCCGTGGGGTGGCTTTTACGGGGTTATTCTATAATGATGGTGGGATGAATATTCCTCAGCCCATGTAGGTTGGCTTCCACTTGAGTAGTTTATGATGATTGTGGGAGGATTAGTTCTCGGCCTGCAGGGTTGGCTTCTACCTGGGAAGTCTGTGAAAATGGCGGAAGGAGTCGTTCTCGGACCATGGGGTTAGCTTCTAGATGGGGAGTCTGTGATTATGGAGGGAGAATTAGTCCTCACCCATGAGTTTGGTATCTCAGAAGTCTGTGTTGATGGTGGGGGATTTGTTCTTGGTCCGCAAGGTTGGCTTCTACCTGGGGAATCTGTGAAGATGGTGGTAGGATTAGTTCTCAGCCTATAGGGTTGGCTTCTACCTGAGGAGTCTATGATAATGGGTCGACAGATAAGTCCTTGGCCTGCAGGGTTGGATTCCAACTGGGGAGACTGTAATGATTTTGGGGGGCATGATCATCAATACCTGGGGAGTCTGTGACGATGGTGGAGGTATTAGTGTTTTGCCTGTGGCTTCTATATGAGGAGTCTGTGCTGTGATAATGGTGCAAGGATTAGTCCCTTGACCGGGAAGTTTGGCTTTTACCAGTGGAGTCTGTGATGATGGTGGGAGGATTAGTTATTGGCCGTGGGGTTGGCTTTTACTTAGAGATTCTGTGATGATGGTGAGGGAATAGAATCTCGGTTTATTGGATTAACGTCTGCCTGTGGAGTCTGTCATGATGAGGATAGCTCTCGGCCTGGGAGGGTTGGCGTCTATCTGAGGAGTCTATGATGATGGTGGGGGGATTAGTCCTTAGCCCGAGTTGGCTTTCTACCTGTGGTGTTTGTAATGGTGGTGGGAAAATGATTCCTCCCCCCACAAGGTTTACTTGTACCTGCGAAGTCTGTGATGATGGTGGGAGGATTAGTCCTCGGCCCGAGGAGTTGGCTTCTACCTGGGTAGTTCTCGGCCCACGGGATAAGCTCTATCTGAATAGTTGGTGATGATGGTCCAAGGGGATCAATTCTACCTGGGGAGAGTCTGGTATGATAGTAGGGGAACTCATCCTTGGCTCGTGGGGATAGCTTTTATCTGGGGAGTCTGTGATGATGATGGGGTATTATTCAAAGGTTTACTTGATAGGCTTTTACCTGAGGAGTCTGTGATGATGGTGGAGGGATTAGTCTTTGGCCTGCAAGGTTGGCTTCTACCTGAGGAGTATGTGATGATGGTGGGAGGATTAGTCCTTGGATCGTGGGGTTGGCATCTAGGTGGGGAGTCTGTGATGATGGTGGGGGTTTTGTCGTCAGACCAGGGAACTGGCTTTTTCCTGGGGAGACTGTGATGTTGGTGGGCAGTAGACTTTGGCCCACGGGGTTGACTTCTACCTGAGGAGTTTGTGATAATGGTGGGGGGATTATTCCTCAACCCGCAGGTTGGCTTCTACTTGAGACATCTGTGATGACTGTTGGCAGATTAATTTTGTGATGATGGTGGAGGGATTAGTCCTCAACCCACAGGATTGGCTTCTACCTGGGTAGTCTGTGATGATGGTGGGAGTAGTCTGTGGGCTGTGGGGTTGGCTTCTTCCTGCGTAGTCTGTGATGATGGTGTGAGGAGTACTTCTCTGCACGTGGGGTTGGATTCTACCTGGGTAGTCTGTGATGATGGTGTGAGGATTAGTCCACTGCATGTGGGGTTGGCTTCTACCTGGGTAGTCTATGATGATGATAGGGGAATTAGTCATTGGCCTGTGGTGTTGGCTTTTTCCTGAGGAGTGTGTAATAATGGTGGGAGGATTAGTCTTTGGCCCACAAGGTGGGCTTTTTCTTGAGGAGTCTGTAATAATGGTGTGAGGATTAGTCTTTGGCCCGTGGCGTTGGCTTCAACCCGAAGAGTCTGTGATGATTGTGTGGTTATAGTTTTCGGTCCATGGGGTTGGCTTCTTCCTGGGCACTGTGTTGTGATGGTTGGGGAATTCTTGCCCATTGGGTTGGTTTCTACCTTGGAAATTTGTTATGATGGTGGGGGGATTAGTCTTTGGCCCACAGGGTTGCCTTCTACCTGGGAAGTCTATCATGATAGTGGAGGGATTAATTCATAGCCCACAGTGTAAGCTTCTACCCGAGGCATTGGTGATGGTGGGAAGAAGGGCTCTGATCCACGGGTTGTCTGTGATGAAGGATGCAGGGAATTAATCCACAGTGCACAATGTTGACCTGAGAAGTCTATGATGATGGTGACAGGATTATTCCTCTGCCGGCGCTGTTGTCTGTGCTAATGGTGGGGGATTACTCCTTAGTCCATGTGGCTGGCTTCTAGCTGTGAAGTTTTTTGCTGATGGTGGGGGGATTAGTCCTTGGCTTGTGTGGTTAGCTTGTACCAGAGGAGTCTGTGATGCTGTTTTGTAGTAGTCCTTTGCCCGGGATATTGGCTTTCCCTTTCGTCCTAACCAGCAGCACAAGTGGGTTATTTGCCCCTGTGAAGCTGGTCAGGACAGGCGGAATTTTTGTTGAATAAAATTCTGCATCATCAATAATTAGTTAGTTAATTAATTCCCCCCCCCCCCCCTTATATAGTCCGTCCCCAACAGGACCAGTTGCTTTTTTTCTGTCCTGTGGGTTCGGTCAGGCAGGCATGACTCTACCCCTAGAGTCTCTCCCCCTGTGTGTCGGGGGAGAAATTATTTATTTCTATTGTTGATTTAATTCTGTGATTTATTTTTTTTCCCAACAGGTCCGGGCAGGGGACTGGTCTCTGTCTCCTGCCTGTCGTCCGGCCGTTAGAGGACGACGTGAGAAGGGGGAGTTCCCTAGTGGATTCTACGAACCAGAAATACTCCCACATATTCAAGATATTTATGCGGTGGTGCACGGATAGAGAGGTAGTTGCCTCAGATCCTCCTCTCTCTGATATCCTTCAGTTCCTGCAGGATGGCCTAGACAGGGGTCTAAACCCATCTACACTGAGAGCTCATGTTGCCGCCCTGTCGGCATGCCTTGGTAAACCAATTTCTCAGGACCCCCTAATCAAGAGGTTCCTTAAAGGTGCTCAGAGGCTTAGGCCCAGCATCCAGAGACCAATCCCTGAGTGGGAGCTACCAGTGGTCTTAAGGGGGTTGTGCTCTCCCCCCTTCGAGCCTTTGGAACAGGTAGACTTAAAGTACCTATCCCTCAAAGTTACTTTTCTTTTGGCCATAACCTCAGCCAAGAGGGTTGGGGAGATCCAGGCCCTGGGGGCAGTGGAACCATATTTAAAATTTCTGCAGGACAGGGTCCTGTTAAGATTTCTGCCTACCTTTCTACCAAAGGTTCCTTCGTTTGTAAATACCAATCAGACGATAACACTACCTGTGTTTTCTCCTACCTCTAACACTCCTGAGGAGGAGAGACTACTTACCTTGGACATCCCAAGGGTTCTCAGAATATATTTAAACAGAACTGAAGAATTCAGGAGATCGGAAAATCTGCTGATTGCTTATGCAGGGAACAACAGAGGACTCAAGGTTTCCAAGCCTACCTTGAGTAGATGGATTAAGGAGGCTATTAAGCTGGCTTTTATGTCCCAGGACTTACCACCGCCATCTTTCTTATCTGCCCATTCTACTAGGGCAGTTTCTACGTCATATGCAGAAAGAAAATGAATCCCTTTAGAGCAGATCTGTGCTGCCGCCTCGTGGAGTATGCAAAACACCTTTATTTCCCATTATCGCCTAGACAGTAGGCGTGCAGAGGGAACAGCCTTTGGACGGTCTGTGCTAAATGCTGCTCTCCCATAAGTCAGATTCCTAACTCCTGTGGGATAGTTCAACTAGTCAGTAGGAAGTCCTTTAGCCCTCCCAAAATTTGTGTGAGGTTCTTGCTACTTCCCCCCTTGTGCTGCTGGTTAGGACGAAAGGGAAGCGTCAATTTTGACGTAAATTTGTTTTCCCTTAGTCCTAACAGCAGCACACAAATATCCCTCCCTCTATGCTGTTATGATTACTTGTTAAAAAAGCAACTGGTCCTGTTGGGGACGGACTATATAAGGGGGGGGGGGGATTAATTAACTAATTAATTATTGATGATGCAGAATTTTATTCAACAAAAATTCCGCCTGTCCTGACTAACTTCACAGGGGCAAATACCCCACTTGTGCTGCTGTTAGGACTAAGGGAAAACAAATTTACGTCAAAATTGACGCTTCTCATTGAGAGATTGTGATGTTGTTGCAGGGATTAGTCCTTATTCCACAGGGTTGGTATATACCTATGGATTAGTCCTCAACTTTGGGGAGTCTGTGATGTTAATGAGCGGTAGTGCTCAGCCTGCGGGGTTTACTTCTACCTGATGAGTGTGTGATAATGGTTCAGGAATTAGTCTTCGAACTACGGTGTTACATTCTACCTGGGAAGTCTGTGATAATATCTGGGGATTATTTCTTGGCTTCACAGGTTTAACTGGCCCCCGGGGTTGGTTTCACCTGTGGAGTTTGTGATGATGGTGGTGGGTTAGTCCTCGGCTTGTGGGTTGGTTTCTTATGGAGCTTTGTACCTGAGGAATCTGTGGTGACACTTTGGAGAAGATGCAGGAATTGTCAGACAATGCTCTCTGACCTGGGTGAAGCAAAAGGGATATATAGCAGTTGGGTGAGACACATGACATAGGTGGAGAGAAGTACTGGTTTCTCCATCTACGAAGGAGGCCACAGGTCTGCAGAGTTTCAAGTACATAACCTGAGAGCAAGAAGTGTTGGGTTACCACAAGAGAGTGTCTGCCAGTATTGAGGTGCCTCATTATGAGGAACTATCAAAGTGGCCAGGAGTAGAGATGAGTGAAAAGATTCTACAGAATCTATTTATCCAATTAGCAAGGCCTCCTCATTTGCATAAGCCTTGCTGATAGGACAAATTCATTCTAACAGTCCTGTTGATTGGACAAATAGATTCTGTAGAATCTTTTCTCTAATCTCTAGCCAGGAGTCTCGTCTGCTAATTAAGAGTGCCGCCAAGAGAGGGAAAGTGACAACAGCCCGAAAAGTACTGTGCGATGCACGCGCTCACAATGTTAGTCCAGAAAATGTCCGGGTGCGGCACATGAGAGACCTCCACTGACCCCTAAAACAAGGCACGGAGGGGGTTTCATGGGTGATCTCAAGAAACCTCCACTGACCCCAAAACAAGGAGTATAGATGAGTGTACACATGAGTCTGATCTGTAGAAACCTCAGCTGACCCCGAAACAAGGAATAAAGAGGGAACAACACATGGGCGTGATCTCTAGAAACCTCCACTGACCATAGAAAAAGGAGCAAGGGGTGCTGCACATGAGTGCGATCTCAAACAACCTCCACTGACTCAAAGAATAAGTAATATAGAGGGATCCACACATAAGCATGCTCTCTAAGAACACTCCACTGACCACAGAAAAAGGTGTGGAGAAGGGGCTGCACATGAGTGTGATCTCTGGAACGCTCCCCTTGATGGCTTCCTATATCCAGTCAGTCTTAGCTATGGCAGCAAGGGGCACTGGAATAGATTCTATCAGGACACTTGCTGAGATGATCCAATCTTCATTCTCTCCAGGTGGGGTACCCTCACACTTGGGAATATTATGGTAGTACATTTGTCCCAGCCAGAAGAGCAGGACACGGACCAGTTGTCAAGATGACGGAGTTCCAGGATTGCTCATGTTGGATTACACCCGACTCTTGGACACAGTACAAGTCTTATCTGGAACAATGTAGGATGGAGCTTGTTCTCCTCCTGGATTGTATTACAGTCAGGGTTTGGGGCCCCTCTGGAAATCTGTGTGACTTTCGGCATCATCCCCCTCCCCTGGCTTTCCATTCTCTCAGGATAATTCTGAATTTTATAGATCAATTCCTTGACTATATTAAAGTGCCGATAGAAAGCAGCTATTGTCACGTTATATAGGGAGCAGCCAGCTTGGGGTCAACCAGGGTCCCACCTCCCCCCATGTTCTGTGCAGGTTCTATTATGAGTAAATTTATTATGTTCTCTTGTGTAAATAGCTACAAAGAGTAGAAGAGGCTGGGAGTGATTAGAGAGAGAAGGGTTTCAGTTACATACTATAAAATCCCTCTACAAATAGCTCTGTGATAGAAGCACTTGTAAAAGACAGGAGATACATTAGTCCTAAGCTGCACCATGTGTGAGCCCACCAGGTGAATGGCCAGTGTCCACCAAGCCGTCATCATCTTCACTTTAACTCTGAACATCCTGGCAGTAACCTACAATGGACATGTGAGCATCTGCACTGTTCACAATCAAGTCCACCGGGATCCGGCCTACAAGGATCAGGTCTCATTAGGATGAGATCCAACAGGGTCAGGTCCTGCCAGGGTGAGATCCACAAAGGTCAGGTCCCATCACGATGAGATCAACCAGGGTTAGGTCCCAGCAGGATGAGGTCCACCAGGGTCTGCTGCAATAGTCTGGTCCCAGCAGGGTGGTGTGATCTTTAGAAGATGGAAGGAGATATCATCAGGTGGATTAAAGGATGGGGCAATGCACCACTGAACCTCTTAACAACAGCAACCAGCAACTCCCAGCATGCCCTAATATCTGTAGGTTGTCCAGGCATGCTGGGAGGTGTAGTTTACAACAGCTGGAGGGCTGCAGGTTGGGCATCCCTGTCTTAGTGGAGCCACACAGCAGTAACCCCTCATCATTCTCTAAAAGAAACTGCACCTGAGTGTTCTCATCACCTGAGCACCATAAAAGCTACTAAAATTATAGTTACACCCAACAGGATATAGAACAGTGGTCAATGACCTAGTGGAGAGTGTCTGTGATGGACAGGTTCATGGAAATCCAGGGTGTTTATAGGAAATACTGGAGGCCAGCAGAGAATAGTGGCTAAGTATTATGGTCATTTATCAAACTTGTGTAAAGTAGAACTGGCTGAGTTACCTATAGCAGCCAATCAGATTCACCATTCATTTTCCAAAGGCGTTGAGAAAAATGAAAGGTGGAATCTGATTGGTTGCTATGGGCAACTCAGCCAGTTCTACTTTACACCAGTTTGATAAACGCCCCCACATATGACCTCCAGAGAGTGGACTGGAGGTTAGTAGAAAATAGTGGCTGATCTTCTAGAGAGTATGCACACTGGACTGGAAGTCTGTAGACTGCGGTGGGTGATCTGGAGGAGAGTATGTATCCTTGGCTAGGTGAACAGGACATGAGTAAAAAATGGTGGTTGATCATGTAGAAAATATGTGTCCTAGACAAGCTGTACTGGAGGTCAGTAGTGAATGATGGCTGGTCTGCTGGTGGAGAGTATGTATTCTGAAAAGGGTGCACTGAAGGTCGGTAGAGAATGGTGGTTGAATTCCTGGAGGAGAATATTTGTCCTGGACAGGGAGGACTGGAGGTCTGTAGAGAATAGTGGTTGATTTACTGGTCAAGAGTATATGTCCTGGACTGGGTGGACTGGAGGGTAAGTACTGAATGGTTGTTGATCTGACTGCTGAGGTGACTGGTGGCGTCCTGCGGGAGTCAGAGACAACTCAAGGCTGCAGGCTACTCCTGTTTCTCATCCAAAGCGAGGCACCACCCTAACACCAAACCAACCAGAACCAGGTCACTCTAAGGTCTAATCTATGGGGACACAATGTATGTCCACAAGGCTACAGGACAACTAGTACTGGGTCACTCTAAGATCCTCCTAATCTGTGGTGACATAATGTACTGCCACAAGACTACAGGACAACCAGCACAGGGTCACTAAGGTCCTCCTAATCTTTAGTGACACAATATACGTCCACAAGACTACAGGACAACCAGCACCAAGTCACACTAAGGTCCTCTTAATCTGTGGTGATATAATGTACGTTCACAGGACAACCAGCGCAGGGTCACTCTAAGGTCCTCCTTATCTGTGGTGACACAATGTACGGCCACAAGACTCACCCTCACCAGGTCTTGGTGTTTATCATCTTCTGAACAGTAGGACCACTGCCACCATTACTGTCAGTGAAACTGCTGACATTTCCTCTACTGCAGTGGTTGTACTACTATTCACATCCTCCTCTCTGTTGCTTCCAATATGTTGTATCAGTACCTTCAGTGTCTCTTCACACATTTTCTGTCCCTTACATCCCAGAGTCTAACCAATTAATGAAACATGGTGGACCTCCATACATCAGATCCACAATAGTGATGTCTTTCATCACATGATTGAGACGAGAACATAAACAGGTGTCACCCCAAAACTTACACCCAGGTAGGTGGCAGGTAGGTGGCAGATTCATGTCCCAGGAAAACCCCACCACACATGGGGACACATGGTGCCAGGGAAACTGACACTGTTCTGAGCTTTACAGGAGAAGACCTTCTGGGAGACACAGATGTCTATGATCTTCAGCTTTCATTACGGACCTCAGTGTTCTTATGAGGGGCTTCTCTAGTCTGTCCATGATGGAGATAATGAGATCAGTCTGATGCCGGCCTGGACTGTCGACCATGAAGGAGTTAAGTTAGTGAAGCCCCTCTGTCAGCGCGCCCCATCCCCCAGACACATTAGGGAGCGTTACCTGTGGAAGACGGATGGATGATGTTAAGAGAATCTGGAAATATGAGATCAAATGAGACAGAAGAAGACAAATGCAGTCTGTGTCCCCAGCGCAACCCCTCAAATCACCCCCCACCCCTGGGAGCGAGGCCTCAGCTGTGAGCATGGGCCGAGGGGTCTCATCGCTGATATATACATCAAAGAGACCCCCACTATATACAGGGCTGGACACAGGAGATGACACTCTAAAATGAGACAGAAGCAAAACAATGGTAAAGAAGGGGATGTGGATGTGTACATGGCGGCAAAAAGCCAGATATGTGTGAGGGTATGGAGGGTGTATAATGTAACGGAGCGGAGTGTGAGGGTATGGAGGGTGTATAATGTAACGGAGCGGAGTGTGAGGGTATGGAGGGTGTATAATGTAACGGAGCGGTGTGTGAGGGTATGGAGGGTGTATAATGTAACGGAGCGGTGTGTGAGGGTATGGAGGGTGTATAATGTAACTGAGCGGAGTGTGAGGGTATGGAGGGTGTATAATGTAACGGAGCAGTGTGTGAGGGTATGGGGGGTGTATAATGTAACGGAGCGGAGTGTGAGGGTATGGAGGGTGTATAATGTAACGGAGCGGAGTGTGAGGGTATGGAGGGTGTATAATGTAACGGAGCGGAGTGTGAGGGTATGGAGGGTGTATAATGTAACGGAGCGGAATGTGAGGGTATGGAGGGTGTATAATGTAACGGAGCGGAGTGTGAGGGTATGGAGGGTGTATAATGTAACGGAGCGGTGTGTGAGGGTATGGAGGGTGTATAATGTAACTGAGCGGAGTGTGAGGGTATGGAGGGTGTATAATGTAACGGAGCGGAGTGTGAGGGTATGGAGGGTGTATAATGTAACGGAGCGGAGTGTGAGGGTATGGAGGGTGTATAATGTAACGGAGCGGAGTGTGAGGGTATGGAGGGTGTATAATGTAACGGAGCGGTGTGTGAGGGTATGGAGGGTGTATAATGTAACGGAGCGGAGTGTGAGGGTATGGAGGGTGTATAATGTAACGGAGCGGTGTGTGAGGGTATGGGGGGTGTATAATGTAACGGAGCGGTGTGTGAGGGTATGGGGGTGTATAATGTAACGGAGCGGTGTGTGAGGGTATGGAGGGTGTATAATGTAACGGAGCGGTGTGTGAGGGTATGGGGGGTGTATAATGTAACGGAGCGGTGTGTGAGGGTATGGAGGGTGTATAATGTAACGGAGCGGAGTGTGAGGGTATGGAGGGTGTATAATGTAACGGAGCGGAGTGTGAGGGTATGGAGGGTGTATAATGTAACGGAGCGGAGTGTGAGGGTATGGAGGGTGTATAATGTAACGGAGCGGAATGTGAGGGTATGGAGGGTGTATAATGTAACGGAGCGGAGTGTGAGGGTATGGAGGGTGTATAATGTAACGGAGCGGTGTGTGAGGGTATGGAGGGTGTATAATGTAACTGAGCGGAGTGTGAGGGTATGGAGGGTGTATAATGTAACGGAGCGGAGTGTGAGGGTATGGAGGGTGTATAATGTAACGGAGCGGAGTGTGAGGGTATGGAGGGTGTATAATGTAACGGAGCGGTGTGTGAGGGTATGGAGGGTGTATAATGTAACGGAGCGGAGTGTGAGGGTATGGAGGGTGTATAATGTAACGGAGCGGTGTGTGAGGGTATGGGGGGTGTATAATGTAACGGAGCGGTGTGTGAGGGTATGGGGGTGTATAATGTAACGGAGCGGTGTGTGAGGGTATGGAGGGTGTATAATGTAACGGAGCGGTGTGTGAGGGTATGGGGGGTGTATAATGTAACGGAGCGGTGTGTGAGGGTATGGAGGGTGTATAATGTAACGGAGCGGAGTGTGAGGGTATGGAGGGTGTATAATGTAACGGAGCGGTGTGTGAGGGTATGGAGGGTGTATAATGTAACGGAGCGGAGTGTGAGGGTATGGAGGGTGTATAATGTAACGGAGCGGAGTGTGAGGGTATGGAGGGTGTATAATGTAACGGAGCGGTGTGTGAGGGTATGGAGGGTGTATAATATAATGTAACGGAGCGGTGTGTGAGGGTATGGAGGGTGTATAATGTAACTGAGCGGAGTGTGAGGGTATGGAGGGTGTATAATGTAACGGAGCGGAGTGTGAGGGTATGGAGGGTGTATAATGTAACGGAGCGGAGTGTGAGGGTATGGAGGGTGTATAATGTAACGGAGCGGTGTGTGAGGGTATGGAGGGTGTATAATGTAACGGAGCGGAGTGTGAGGGTATGGGGGTGTATAATGTAACGGAGCGGTGTGTGAGGGTATGGGGGGTGTATAATGTAACGGAGCGGTGTGTGAGGGTATGGGGGTGTATAATGTAACGGAGCGGTGTGTGAGGGTATGGAGGGTGTATAATGTAACGGAGCGGTGTGTGAGGGTATGGGGGGTGTATAATGTAACGGAGCGGTGTGTGAGGGTATGGAGGGTGTATAATGTAACGGAGCGGAGTGTGAGGGTATGGAGGGTGTATAATGTAACGGAGCGGTGTGTGAGGGTATGGAGGGTGTATAATGTAACGGAGCGGAGTGTGAGGGTATGGAGGGTGTATAATGTAACGGAGCGGAGTGTGAGGGTATGGAGGGTGTATAATGTAACGGAGCGGTGTGTGAGGGTATGGAGGGTGTATAATGTAACGGAGCGGAGTGTGAGGGTATGGAGGGTGTATAATGTAACGGAGCGGAGTGTGAGGGTATGGGGGGTGTATAATGTAACGGAGCGGAGTGTGAGGGTATGGGGGGTGTATAATGTAACGGAGCAGAGTATGAGGGTATGGAGGGTGTATAATGTAACGGAGCGGAGTGTGAGGGTATGGGGGGTGTATAATGTAACGGAGCGGTGTGTGAGGGTATGGAGGGTGTATAATGTAACGGAGCGGAGTGTGAGGGTATGGGTGGTGTATAATGTAACGGAGCGGAGTGTTAGGGTATGGAGGGTGTATAATGTAACGGAGCGGTGTGTGAGGGTATGGAGGGTGTATAATGTAACGGAGCGGTGTGTGAGGGTATGGAGGGTGTATAATGTAACGGAGCGGAGTGTAAGGGTATGGAGGGTGTATAATGTAACGGAGCGGTGTGTGAGGGTATGGAGGGTGTATAATGTAACGGAGCGGAGTGTGAGGGTATGGAGGGTGTATAATGTAACGGAGCGGAGTGTGAGGGTATGGGGGGTGTATAATGTAACGGAGCGGAGTGTGAGGGTATGGAGGGTGTATAATGTAACGGAGCGGAGTGTTAGGGTATCGGGGGTGTATAATGTAACGGAGCGGAGTGTGAGGGTATGGAGGGTGTATAATGTAACGGAGCGGAGTGTGAGGGTATGGAGGGTGTATAATGTAACGGAGCGGTGTGTGAGGGTATGGGGGGTGTATAATGTAACGGAGCGGTGTGTGAGGGTATGGAGGGTGTATAATGTAACGGAGCGGAGTGTGAGGGTATGGAGGGTGTATAATGTAACGGAGCGGTGTGTGAGGGTATGGAGGGTGTATAATGTAACGGAGCGGAATGTGAGGGTATGGAGGGTGTATAATGTAACGGAGCGGAGTGTGAGGGTATGGGGGGTGTATAATGTAACGGAGCGGAGTGTGAGGGTATGGAGGGTGTATAATGTAACGGAGCGGAGTGTGAGGGTATGGGGGGTGTATAATGTAACGGAGCGGAGTGTGAGGGTATGGAGGGTGTATAATGTAACGGAGCGGAGTGTGAGGGTATGGAGGGTGTATAATGTAACGGAGCGGTGTATGGGGGTGTATAATGTAACGGAGCGGTGTGTGAGGGTATGGAGGGTGTATAATGTAACGGAGCGGAGTGTGAGGGTATGGGGGGTGTATAATGTAACGGAGCGGAGTGTTAGGGTATGGATGGTGTATAATGTAACGGAGCGGTGTGTGAGGGTATGGAGGGTGTATAATGTAACGGAGCGGTGTGTGAGGGTATGGAGGGTGTATAATGTAACGGAGCGGAGTGTGAGGGTATGGAGGGTGTATAATGTAACGGAGCGGAGTGTGAGGGTATGGAGGGTGTATAATGTAACGGAGCGGTGTGTGAGGGTATGGAGGGTGTATAATGTAACGGAGCGGTGTGTGAGGGTATGGAGGGTGTATAATGTAACGGAGCGGTGTATGGGGGGTGTATAATGTAACGGAGCGGTGTGTGAGGGTATGGAGGGTGTATAATGTAACGGAGCGGAGTGTGAGGGTATGGAGGGTGTATAATGTAACGCAGCGGTGTGTGAGGGTATGGAGGCTGTATAATGTAACGGAGCGGAGTGTGAGGGTATGGAGGGTGTATAATGTAACGGAGCGGAGTGTGAGGGTATGGGGGGTGTATAATGTAACGGAGCGGAGTGTGAGGGTATGGAGGGTGTATAATGTAACGGAGCGGTGTGTGAGGGTATGGAGGGTGTATAATGTAACGGAGCAGTGTGTGAGGGTATGGAGGGTGTATAATGTAACGGAGCGGAGTGTGAGGGTATGGGGGGTGTATAATGTAACGGAGCGGAGTGTGAGGGTATGGAGGGTGTATAATGTAACGGAGCGGAGTGTGAGGGTATGGAGGGTGTATAATGTAACGGAGCGGTGTGTGAGGGTATGGGGGGTGTATAATGTAACAGAGCGGAGTATGAGGGTATGGAGGGTGTATAATGTAACGGAGCGGTGTGTGAGGGTATGGAGGGTGTATAATGTAACGGAGCGGAGTGTGAGGGTATGGGGGTGTATAATGTAACGGAGCGGTGTGTGAGGGTATGGAGGGTGTATAATGTAACGGAGCGGAGTGTGAGGGTATGGAGGGTGTATAATGTAACGGAGCGGAGTATGAGGGTATGGAGGGTGTATAATGTAACGGAGCGGAGTGTGAGGGTATGGAGGGTGTATAATGTAACGGAGCGGTGTATGGGGGTGTATAATGTAACGGAGCGGTGTGTGAGGGTATGGAGGGTGTATAATGTAACGGAGTGGTGTATGGGGGTGTATAATGTAACGGAGCGGTGTGTGAGGGTATGGAGGGTGTATAATGTAACGGAGCGGTGTGTGAGGGTATGGAGGGTGTATAATGTAACGGAGCGGAGTGTGAGGGTATGGGGGTGTATAATGTAACGGAGCGCAGTGTGAGGGTATGGGGGGTGTATAATGTAACGGAGCGGTGTGTGAGGGTATGGAGGATGTATAATTTAACGGAGCGGTGTGTGAGGGTATGGAGGGTGTATAATGTAACGGAGCGGAGTGTGAGGGTATGGAGGGTGTATAATGTAACGGAGCGGAGTGTGAGGGTATGGGGGGTGTATAATGTAACGGAGCGGAGTGTGAGGGTATGGAGAGTGTATAATGTAACGGAGCGGTGTGTGAGGGTATGGAGGGTGTATAATGTAACGGAGCGGTGTGTGAGGGTATGGAGGGTGTATAATGTAACGGAGCGGTGTGTGAGGGTATGGAGGGTGTATAATGTAACGGAGCGGTGTATGGGGGGTGTATAATGTAACGGAGCAGTGTGTGAGGGTATGGGGGGTGTATAATGTAACGGAGCGGTGTGTGAGGGTATGGAGGGTGTATAATATAACGGAGCGGTGTGTGAGGGTATGGAGGGTGTATAATGTAACGGAGCGGAGAATGAGGGTATGGAGGGTGTATAATGTAACGGAGCGGTGTGTGAGGGTATGGAGGGTGTATAATGTAACGGAGCGGAGTGTGAGGGTATGGGGGGTGTATAATGTAACGGAGCGGTGTGTGAGGGTATGGAGGGTGTAAAATGTAACGGAGCAGTGTGTGAGGGTATGGAGGGTGTATAATGTAACGGAGCGGAGTGTAAGGGTATGGAGGGTGTATAATGTAACGGAGCGGAGTGTGAGGGTATGGAGGGTGTATAATGTAACGGAGCGGAGTGTAAGGGTATGGAGGGTGTATAATGTAACGGAGCGGAGTGTGAGGGTATGGAGGGTGTATAATGTAACAGAGCGGTGTGTGAGGGTATGGGGGGTGTATAATGTAACAGAGCGGTGTGTGAGGGTATGGAGGGTGTATAATGTAACGGAGCGGTGTGTGAGGGTATGGAGAGTGTATAATGTAACGGAGCGGTGTGTGAGGGTATGGAGGGTGTATAATGTAACGGAGCGGAGTGTGAGGGTATGGAGGGTGTATAATGTAACGGAGCGGTGTGTGAGGGTATGGAGGGTGTATAATGTAACGGAGCGGTGTGTGAGGGTATGGAGGGTGTATAATGTAACGGAGCGGTGTATGGGGGGTGTATAATGTAACGGAGCAGTGTGTGAGGGTATGGGGGGTGTATAATGTAACGGAGCGGTGTGTGAGGGTATGGAGGGTGTATAATATAACGGAGCGGTGTGTGAGGGTATGGAGGGTGTATAATGTAACGGAGCGGAGAATGAGGGTATGGAGGGTGTATAATGTAACGGAGCGGAGTGTGAGGGTATGGGGGGTGTATAATGTAACGGAGCGGTGTGTGAGGGTATGGAGGGTGTAAAATGTAACGGAGCGGTGTGTGAGGGTATGGAGGGTGTATAATGTAACTGAGCGGAGTGTAAGGGTATGGAGGGTGTATAATGTAACGGAGCGGAGTGTGAGGGTATGGAGGGTGTATAATGTAACAGAGCGGTGTGTGAGGGTATGGGGGGTGTATAATGTAACAGAGCGGTGTGTGAGGGTATGGAGGGTGTATAATGTAACGGAGCGGAGAATGAGGGTATGGGGGGTGTATAATGTAACGGAGCGGTGTGTGAGGGTATGGGGGTGTATAATGTAACGGAGCGGTGTGTGAGGGTATGGAGGGTGTATAATGTAACGGAGCGGAGTGTGAGGGTATGGGGGGTGTATAATGTAACGGAGCGGTGTATGGGGGGTGTATAATGTAACAGAGCGGTGTGTGAGGGTATGGAGGGTGTATAATGTAACGGAGCGGAGAATGAGGGTATGGGGGGTGTATAATGTAACGGAGCGGTGTGTGAGGGTATGGAGGGTGTATAATGTAACGGAGCAGTGTGTGAGGGTATGGAGGGTGTATAATGTAACGGAGCGGTGTGTGAGGGTATGGAGGGTGTATAATGTAACGGAGCGGTGTGTGAGGGTATGGGGGGTGTATAATGTAACAGAGTGGAGTATGAGGGTATGGAGGGTGTATAATGTAACGGAGCGGTGTGTGAGGGTATGGAGGGTGTATAATGTAACGGAGCGGAGTGTGAGGGTATGGGGGGTGTATAATGTAACGGAGCGGTGTGTGAGGGTATGGAGGGTGTATAATGTAACGGAGTGTGAGGGTATGGAGGGTGTATAATGTAACGGAGCGGAGTGTGAGGGTATGGGGGGTGTATAATGTAACGGAGCGGAGTGTGAGGGTATGGAGGGTGTATAATGTAACAGAGCGGTGTGTGAGGGTATGGGGGGTGTATAATGTAACAGAGCGGTGTGTGAGGGTATGGAGGGTGTATAATGTAACGGAGCGGAGTGTGAGGGTATGGGGGGTGTATAATGTAACGGAGCGGTGTGTGAGGGTATGGAGGGTGTATAATGTAACGGAGCGGTGTGTGAGGGTATGGAGGGTGTATAATGTAACGGAGCGGAGTGTGAGGGTATGGAGGGTGTATAATGTAACGGAGCGGTGTGTGAGGGTATGGGGGGTGTATAATGTAACGGAGCGGAGTGTGAGGGTATGGAGGGTGTATAATGTAACGGAGCGGAGTGTGAGGGTATGGGGGGTGTATAATGTAACGGAGCGGTGTGTGAGGGTATGGAGGGTGTATAATGTAACGGAGCGGTGTGTGAGGGTATGGAGGGTGTATAATGTAACGGAGCGGAGTGTGAGGGTATGGAGGGTGTATAATGTAACGGAGCGGTGTGTGAGGGTATGGGGGGTGTATAATGTAACGGAGCGGAGTGTGAGGGTATGGAGGGTGTATAATGTAACGGAGCGGAGTGTGAGGGTATGGGGGGTGTATAATGTAACGGAGCGGAGTGTGAGGGTATGGAGGGTGTATAATGTAACGGAGCGGTGTGTGAGGGTATGGAGGGTGTATAATGTAACGGAGCGGAGTGTGAAGGTATGGAGGGTGTATAATGTAATGGAGCGGAGTGTGAGGGTATGGAGGGTGTATAATGTAACGGAGCGGAGTGTGAAGGTATGGAGGGTGTATAATGTAACGGAGCGGAGTGTGAGGGTATGGAGGGTGTATAATGTAACGGAGCGGAGTGTGAGGGTATGGAGGGTGTATAATGTAACGGAGCGGAGTGTGAGGGTATGGAGGGTGTATAATGTAACGGAGCGGTGTATGGGGGTGTATAATGTAGACTATTACACCGTATAATACACAGTATACGGCAGACTATTACACCGTATAATACACGGTATACGGCAGACTATAACACTGTATATTACACTTTATACGCAGACTATTACACCGTATAATACACAGTATACGGCAGACTATTACACCGTATAATACACGGTATGCGGCAGACTATTACACCGTATAATACACAGTATACGGCAGACTATTACACCGTATAATACACGGTATACGGCAAACTATAACACTGTATATTACACTTTATACGCAGACTATTACACCGTATAATACACCACGTATGCTGATATGTGGGGTACACTCGCTCTCAGTGACCCTGACCATAGAGAGCAGACTGTGGAGTTCTCTTATAATATCCTCTTCTTCCTCCTCGCCTCTCCTGGGAGGGGGCGCAGCGCAGCCGCCCTCTATAAATATCTGCGGGAAGGAAGGTCTGTCTGGCTTCAACCATTAAGGGGGTCCCCATCCTGTCACCTCCAAACCCCGCGTCTACATTGTCCAACAACACTTTAACTCTTACATGACAAAAACTAGTTACACAGGTGAAACTACAACTACCATCATCTACCAATGAAAACCAAAGCACATACAAAAGAGTATCATCAGTGCACGGTGCAGTGATCAGTACTACACCCAGATCACCAGGATATAGAGCGGTGATATCACTGTATATACATCACTGGTGAGAGGTCACTAGAGTACAGTGATCAGTACTACACCCAGATCACCAGGATATAGAGCAGTGATATCACTGTATATACATCACTGGTGAGAGGTCACTAGAGTATAGTGATCAGTACTACACCCAGATCACCAGGATATAGAGCAGTGATATCACTGTATATACATTACTGGTGAGAGGTCACTAGAGTACAGTGATCAGTACTACACCCAGATCACCAGGATATAGAGCAGTGATATCACTGTATATACATTACTGGTGAGAGGTCACTAGAGTACAGTGATCAGTACTACACCCAGATCACCAGGATATAGAGCAGTGATATCACTGTATATACATTACTGGTGAGAGGTCACTAGAGTACAGTGATCAGTACTACACCCAGATCACCAGGATATAGAGCGGTGATATCACTGTATATACATCACTGGTGAGAGGTCACTAGAGTACAGTGATCAGTACTACACCCAGATCACCAGGATATAGAGCAGTGATATCACTGTATATACATCACTGGTGAGAGGTCACTAGAGTATAGTGATCAGTACTACACCCAGATCACCAGGATATAGAGCAGTGATATCACTGTATATACATTACTGGTGAGAGGTCACTAGAGTACAGTGATCAGTACTACACCCAGATCACCAGGATATAGAGCAGTGATATCACTGTATATACATCACTGGTGAGAGGTCACTAGAGTATAGTGATCAGTACTACACCCAGATCACCAGGATATAGAGCAGTGATATCACTGTATATACATTACTGGTGAGAGGTGACTAGAGTATAGTGATCAGTACTACACCCAGATCACCAGGATATAGAGCGGTGATATTACTGTATATACATCACTGATAAGAGGTCACCAGAGTATAATGATCAGTACTACACCCAGATCACCAGGATATAGAGCGGTGATATTACTGTATACACATCACTGGTGAGAGGTCACTAGAGTATAGTGATCAGTACTACACCCAGATCACCAGGATATAGAGCAGTGATATCACTGTATATACATCACTGGTGAGAGGTCACTAGAGTATAGTGATCAGTACTACACCCAGATCACCAGGACATAGAGCGGTGATATCACTGTATATACATCACTGGTGAGAGGTGACTAGAGTATAGTGATCAGTACTACACCCAGATCACCAGGATATAGAGCGGTGATATCACTGTATATACATCACTGGTGAGAGGTGACTAGAGTATAGTGATCAGTACTACACCCAGATCACCAGGATATAGAGCGGTGATATTACTGTATATACATCACTGATAAGAGGTCACCAGAGTATAATGATCAGTACTACACCCAGATCACCAGGATATAGAGCGGTGATATTACTGTATACACATCACTGGTGAGAGGTGACTAGAGTATAGTGATCAGTACTACACCCAGATCACCAGGATATAGAGCGGTGATATCACTGTATATACATCACTGGTGAGAGGTCACTAGAGTATAGTGATCAGTACTACACCCAGATCACCAGTACATAGAGCAGTGATATCACTGTATATACATCACTGGTGAGAGGTGACTAGAGTATAGTGATCAGTACTACACCCAGATCACCAGGATATAGAGCAGTGATATCACTGTATATACATCACTGGTGAGAGGTCACTAGAGTATAGTGATCAGTACTACACCCAGATCACCAGTACATAGAGCAGTGATATCACTGTATATACATCACTGGTGAGAGGTGACTAGAGTATAGTGATCAGTACTACACCCAGATCACCAGGACATAGAGCAGTGATATCACTGTATATACATCACTGGTGAGAGGTCACTAGAGTATAGTGATCAGTACTACACCCAGATCACCAGGATATAGAGCAGTGATATCACTGTATATACATTACTGATAAGAGGTCACCAGAGTATAATGATCAGTACTACACCCAGATCACCAGGATATAGAGCGGTGATATTACTGTATATACATCACTGATAAGAGGTCACCAGAGTATAATGATCAGTACTACACCCAGATCACCAGGATATAGAGCGGTGATATTACTGTATACACATCACTGGTGAGAGGTGACTAGAGTATAGTGATCAGTACTACACCCAGATCACCAGGACATAGAGCAGTGATATCACTGTATATACATCACTGGTGAGAGGTCACTAGAGTATAGTGATCAGTACTACACCCAGATCACCAGGATATAGAGCAGTGATATCACTGTATATACATTACTGATAAGAGGTCACCAGAGTATAATGATCAGTACTACACCCAGATCACCAGGATATAGAGCGGTGATATTACTGTATATACATCACTGATAAGAGGTCACCAGAGTATAATGATCAGTACTACACCCAGATCACCAGGATATAGAGCGGTGATATTACTGTATACACATCACTGGTGAGAGGTGACTAGAGTATAGTGATCAGTACTACACCCAGATCACCAGGATATAGAGCAGTGATATCACTGTATATACATCACTGGTGAGAGGTCACTAGAGTATAGTGATCAGTACTACACCCAGATCACCAGTACATAGAGCAGTGATATCACTGTATATACATCACTGGTGAGAGGTGACTAGAGTATAGTGATCAGTACTACACCCAGATCACCAGGACATAGAGCAGTGATATCACTGTATATACATCACTGGTGAGAGGTCACTAGAGTATAGTGATCAGTACTACACCCAGATCACCAGGATATAGAGCGGTGATATCACTGTATATACATCACTGGTGAGAGGTCACTAGAGTATAGTGATCAGAACTACACCCAGATCACCAGGATATAGAGCAGTGATATCACTGTATACACATCACTGGTGAGAGGTCACTAGAGTATAGTGATCAGTACTACACCCAGATCACCAGGACATAGAGCAGTGATATCACTGTATATACATTACTGATAAGAGGTCACCAGAGTATAATGATCAGTACTACACCCAGATCACCAGGACATAGAGCAGTGATATCACTGTATATACATCACTGGTGAGAGGTGACTAGAGTATAGTGATCAGTACTACACCCAGATCACCAGGATATAGAGCGGTGATATTACTGTATATACATCACTGGTGAGAGGTCACTAGAGTATAGTGATCAGTACTACACCCAGATCACCAGGATATAGAGCAGTGATATCACTGTATATACATCACTGGTGAGAGGTCACTAGAGTATAGTGATCAGTACTACACCCAGATCACCACGATATAGAGCAGTGATATCACTGTATATACATCACTGGTGAGAGGTGACTAGAGTATAGTGATCAGTACTACACCCAGATCACCAGGATATAGAGCGGTGATATTACTGTATATACATCACTGATAAGAGGTCACCAGAGTATAATGATCAGTACTACACCCAGATCACCAGGATATAGAGCGGTGATATTACTGTATACACATCACTGGTGAGAGGTGACTAGAGTATAGTGATCAGTACTACACCCAGATCACCAGGATATAGAGCAGTGATATCACTGTATATACATCACTGGTGAGAGGTCACTAGAGTATAGTGATCAGTACTACACCCAGATCACCAGTACATAGAGCAGTGATATCACTGTATATACATCACTGGTGAGAGGTGACTAGAGTATAGTGATCAGTACTACACCCAGATCACCAGGACATAGAGCAGTGATATCACTGTATATACATCACTGGTGAGAGGTCACTAGAGTATAGTGATCAGTACTACACCCAGATCACCAGGATATAGAGCAGTGATATCACTGTATATACATCACTGGTGAGAGGTCACTAGAGTATAGTGATCAGTACTACACCCAGATCACCAGTACATAGAGCAGTGATATCACTGTATACACATCACTGGTGAGAGGTCACTAGAGTATAGTGATCAGTGCTACACCCAGATCACCAGGACATAGAGCGGTGATATCACTGTATATACATCACTGGTGAGAGGTCACTAGAGTATAGTAATCAGTACTACACCCAGATCACCAGGATATAGAGCAGTGATATCACTGTATATACATCACTGGTGAGAGGTCACTAGAGTATAGTGATCAGTACTACACCCAGATCACCAGGATATAGAGCGGTGATATCACTGTATATACATCACTGGTGAGAGGTCACTAGAGTATAGTAATCAGTACTACACCCAGATCACCAGTACATAGAGCGGTGATATCACTGTATATACATCACTGGTGAGAGGTGACTAGAGTATAGTGATCAGTACAACACCCAGATCACCAGGATATAGAACGGTGATATCACTGTATATACATCACTGGTGAGAGGACACTAGAGTATAGTGATCAGTACTACACCCAGATCACCAAGATATAGAGCAGTGATATCACTGTATATACATCACTGGTGACAGAACACTAGAGTACAGTGATCAGTACTACACCCAGATCACCACGATATAGAGCGGTGATATCACTGTATATACATCACTGGTGAGAGGTCACTAGAGTATAGTGATCAGTACTACACCCAGATCACCAGTATATAGAGCGGTGATATCACTGTATATACATCACTGGTGAGAGGTCACTAGAGTATAGTGATCAGTACTACACCCAGATCACCAGGATATAGAGCAGTGATATCACTATATATACATCACTGGTGAGAGGTCACTAGAGTACAGTAATCAGTACTACACCCAGATCACCAGGATATAGAGCAGTGATATCACTGTATATACATCACTGGTGAGATGTCTCTAGAGTATAGTGATCAGTACTACACCCAGATCACCAGTACATAGAGCGGTGATATCACTGTATATACATCACTGGTGAGAGGTCACTAGAGTATAGTGATCAGTACTACACCCAGATCACCAGTATATAGAGCGGTGATATCACTGTATATACATCACTGGTGAGAGGTCACTAGAGTATAGTGATCAGTACTACACCCAGATCACCAGTACATAGAGCGGTGATATCACTGTATATAAATCACTGGTGACAGAACACTAGAGTATAGTGATCAGTACTACACCCAGATCACTAGGATATAGAGCAGTGATATCACTGTATATACATCACTGGTGAGAGGTGACTAGAGTATAGTGATCAGTACTACATCCAGATCACCAGGATATAGAGCGGTGATATCACTGTATATACATCACTGGTGAGAGGTTACTAGAGTATAGTGATCAGTACTACACCCAGATCACCAGGATATAGAGCAGTGATATCACTGTATACATATCACTGGTGAGAGGTCACTAGAGTATAGTAATCAGTACTACACCCAGATCACCAGTATATAGAGCGGTGATATCACTGTATATACATCACTGGTGAGAGGTGACTAGAGTATAGTGATCAGTACTACACCCAGATCACCAGGACATAGAGCAGTGATATCACTGTATATACATCACTGGTGAGAGGTCACTAGAGTATAGTGATCAGTACTACACCCAGATCACCAGGATATAAAGCAATGATATCACTGTATACATATCACTGGTGAGAGGTCACTAGAGTATAGTGATCAGTACTCCACACAGATCACCAGGACATAGAGCGGTGATATTACTGTATACACATCACTGGTGAGAGGTCACTAGAGTATAGTGATCAGTACTACATCCAGATCACCAGGATATAGAGCGGTGATATCACTGTATATACATCACTGGTGAGAGGTCACTAGAGTATAGTGATCAATCAGTACTACACCCAGATCACCAGGATATAGAGCAGTGATATCACTGTATATACATCACTGGTGAGAGGTCACTAGAGTATAGTGATCAGTACTACACCCAGATCACCAGTACATAGAGCGGTGATATCACTGTATATAAATCACTGGTGACAGAACACTAGAGTATAGTGATCAGTACTACACCCAGATCACCAGGATATAGAGCAGTGATATCACTGTATATACATCACTGGTGAGAGGTCACTAGAGTATAGTGATCAGTACTACACCCAGATCACCAGGACATAGAGCAGTGATATCACTGTATATACATTACTGATAAGAGGTCACTAGAGTATAGTGATCAGTACTACACCCAGATCACCACGATATAGAGCAGTGATATCACTGTATATACATCACTGGTGAGAGGTCACTAGAGTATAATGATCAGTACTACACACAGATCACCAGGATATAGAGCGGTGATATCACTGTATATACATCACTGGTGAGAGGTCACTAGAGTATAGTAATCAGTACTACACCCAGATCACCAGGATATAGAGCGGTGATATTACTGTATATACATCACTGATAAGAGGTCACCAGAGTATAATGATCAGTACTACACCCAGATCACCAGGATATAGAGCGGTGATATTACTGTATACACATCACTGGTGAGAGGTGACTAGAGTATAGTGATCAGTACTACACCCAGATCACCAGGATATAGAGCAGTGATATCACTGTATATACATCACTGGTGAGAGGTCACTAGAGTATAGTGATCAGTACTACACCCAGATCACCAGTACATAGAGCAGTGATATCACTGTATACACATCACTGGTGAGAGGTGACTAGAGTATAGTGATCAGTACTACACCCAGATCACCAGGACATAGAGCAGTGATATCACTGTATATACATCACTGGTGAGAGGTCACTAGAGTATAGTGATCAGTACTACACCCAGATCACCAGGATATAGAGCAGTGATATCACTGTATATACATTACTGATAAGAGGTCACCAGAGTATAATGATCAGTACTACACCCAGATCACCAGGATATAGAGCGGTGATATTACTGTATATACATCACTGATAAGAGGTCACCAGAGTATAATGATCAGTACTACACCCAGATCACCAGGATATAGAGCGGTGATATTACTGTATACACATCACTGGTGAGAGGTGACTAGAGTATAGTGATCAGTACTACACCCAGATCACCAGGATATAGAGCAGTGATATCACTGTATATACATCACTGGTGAGAGGTCACTAGAGTATAGTGATCAGTACTACACCCAGATCACCAGTACATAGAGCAGTGATATCACTGTATATACATCACTGGTGAGAGGTGACTAGAGTATAGTGATCAGTACTACACCCAGATCACCAGGACATAGAGCAGTGATATCACTGTATATACATCACTGGTGAGAGGTCACTAGAGTATAGTGATCAGTACTACACCCAGATCACCAGGATATAGAGCGGTGATATCACTGTATATACATCACTGGTGAGAGGTCACTAGAGTATAGTGATCAGAACTACACCCAGATCACCAGGATATAGAGCAGTGATATCACTGTATACACATCACTGGTGAGAGGTCACTAGAGTATAGTGATCAGTACTACACCCAGATCACCAGGACATAGAGCAGTGATATCACTGTATATACATTACTGATAAGAGGTCACCAGAGTATAATGATCAGTACTACACCCAGATCACCAGGACATAGAGCAGTGATATCACTGTATATACATCACTGGTGAGAGGTGACTAGAGTATAGTGATCAGTACTACACCCAGATCACCAGGATATAGAGCGGTGATATTACTGTATATACATCACTGGTGAGAGGTCACTAGAGTATAGTGATCAGTACTACACCCAGATCACCAGGATATAGAGCAGTGATATCACTGTATATACATCACTGGTGAGAGGTCACTAGAGTATAGTGATCAGTACTACACCCAGATCACCACGATATAGAGCAGTGATATCACTGTATATACATCACTGGTGAGAGGTGACTAGAGTATAGTGATCAGTACTACACCCAGATCACCAGGATATAGAGCGGTGATATTACTGTATATACATCACTGATAAGAGGTCACCAGAGTATAATGATCAGTACTACACCCAGATCACCAGGATATAGAGCGGTGATATTACTGTATACACATCACTGGTGAGAGGTGACTAGAGTATAGTGATCAGTACTACACCCAGATCACCAGGATATAGAGCAGTGATATCACTGTATATACATCACTGGTGAGAGGTCACTAGAGTATAGTGATCAGTACTACACCCAGATCACCAGTACATAGAGCAGTGATATCACTGTATATACATCACTGGTGAGAGGTGACTAGAGTATAGTGATCAGTACTACACCCAGATCACCAGGACATAGAGCAGTGATATCACTGTATATACATCACTGGTGAGAAGTCACTAGAGTATAGTGATCAGTACTACACCCAGATCACCAGGATATAGAGCAGTGATATCACTGTATATACATCACTGGTGAGAGGTCACTAGAGTATAGTGATCAGTACTACACCCAGATCACCAGTACATAGAGCAGTGATATCACTGTATACACATCACTGGTGAGAGGTCACTAGAGTATAGTGATCAGTGCTACACCCAGATCACCAGGACATAGAGCGGTGATATCACTGTATATACATCACTGGTGAGAGGTCACTAGAGTATAGTAATCAGTACTACACCCAGATCACCAGGATATAGAGCAGTGATATCACTGTATATACATCACTGGTGAGAGGTCACTAGAGTATAGTGATCAGTACTACACCCAGATCACCAGGATATAGAGCGGTGATATCACTGTATATACATCACTGGTGAGAGGTCACTAGAGTATAGTAATCAGTACTACACCCAGATCACCAGTACATAGAGCGGTGATATCACTGTATATACATCACTGGTGAGAGGTGACTAGAGTATAGTGATCAGTACTACACCCAGATCACCAGGATATAGAACGGTGATATCACTGTATATACATCACTGGTGAGAGGACACTAGAGTATAGTGATCAGTACTACACCCAGATCACCAAGATATAGAGCAGTGATATCACTGTATATACATCACTGGTGACAGAACACTAGAGTACAGTGATCAGTACTACACCCAGATCACCACGATATAGAGCGGTGATATCACTGTATATACATCACTGGTGAGAGGTCACTAGAGTATAGTGATCAGTACTACACCCAGATCACCAGTATATAGAGCGGTGATATCACTGTATATACATCACTGGTGAGAGGTCACTAGAGTATAGTGATCAGTACTACACCCAGATCACCAGGATATAGAGCAGTGATATCACTATATATACATCACTGGTGAGAGGTCACTAGAGTACAGTAATCAGTACTACACCCAGATCACCAGGATATAGAGCAGTGATATCACTGTATATACATCACTGGTGAGATGTCTCTAGAGTATAGTGATCAGTACTACACCCAGATCACCAGTACATAGAGCGGTGATATCACTGTATATACATCACTGGTGAGAGGTCACTAGAGTATAGTGATCAGTACTACACCCAGATCACCAGTATATAGAGCGGTGATATCACTGTATATACATCACTGGTGAGAGGTCACTAGAGTATAGTGATCAGTACTACACCCAGATCACCAGTACATAGAGCGGTGATATCACTGTATATAAATCACTGGTGACAGAACACTAGAGTATAGTGATCAGTACTACACCCAGATCACTAGGATATAGAGCAGTGATATCACTGTATATACATCACTGGTGAGAGGTGACTAGAGTATAGTGATCAGTACTACATCCAGATCACCAAGATATAGAGCGGTGATATCACTGTATATACATCACTGGTGAGAGGTTACTAGAGTATAGTGATCAGTACTACACCCAGATCACCAGGATATAGAGCAGTGATATCACTGTATACATATCACTGGTGAGAGGTCACTAGAGTATAGTAATCAGTACTACACCCAGATCACCAGTATATAGAGCGGTGATATCACTGTATATACATCACTGGTGAGAGGTGACTAGAGTATAGTGATCAGTACTACACCCAGATCACCAGGACATAGAGCAGTGATATCACTGTATATACATCACTGGTGAGAGGTCACTAAAGTATAGTGATCAGTACTACACCCAGATCACCAGGATATAAAGCAATGATATCACTGTATACATATCACTGGTGAGAGGTCACTAGAGTATAGTGATCAGTACTCCACACAGATCACCAGGACATAGAGCGGTGATATTACTGTATACACATCACTGGTGAGAGGTCACTAGAGTATAGTGATCAGTACTACATCCAGATCACCAGGATATAGAGCGGTGATATCACTGTATATACATCACTGGTGAGAGGTCACTAGAGTATAGTGATCAATCAGTACTACACCCAGATCACCAGGATATAGAGCAGTGATATCACTGTATATACATCACTGGTGAGAGGTCACTAGAGTATAGTGATCAGTACTACACCCAGATCACCAGTACATAGAGCGGTGATATCACTGTATATAAATCACTGGTGACAGAACACTAGAGTATAGTGATCAGTACTACACCCAGATCACCAGGATATAGAGCAGTGATATCACTGTATATACATCACTGGTGAGAGGTCACTAGAGTATAGTGATCAGTACTACACCCAGATCACCAGGACATAGAGCAGTGATATCACTGTATATACATTACTGATAAGAGGTCACTAGAGTATAGTGATCAGTACTACACCCAGATCACCACGATATAGAGCAGTGATATCACTGTATATACATCACTGGTGAGAGGTCACTAGAGTATAATGATCAGTACTACACACAGATCACCAGGATATAGAGCGGTGATATCACTGTATATACATCACTGGTGAGAGGTCACTAGAGTATAGTAATCAGTACTACACCCAGATCACCAGGATATAGAGCGGTGATATTACTGTATATACATCACTGATAAGAGGTCACCAGAGTATAATGATCAGTACTACACCCAGATCACCAGGATATAGAGCGGTGATATTACTGTATACACATCACTGGTGAGAGGTGACTAGAGTATAGTGATCAGTACTACACCCAGATCACCAGGATATAGAGCAGTGATATCACTGTATATACATCACTGGTGAGAGGTCACTAGAGTATAGTGATCAGTACTACACCCAGATCACCAGTACATAGAGCAGTGATATCACTGTATATACATCACTGGTGAGAGGTGACTAGAGTATAGTGATCAGTACTACACCCAGATAACCAGGACATAGAGCAGTGATATCACTGTATATACATCACTGGTGAGAGGTCACTAGAGTATAGTGATCAGTACTACACCCAGATCACCAGGATATAGAGCAGTGATATCACTGTATATACATCACTGGTGAGAGGTCACTAGAGTATAGTGATCAGTACTACACCCAGATCACCAGTACATAGAGCAGTGATATCACTGTATACACATCACTGGTGAGAGGTCACTAGAGTATAGTGATCAGTGCTACACCCAGATCACCAGGACATAGAGCGGTGATATCACTGTATATACATCACTGGTGAGAGGTCACTAGAGTATAATGATCAGTACTACACCCAGATCACCAGGACATAGAGCAGTGATATCACTGTATATACATTACTGATAAGAGGTCACCAGAGTATAATGATCAGTACTACACCCAGATCACCAGGATATAGAGCGGTGATATTACTGTATATACATCACTGATAAGAGGTCACCAGAGTATAATGATCAGTACTACACCCAGATCACCAGGATATAGAGCGGTGATATTACTGTATACACATCACTGGTGAGAGGTGACTAGAGTATAGTGATCAGTACTACACCCAGATCACCAGGACATAGAGCAGTGATATCACTGTATATACATCACTGGTGAGAGGTCACTAGAGTATAGTGATCAGTACTACACCCAGATCACCAGGATATAGAGCAGTGATATCACTGTATATACATTACTGATAAGAGGTCACCAGAGTATAATGATCAGTACTACACCCAGATCACCAGGATATAGAGCGGTGATATTACTGTATATACATCACTGATAAGAGGTCACCAGAGTATAATGATCAGTACTACACCCAGATCACCAGGATATAGAGCGGTGATATTACTGTATACACATCACTGGTGAGAGGTGACTAGAGTATAGTGATCAGTACTACACCCAGATCACCAGGATATAGAGCAGTGATATCACTGTATATACATCACTGGTGAGAGGTCACTAGAGTATAGTGATCAGTACTACACCCAGATCACCAGTACATAGAGCAGTGATATCACTGTATATACATCACTGGTGAGAGGTGACTAGAGTATAGTGATCAGTACTACACCCAGATCACCAGGACATAGAGCAGTGATATCACTGTATATACATCACTGGTGAGAGGTCACTAGAGTATAGTGATCAGTACTACACCCAGATCACCAGGATATAGAGCGGTGATATCACTGTATATACATCACTGGTGAGAGGTCACTAGAGTATAGTGATCAAAACTACACCCAGATCACCAGGATATAGAGCAGTGATATCACTGTATACACATCACTGGTGAGAGGTCACTAGAGTATAGTGATCAGTACTACACCCAGATCACCAGGACATAGAGCAGTGATATCACTGTATATACATTACTGATAAGAGGTCACCAGAGTATAATGATCAGTACTACACCCAGATCACCAGGACATAGAGCAGTGATATCACTGTATATACATCACTGGTGAGAGGTGACTAGAGTATAGTGATCAGTACTACACCCAGATCACCAGGATATAGAGCGGTGATATTACTGTATATACATCACTGGTGAGAGGTCACTAGAGTATAGTGATCAGTACTACACCCAGATCACCAGGATATAGAGCAGTGATATCACTGTATATACATCACTGGTGAGAGGTCACTAGAGTATAGTGATCAGTACTACACCCAGATCACCACGATATAGAGCAGTGATATCACTGTATATACATCACTGGTGAGAGGTGACTAGAGTATAGTGATCAGTACTACACCCAGATCACCAGGATATAGAGCGGTGATATTACTGTATATACATCACTGATAAGAGGTCACCAGAGTATAATGATCAGTACTACACCCAGATCACCAGGATATAGAGCGGTGATATTACTGTATACACATCACTGGTGAGAGGTGACTAGAGTATAGTGATCAGTACTACACCCAGATCACCAGGATATAGAGCAGTGATATCACTGTATATACATCACTGGTGAGAGGTCACTAGAGTATAGTGATCAGTACTACACCCAGATCACCAGTACATAGAGCAGTGATATCACTGTATATACATCACTGGTGAGAGGTGACTAGAGTATAGTGATCAGTACTACACCCAGATCACCAGGACATAGAGCAGTGATATCACTGTATATACATCACTGGTGAGAGGTCACTAGAGTATAGTGATCAGTACTACACCCAGATCACCAGGATATAGAGCAGTGATATCACTGTATATACATCACTGGTGAGAGGTCACTAGAGTATAGTGATCAGTACTACACCCAGATCACCAGTACATAGAGCAGTGATATCACTGTATACACATCACTGGTGAGAGGTCACTAGAGTATAGTGATCAGTGCTACACCCAGATCACCAGGACATAGAGCGGTGATATCACTGTATATACATCACTGGTGAGAGGTCACTAGAGTATAGTAATCAGTACTACACCCAGATCACCAGGATATAGAGCAGTGATATCACTGTATATACATCACTGGTGAGAGGTCACTAGAGTATAGTGATCAGTACTACACCCAGATCACCAGGATATAGAGCGGTGATATCACTGTATATACATCACTGGTGAGAGGTCACTAGAGTATAGTAATCAGTACTACACCCAGATCACCAGTACATAGAGCGGTGATATCACTGTATATACATCACTGGTGAGAGGTGACTAGAGTATAGTGATCAGTACTACACCCAGATCACCAGGATATAGAACGGTGATATCACTGTATATACATCACTGGTGAGAGGACACTAGAGTATAGTGATCAGTACTACACCCAGATCACCAAGATATAGAGCGGTGATATCACTGTATATACATCACTGGTGAGAGGTCACTAGAGTATAGTGATCAGTACTACACCCAGATCACCAGTATATAGAGCGGTGATATCACTGTATATACATCACTGGTGAGAGGTCACTAGAGTATAGTGATCAGTACTACACCCAGATCACCAGGATATAGAGCAGTGATATCACTATATATACATCACTGGTGAGAGGTCACTAGAGTACAGTAATCAGTACTACACCCAGATCACCAGGATATAGAGCAGTGATATCACTGTATATACATCACTGGTGAGATGTCTCTAGAGTATAGTGATCAGTACTACACCCAGATCACCAGTACATAGAGCGGTGATATCACTGTATATACATCACTGGTGAGAGGTCACTAGAGTATAGTGATCAGTACTACACCCAGATCACCAGTATATAGAGCGGTGATATCACTGTATATACATCACTGGTGAGAGGTCACTAGAGTATAGTGATCAGTACTACACCCAGATCACCAGTACATAGAGCAGTGATATCACTGTATATAAATCACTGGTGACAGAACACTAGAGTATAGTGATCAGTACTACACCCAGATCACTAGGATATAGAGCAGTGATATCACTGTATATACATCACTGGTGAGAGGTGACTAGAGTATAGTGATCAGTACTACACCCAGATCACCAGGATATAGAGCAGTGATATCACTGTATATACATCACTGATAAGAGGTGACTAGAGTAAAGTGATCAGTACTACACCCAGATCACCAGGATATAGAGCAATGATATCACTGTATACATATCACTGGTGAGAGGTAACTAGAGTATAGTGATCAGTACTACACCCAGATCACCAGGACATAGAGCGGTGATATTACTGTATACACATCACTGGTGAGTGGTCACTAGAGTATAGTGATCAGTACTACATCCAGATCACCAGGATATAGAGCGGTGATATCACTGTATATACATCACTGGTGAGAGGTTACTAGAGTATAGTGATCAGTACTACACCCAGATCACCAGGATATAGAGCAGTGATATCACTGTATACATATCACTGGTGAGAGGTCACTAGAGTATAGTAATCAGTACTACACCCAGATCACCAGTATATAGAGCGGTGATATCACTGTATATACATCACTGGTGAGAGGTGACTAGAGTATAGTGATCAGTACTACACCCAGATCACCAGGACATAGAGCAGTGATATCACTGTATATACATCACTGGTGAGAGGTCACTAGAGTATAGTGATCAGTACTACACCCAGATCACCAGGATATAGAGCAATGATATCACTGTATACATATCACTGGTGAGAGGTCACTAGAGTATAGTGATCAGTACTCCACACAGATCACCAGGACATAGAGCGGTGATATTACTGTATACACATCACTGGTGAGAGGTCACTAGAGTATAGTGATCAGTACTACATCCAGATCACCAGGATATAGAGCGGTGATATCACTGTATATACATCACTGGTGAGAGGTCACTAGAGTATAGTGATCAATCAGTACTACACCCAGATCACCAGGATATAGAGCAGTGATATCACTGTATATACATCACTGGTGAGAGGTCACTAGAGTATAGTGATCAGTACTACACCCAGATCACCAGTACATAGAGCGGTGATATCACTGTATATAAATCACTGGTGACAGAACACTAGAGTATAGTGATCAGTACTACACCCAGATCACCAGGATATAGAGCAGTGATATCACTGTATATACATCACTGGTGAGAGGTCACTACAGTATAGTGATCAGTACTACACCCAGATCACCAGGACATAGAGCAGTGATATCACTGTATATACATTACTGATAAGAGGTCACCAGAGTATAATGATCAGTACTACACCCAGATCACCAGGATATAGAGCGGTGATATCACTGTATATACATCACTGGTGAGAGGTCACTAGAGTATAGTAATCAGTACTACACCCAGATCACCAGTATATAGAGCAGTGATATCACTGTATATACATCACTGATAAGAGGTCCCTAGAGTATAGTGATCAGTACTACACCCAGATCACCAGGATATAGAGCAGTGATATCACTGTATATACATCACTGGTGAGAGGTCACTAGAGTATAGTGATCAGTACTACACCCAGATCACCACGATATAGAGCAGTGATATCACTGTATATACATCACTGGTGAGAGGTCACTAGAGTATAGTGATCAGTACTACACCCAGATCACCACGATATAGAGCAGTGATATCACTGTATATACATCACTGGTGAGAGGTCACTAGAGTATAGTGATCAGTACTACACCCAGATCACCAGGATATAGAGCAGTGATATCACTGTATATACATCACTGGTGAGAGGTCACTAGAGTATAGTAATCAGTACTACACCCAGATCACCAGGATATAGAGCAGTGATATCACTGTATATACATCACTGGTGAGAGGTCACTAGAGTATAGTGATCAGTACTACACCCAGATCACCAGGATATAGAGCAGTGATATCACTGTATATACATCACTGGTGAGAGGTCACTAGAGTATAGTGATCAGTACTACACCCAGATCACCAGGATATAGAGCAGTGATATCACTGTATATACATCACTGGTGAGAGGTCACTAGAGTATAGTGATCAGTACTACACCCAGATCACCACGATATAGAGCAGTGATATCACTGTATATACATCACTGGTGAGAGGTCACTAGAGTATAGTGATCAGTACTACACCCAGATCACCAGGATATAGAGCAGTGATATCACTGTATATACATCACTGGTGAGAGGTCACTAGAGTATAGTGATCAGTACTACACCCAGATCACCAGAACATCATGTGATTTCTCTATTGCCAAGACATAAGGAAGAAAACCAAAGCTGTTAGAAGTTTTCAGTTAAGAAACTTCTTAATTCCTTCCTCTTAATAAATCCGGGGACTTTCTAGAACCTGAATCTGGATGTCATGCATCACTGGTAACATGACCCTCCAGCAATATAGTCGGCCTGGATCGGTCACGCCTAATGACAATATACAAGCTGGTAGCACATACAACATTTCAACATGATATCTATATATAAAGATAAATGATCCCCTGCCCAGGACGTCCTAATCTCCCAGGGACTGTGAATAAAGATGAGAATCTGGGCTCCGACTTATTATTGGCATGAATCTGGCGTCTTACAGATGTGTCCAGGAGCCGAAGAACGGAAAGGAGGGGTGGAAGCCTCACACAACTGTTCCCTGCAGACGGAACGTGATATGCGGAAGCAATGGCGTCGCCAAGGGGGGGCCAGAGGGGGCCACGGCCCCCCCTACATCACGTTGTGCCCCCCCAACTGAAATGCCCCCCCCCAACTGAGCAGTTAGGAGCAGTGGCGTCTCTAGCTTTCAAATTTTGGGCACACTGGGGGGCAGGACAAAAATAGGGGTGGGGGAAGCTATAACAATGATACATTTACACAAGAAAAGTCTCCCCCTATAGCAGTGTCATCCACAGATCCCTCTCATAGCAGTGTCATCCACAGATCCCCCCATAGCAGTGTCATCCACAGATCCCTCTCATAGCAGTGTCATCAACAGATCCCCCCATAGCAGTGTCATCCACAGATCCCCCTCATAGCAGTGTCATCCACAGATCCCGCCATAGAAGTGTCATCCACAGATCCCCCTCATAGCAGTGTCATCCACAGATCCCCCTCATAGCAGTGTCATCCACAGATCCCCCCAATAGCAGTGTCATCCACAGATCCCCCTCATAGCAGTGTCATCCACAGATCCCCCTCATAGCAATGTTATTCACAGATCCCCCCAATAGCAGTGTCATCCACAGATCCCCCCATAGCAGTGTCATCCACAGATCCCCCTCATAGCAGTGTCATCCACAGATCCCCCTCATAGCAGTGTCATCCACAGATCCCCCTCATAGCAGTGTCATCCACAGATCCCCCTCATAGCAGTGTCATCCACAGATCCCCCCATAGCAGTGTCATCCACAGATCCCCCCATTGCAGTGTCATCCACAGATCCCTCTCATAGCAGTGTCATCCACAGATCCCCTCATAGCAGTGTCATCCACAGATCCCCTCATAGCAGTGTTATTCACAGATCCCCCTCATAGCAGTGTCATCCACAGATCCCCCTCATAGCAGTGTCATCCACAGATCCCCCTCATAGCAGTGTCATTCACAGATCCCACTCATAGCAGTGTCATCCACAGATCCCGCCATAGCAGTGTCATCCACAGATCCCCCCATAGCAGTGTCATCCACAGATCCCTCTCATAGCAGTGTCATCCACAGATCCCCCTCATAGCAGTGTCATCCACAGATCCCCCCATAGCAGTGTCATCAACAGATCCCCCCATAGCAGTGTCATCCACAGATCCCTCTCATAGCAGTGTCATCAACAGATCCCCCCATAGCAGTGTCATCCACAGATCCCCCCATAGCAGTGTCATCCACAGATCCCTCTCATAGCAGTGTCATAAACAGATCCCCCTCATAGCAGTGTCATCCACAGATCCCCCCATAGCAGTGTCATCCACAGATCCCCCCATAGCAGTGTCATCCACAGATCCCCCTTATAGCAGTGTCATCCACAGATCCCCCCATAGCAGTGTCATCCACAGATCCCCCCATAGCAGTGTCATCAACATATCCCCCCATAGCAGTGTCATCCACAGACCCCTCTCATAGCAGTGTCATCAACAGATCCCCCATAGCAGTGTCATCCACAGATCCCCCTTATAGCAGTGTCATCCACAGATCCCTCTCATAGCAGTGTCATCCACAGATCCCCCTTATAACAGTGTCATCCACAGATCCCTCTCATAGCAGTGTCATCAACAGATCCCCCCATAGCAGTGTCATCCACAGATCCCTTCCATAGCAGTGTCATCAACAGATCCCACCATAGAAGTGTCATCCACAGATCCCCCTCATAGCAGTGTCATCCACAGATCCCCCTATAGCAGTGTCATCCACAGATCCCTCTCATAGCAGTGTCATCCACAGATCCCCCCATAGCAGTGTCATCAACAGATCCCGCCATAGAAGTGTCATCCACAGATCCCCCTCATAGCAGTGTCATCCACAGATCCCCCCATAGTAGTGTCATCCACAGATCCCTCTCATAGCAGTGTCATCCACAGATCCCTCTCATAGCAGTGTCATCCACAGATCCCCCCATAGCAGTGTCATCCACAGATCCCCCTCATAGCAGTGTCATCCACAGATCCCCCTCATAGCAGTGTCATCAACAGATCCCCCCATAGCAGTGTCATCCACAGATCCCCCTCATAGCAGTGTCATCCACAGATCCCGCCATAGAAGTGTCATCCACAGATCCCCCTCATAGCAGTGTCATCCACAGATCCCCTCATAGCAGTGTCATCCACAGATCCCCTCATAGCAGTGTCATCCACAGATCCCCTCATAGCAGTGTTATTCACAGATCCCCCTCATAGCAGTGTCATCCACAGATCCCACCATAGCAGTGTCATCCACAGATCCCCCTCATAGCAGTGTCATCCACAGATCCCCCTCATAGCAGTGTCATCCACAGATCCCCCTCATAGCAGTGTCATCCACAGATCCCGCCATAGAAGTGTCATCCACAGATCCCCCTCATAGCAGTGTCATCCACAGATCCCCTCATAGCAGTGTCATCCACAGATCCCCTCATAGCAGTGTCATCCACAGATCCCCTCATAGCAGTGTTATTCACAGATCCCCCTCATAGCAGTGTCATCCACAGATCCCACCATAGCAGTGTCATCCACAGATCCCCCTCATAGCAGTGTCATCCACAGATCCCTCTCATTGCAGTGTCTTCCACAGATCCCCCCATAGAAGTGTCATCCACAGATCCCCCTCATAGCAGTGTCATCCACAGATCCCCCCATAGCAGTGTCATCCACAGATCCCCTCATAGCAGTGTCATCCACAGATCCCCTCATAGCAGTGTTATTCACAGATCCCCCTCATAGCAGTGTCATCCACAGATCCCACCATAGCAGTGTCATCCACAGATCCCCCTCATAGCAGTGTCATCCACAGATCCCCCTCATAGCAGTGTCATCCACAGATCCCCCCATAGCAGTGTCATCCACAGATCCCCCTCATAGCAGTGTCATCCACAGATCCCCCTCATAGCAGTGTCATCCACAGATCCCCCTCATAGCAGTGTCATCCACAGATCCCCCCATAGCAGTGTCATCCACAGATCCCCCCATAGCAGTGTCATCCACAGATCCCCCCATAGCAGTGTCATCAACAGATCCCCCCATAGCAGTGTCATCAACAGATCCCCCTCCATAACAGTGTCATCCACAGATCCCCCTCCATAACAGTGTCATCCACAGATCCCCCCATAGCAGTGTCATCCACAGATCCCCCTCATAGCAGTGTCATCCACAGATCCCTCTCATAGCAGTGTCATCAACAGATCCCCCCATAGCAGTGTCATCAACAGATCCCCCTCCATAACAGTGTCATCCACAGATTCCCCTCCATAACAGTGTCATCCACAGATCCCCCTCCATAACAGTGTCATCCACAGATCCTCCTCCATAGCAGTGTCATCCACAGATCCCCCTCCATAACAGTGTCATTCACAGATCCTCCTACATAGCAGTGTCATCCACAGATCCCCCTCCATAACAGTGTCACCCACAGATCCCCCTTCCTATAACAGTGTCATCCACAGATCCCCCTTCCTATAACAGTGTCATCCACAGACCCCCCTCCCTATAACAGTGTTATCCACAGATCCCGCTCCCTATAACAGTGTCATCCAAAGATCCCCCTCCCTATAACAGTGTCATCCACAGATCCCCCATAGCAGTGTCATCCACAGATCCCCCTCATAGCAGTGTCATCCACAGATTCCCCTCATAGCAGTGTCATCCACAGATTCCCCTCCCTATAACAGTGTCATCCACAGATCCCCCTCTCTATAACAGTGTCATTCACAGATCCCCCTCCCTATAACAGTGTCATCCACAGATCCCCCATAGCAGTGTCATTCACAGATCCCCCTTCCTATAACAGTGTCATCCACAGATCCCCCTCTCTATAACAGTGTCATTCACAGATCCCCCTCCCTATAACAGTGTCATCCACAGATCCCCCATAGCAGTGTCATCCACAGATTCCCCCTCCCTATAACAGTGTCATCCACAGATCCCCCTCTCTATAACAGTGTCATTCACAGATCCCCCTTCCTATAACAGTGTCATCCACAGATCCCCCTCCCTATAACAGTGTCATTCACAGATCCCCCTCCCCGCCGCTAGCAGGAGTGTACATTTGACATTTCTAAACTGTAATCCATATCCTGCAGTAACTTTAAATCAGGATTCAGCGGGCGCTCATCTCTACTAGTACCTTAACCTTACACCACTCGGCTAGATTCGGTAACAGGGCCAGGCTACAGCCTATAGGCACTGCCTGTTAGTTGTTACTGAGCGAGCGCTGATTTCTGCAGGTCAGAGGATACGGATTACAGTTTAGATGAAATGTACACTCCTGTGAACGGTCCAGACCAGTGGTGGATCCAGAGCCTGGTCTCGGGTGGGGCACTTCCAGATTATTTTCTGTCCGCCACCACAAAACAATGGTGCTTCTAGAACAGACTCCACAGTGTAGAGGTATACTGTATATTGTGTGGCACAGTGTAGAGGTATACTGTATATTGTGCGGCACAGTGTAGAGGTATACTGTATATTGTGTGGCACAGTGTAGAGGTATACTGTATATTGTGGGGCACAGTGTAGAGGTGTACTGTATATTGTGGGGCACAGTGTAGAGGTGTACTGTATATTGTGCGGCACAGTGTAGAGGTATACTGTATATTGTGGGGCACAGTGTAGCGGTATACTGTATATTGTGGGGCACAGTGTAGCGGTATACTGTATATTGTGGGGCACAGTGTAGAGGTATACTGTATATTGTGTGCACAGTGTAGAGGTATACTGTATATTGTGTGGCACAGTGTAGAGGTATACTGTATACTGTATATTGTGTGGCACAGTGTAGAGGTATACTGTATATTGTGGGGCACAGTGTAGCGGTATACTGTATATTGTGGGGCACAGTGTAGAGGTATACTGTATATTGTGGGGCACAGTGTAGCGGTATACTGTATATTGTGGGGCACAGTGTAGAGGTATACTGTATATTGTGGGGCACAGTGTAGCGGTATACTGTATATTGTGTGGCACAGTGTAGAGGTATACTGTATATTGTGTGGCACAGTGTAGAGGTATACTGTATATTGTGTGGCACAGTGTAGAGGTATACTGTATATTGTGGGGCACAGTGTAGCGGTATACTGTATATTGTGTGGCACAGTGTAGAGGTATACTGTATATTGTGTGGCACAGTGTAGAGGTATACTGTATATTGTGTCGCACAGTGTAGCGGTATACTGTATATTGTGTGGCACAGTGTAGAGGTATACTGTATATTGTGTGGCACAGTGTAGAGGTATACTGTATATTGTGCGGCACAGTGTAGAGGTATACTGTATATTGTGTGGCACAGTGTAGCAGTATACTGTATATTGTGGGGCACAGTGTAGAGGTATACTGTATATTGTGGGGCACAGTGCAGCGGTGTACTGTATATTGTGTGGCACAGTGTAGAGGTATACTGTATATTGTGGGGCACAGTGTAGAGGTATACTGTATATTGTGGGGCACAGTGTAGAGGTATACTGTATATTATGGGGCACAGTGTAGAGGTATACTGTATATTGTGGGGCACAGTGTAGAGGTATACTGTATATTGTGTGGCACAGTGTAGAGGTATACTGTACATTGTGGGGCACAGTGTAGAGGTATACTGTACATTGTGGGGCACAGTGTAGAGGTATACTGTATATTGTGTGGCACAGTGTAGCGGTATACTGTATATTGTGGGGCACAGTGTAGAGGTATACTGTATATTGTGTGGCACAGTGTAGAGGTATACTGTATATTGTGTGGCACAGTGTAGAGGTATACTGTATATTGTGTGGCACAGTGTAGAGGTATACTGTATATTGTGTGGCACAGTGTAGAGGTATACTGTATATTGTGGGGCACAGTGTAGAGGTATACTGTATATTGTGGGGCACAGTGTAGAGGTATACTGTATATTGTGGGGCACAGTGTAGAGGTATACTGTATATTGTGGGGCACAGTGTAGCGGTATACTGTATATTGTGTGGCACAGTGTAGAGGTATACTGTATATTGTGTGGCAGTGTAGCGGTATACCGTATATTGTGTGGCACAGTGTAGAGGTATACTGTATATTGTGGGGCACAGTGTAGCGGTATACTGTATATTGTGGGGCACAGTGTAGAGGTATACTGTATATTGTGTGGCACAGTGTAGAGGTATACTGTATATTGTGTGGCACAGTGTAGAGGTATACTGTATATTGTGTGGCACAGTGTAGAGGTATACTGTATATTGTGGGGCACAGTGTAGAGGTATACTGTATATTGTGGGGCACAGTGTAGAGGTATACTGTATATTGTGGGGCACAGTGTAAAGGTATACTGTATATTGTGGGGCACAGCGTAGAGGTATACTGTATATTGTGGGGCACAGTGTAGCGGTATACTGTATATTGTGGGGCACAGTGTAGCGGTATACTGTATATTGTGGGGCACAGTGTAGAGGTGTACTGTATATTGTGTGGCACAGTGTAGAGGTATACTGTATATTGTGGGGCACAGTGTAGAGGTATACTGTATATTGTGTGGCACAGTGTAGAGGTATACTGTATATTGTGTGGCACAGTGTAGAGGTATACTGTATATTGTGGGGAACAGTGTAGAGGTATACTGTATATTGTGGGGCACAGTGTAGAGGTGTACTGTATATTGTGTGGCACAGTGTAGAGGTATACTGTATATTGTGGGGCACAGTGTAGCGGTATACTGTATATTGTGGGGCACAGTGTAGAGGTGTACTGTATATTGTGTGGCACAGTGTAGAGGTATACTGTATATTGTGGGGCACAGTGTAGAGGTATACTGTATATTGTGTGGCACAGTGTAGAGGTGTACTGTATATTGTGGGGCACAGTGTAGAAGTATACTGTATATTGTGTGGCACAGTGTAGAGGTATACTGTACATTGTGGGGAACAGTGTAGAGGTATACTGTATATTGTGGGGCACAGTGTAGAGGTGTACTGTATATTGTGTGGCACAGTGTAGAGGTATACTGTATATTGTGGGGCACAGTGTAGCGGTATACTGTATATTGTGGGGCACAGTGTAGCGGTATACTGTATATTGTGGGGCACAGTGTAGAGGTATACTGTATATTGTGTGCACAGTGTAGAGGTATACTGTATATTGTGTGGCACAGTGTAGAGGTATACTGTATACTGTATATTGTGTGGCACAGTGTAGAGGTATACTGTATATTGAGGGGCACAGTGTAGCGGTATACTGTATATTGTGGGGCACAGTGTAGAGGTATACTGTATATTGTGGGGCACAGTGTAGCAGTATACTGTATATTGTGGGGCACAGTGTAGAGGTATACAGTATATTGTGTGGCACAGTGTAGCGGTATACTGTATATTGTGTGGCACAGTGTAGAGGTATACTGTATATTGTGTGGCACAGTGTAGAGGTATACTGTATATTGTGTGGCACAGTGTAGAGGTATACTGTATATTGTGGGGCACAGTGTAGCGGTATACTGTATATTGTGTGGCACAGTGTAGAGGTATACTGTATATTGTGTGGCACAGTGTAGAGGTATACTGTATATTGTGTGGCACAGTGTAGCGGTATACTGTATATTGTGTGGCACAGTGTAGAGGTATACTGTATATTGTGGGGCACAGTGTAGAGGTATACTGTATATTGTGGGGCACAGTGTAGCAGTATACTGTATATTGTGTGGCACAGTGTAGAGGTATACTGTATATTGTGGGGCACAGTGTAGAGGTATACTGTATATTGTGGGGCACAGTGGATGCTATATGTGTATAACATAAACATACTTCATATGAACACTTACAGTTACTTGACTTGGCCCTTGGGGATCTCGGACGCCACTTCCACACTTTGGCTGGGGGCTCGGTGGAGCTGATGTTGTGTTTTATCCTAATGAGAAATATTTCATAATAAGGATTTGGAGAAGGGGCAGAGGGATAGCAGAGCAGGGAGAGGCTGGTGCTGCTACTATGGGGTCATACCATGGGGGAGTAATAAAGCCCACCATAATGCCCCCCAGTAGAAATAATTCTCCTTATAATGTGACAGTGCAAAAAATACCCCCTCTTAATGCCCCCAGTTGAGCCAATGAGTCCCCCAGTGCCCCCATAATGTGCCAGTATAAAATACCCCTATATAGTGCCCCCAGTAAATGATCCTGTAGTGCTCCTCTCCCCCCTCCTAGTGCCCCCCATAATGTACCAGTATAAAATGCCCCATATATCGTGCCCCAGTAGATGCCCTCAGTGTCCCCCATAATTTGCAAGTATAAAATACCCCTTCTTAGTGCCCCCCGTAGATGACCCCATAGTACTCCTCTCCCCCCTTCCCCATAGTACCCACCATAATGTGTCCCAGTATAAAATGCCCCTATACAGAGCCCCCATATAAAATAACCGTTCTTTGTGGCCTCAGTAAATGCCCCTATAGTGCCCACCAATAATGTGCCAGTAATAAGTGCCCACCAATAATGTGCCAGTAATAAGAGCCCCCCATCACGTGCCACCAATAAGAGCCCCCCATCACGTGCCACCAATAAGAGCCCCCCATCACGTGCCACCAATAAGAGCCCCCCATCACGTGCAACCAATAAGAGCCCCCCATCACGTGCCAGTAATAAGAGCCCCCCATCACGTGCCAGTAATTAGAGCCCCCCATCACGTGCCAGTAATTAGAGCCCCCCATCACGTGCCAGTAATAAGAGCCCCCCATCATGTGCCAATAACAAGAGCCGCCTGCACCGGCCTCTGATAGGCTGCCGACCTAGTGCCTGCAACCTATCGGAGGAAGGAGAAGAGACACGCCTCTCCCTCCCCCGCTGCAGCACTTCCATCTGTATCACTGTCCTGAGGACGGCGATACAGATGACTATGGAGATGAGAGCAGTGGAAGCGCTCATCTCCCTGTGACCTGCGGACGCCGCCACCCCTCCGTGCGGAAGCAATGTCACCCAGCAGGACATTACCCCGAGAAGGAGGGGACAGTGACACCTTACCCGAAAAGAAAGAGTTTACTTCCAGACAGCAGAAGGCATCTGCAACCGGAGAGAGAACTGAAACAAGGTCAGGACAAAGATGGAGGGGGGGGGGGGGGGGGGTGACGTGTAAAATAGAGGATGAAAACAATTAGAGTGTCAGGTAAGTGACAGCGTGTGAGAGAGAATAAAGGTCTGGGAAGTGAGTGAGGCTGAGCAAGAGATTAGATAGAAGAGAGAGGCCGAGCCAGCGAGGAGAAAAGAGAGAGAAGAGAGAGGCCGAGCAAGCAAAGAGAGAAGAGAGAGGACGAGCAAGAGAAGAGAGAGGCCGAGCAAGAGAAGAGAGAGGACGAGCAAGCAAAGAGAAAAGAGAGAGGCCGAGCCAGTGAGGAGAAAAGAGAGAGGACGAGCAAGAGAAGAAAGAGGCCGAGCAATAGAGAAGAGAGAGAGAAGAGAGAGGACGAGCAAGAGAAGAAAGAGGCCGAGCAATAGAGAAGAGAGAGAGAAGAGAGAGGACGAGCAAGAGAAGAGAGAGGACGAGCAATAGAGAAGAGAGAGAGAAGAGAGAGGACGAGCAAGAGAAGAGAGAGGCCGAGCAATAGAGAAGAGAGAGAGAAGAGAGAGGACGAGCAAGCAAAGAGAAAAGAGAGAGAAGAGAGAGGACGAGCAAGAGAAGAGAGAGGCCGAGCAAGAGAAGAGAGAGGACGAGCAAGCAAAGAGAAAAGAGAGAGGCCGAGCCAGTGAGGAGAAAAGAGAGAGGACGAGCAAGAGAAGAAAGAGGCCGAGCAATAGAGAAGAGAGAGAGAAGAGAGAGGACGAGCAAGAGAAGAAAGAGGCCGAGCAATAGAGAAGAGAGAGAGAAGAGAGAGGACGAGCAAGAGAAGAGAGAGGACGAGCAATAGAGAAGAGAGAGAGAAGAGAGAGGACGAGCAAGAGAAGAGAGAGGCCGAGCAATAGAGAAGAGAGAGAGAAGAGAGAGGACGAGCAAGCAAAGAGAAAAGAGAGAGAAGAGAGAGGACGAGCAAGAGAAGAAAGAGGCCGAGCAATAGAGAAGAGAGAGAGAAGAGAGAGGACGAGCAATAGAGAAGAGAGAGAGAAGAGAGAGGACGAGCAAGAGAAGAGAGAGGCCGAGCAATAGAGAAGAGAGAGAGAAGAGAGAGGACGAGCAAGAGAAGAGAGAGGCCGAGCCAGTGAGGAGATAAGAGAGGCCGAGCAAGAGAAGAAAGAGGCCGAGCAATAGAGAAGAGAGAGAGAAGAGAGAGGACGAGCAAGCAAAGAGAAAAGAGAGAGAAGAGAGAGGACGAGCAAGAGAAGAGAGAGGCCGAGCCAGCGAGGAGAAAAGAGAGAGGACGAGCAAGAGAATAAAGAGGCCGAGCAATAGAGAAGAGAGAGAGAAGAGAGAGGCCGAGCCAGCGAGGAGATAAGAGAGAGGCCGAGCCAGTGAGGAGATAAGAGAGAGGCCGAGCCAGTGAGGAGAAAAGAGAGAGGCCGAGCCAGCGAGGAGAAAAGAGAGAGAAGAGAGAGGACGAGCAAGAGAAGAGACAGGCCGAGCAAGAGAGAAGAGAGAGGACGAGCAAGAAAGAAGAGAGAGGCTGATCGAGAGAAGAGAGAGGAGAGAGAGGCCGATCAAGAGAGGAGATGTTTTGTGACCATGTTTATGATGCATCTTAGGCCACAACCTTTTCCAGTTCATTTTATTTTTTATTTGATTCAACTTTATTGTCATTACACAAGTATAACACAGGTAACGAGACAGTTTGCATCTAATCAGAAGTGCAATAGAAACATGTTCTATACAGATAAGGAGATGTACAGTCGTGGCCAAAAGTTTTGAGAATGACACAAATATTAGTTTTCACAGAGTTTGCTGCTAAACTGCTTTTAGATCTTTGTGTCAGTTGTTTCTGAGATGTAGTGAAATATAATTACACGCACTTCATACGTTTCAAAGGCTTTTATCGACAATTACATGACATTTATGCAAAGAGTCAGTATTTGCAGTGTTGGCCCTTCTTTTTGAATTAGTGGGTTTTTGTTTGTCCACCCGCCTCTTGAGGATTGACCACAAGTTCTCAATGGGATTAAGATCTGGGGAGTTTCCAGACCATGGACCCAAAATGTCAACGTTTTGGTCCCCGAGCCACTTAGTTATCACTTTTGCCTCATGGCACGGTGCTCCATCGTGCTGGAAAATGCATTGTTCTTCACCAAACTGTTGTTGGATTGTTGGAAGAATTTGCTGTTGGAGGGTGTTTTGGTGCCATTCTTTATTCATGGCTGTGTTTTTGGGCAAAATTGTGAGCGAGCCCACTCCCTTGGATGAGAAGGAACCCCACACATGAATGGTCTCAGGATGCTTTACTGTTGGCATGACACAGGACTGATGGTAGCGCTCCCCTTTTCTTCTCCGGACAAGCCTTTTTCCAGATGCCCCAAACAATCGGAAAGAGGCCTCATCGGAGAATATGACTTTGCCCCAGTCCTCAGCAGTCCATTCACCATACTTTCTGCAGAAGATCAATCTGTCCCCGATGTTTTTTTTGGAGAGAAGTGGCTTCTTTGCTGCCCTTCTTGACACCAGGCCATCTTCCAAAAGTCTTGGCCTCACTGTGCATGCAGATGTGCTCACACCTGCCTGCTGCCATTCCTGAGCAAGCTCTGCACTGGTGGCACTCCGATCCCGCAGCTGAATCCTCTTTAGGAGACGATCCTGGCGCTTGCTGGACTTTCTTGGACGCCCTGAAGCCTTCTTAACAAGAATTGAACCTCTTTCCTTGAAGTTCTTGATGATCCTATAAATTGTTGATTGAGGTGCAATCTTAGTAGCCACAATATCCTTGCCTGTGAAGCCATTTTTATGAAACGCAATGATGGCTGCACGCGTTTCTTTGCAGGTCACCATGGTTAACAATGGAAGAACAATGATTTCAAGCATCACCCTCCTTTTAACATGTCAAGTCTGCCATTTTAACCCAATCAGCCTAACATAATGATCTCCAGCCTTGTGCTCGTCAACATTCTCACCTCAGTTAACAAGACGATTACTGAAATGGTCTCAGCAGGTCCTTTAATGACAGCAATGAAATGCAGTGGAAAGGTTTTTTTGGGATCAAGTTAATTTTCATGGCAAAGAAGGACTATGCAATTCATCTGATCACTCTTCATAACATTCTGGAGTATATGCAAATTGCTATTATAAAAACTTAAGCAGCAACTTTTCCAATTTCCAATATTTATGTAATTCTCAAAACTTTTGGCCACGACTGTAGAAGGTGGGAATAGTTATGTACAGATAGGGTATGTATACAGGTGTTTATACTGCTATATAGAGAGCAAATATACAGATGTGCTGATGTATACATATATAGAATGTGTCGGCAGATAAGAACCATGTGGCCCATCTAGTCTGCCCAATATACTGAGTACTATGGATAGCCCCCGGCCCTATCTTATATGAAGGATGGCCTTATGCCTATCCCATGCATGCTTAACCTCCTTCACTGTATTTGCAGCTACCACTTCTGCAGGAAGGCTATTCCATGCATCCACTACTCTCTCAGTAAAGTAATACTTCCTGATATTACTGTTAAACCTTTGGTAATGGTGTCAACGGTGTCTCCTACCTGGGTACGGCTGGACTCCTGGATCCTGGCTCACTTGCAATAAATTGAGTGTGGTTCTAGTAGGAGTAATAGTAATTTGCAGCAGTAATTGAGATCCAGACCTTGGGTGAAGTTCAAATTTGTCTTTACTGGTTGTAACTTTCATCCAAGCAAGATACAGCTTTAGTCTTAGGTCCCAGCAGGTATTGGCAATAGTTGGCAGACATTTATCCTCTGCTCTATCATGTACCTGGAGCTTGCAGGAAAGGACGTCTGCTTGTTAGCTCTATACTGTGGGAGGAATTTGGCTTCTGCACTTTCTATCTTCTGCTGTCTGGGGACTGACTAGCTGAGGAGGAATATGGCTTCTCCTGGGTCTCTGGACTTTACTCACAGCTATCTTCACAGGGTATGCTTTCTTCCTGGAACTGGAGTTGTCCGCTTGCTTCTTCGAGCTGAGGCTGAAGGGCTCAGTCTGGGGATGATGATCAATGTCTCAGCTGAGACAAGATCCTTGCTTAATTCTCTATATCTGGGAGCTCCTACACGCGCATCCTACCCCTAGCAGGGGGTGGCTGGCACACTGACTCTAACTTCCTTCTCTCCCCATGAGGCAGGATGTGGGAACAACCCACTCTGATCACAGAGGGGGGAGCTAAACTGGAATGAACTATTGCAGCCTAGGAACAGTAAACTGAACTTAATTCCTTGCCAGAACATTGCTGCCACCTGCTGGTGAACATGAAGAATGACAAAAATATACATTTAACAAGGCTTATAATGCACAGTTGTGAGGATATACTGTAAAATTACATTTGATGACAAGGTTAATGCTTTTAAGAGATTGTAGCGGGGTAAAAGAGTTTAGTAACACAACTCTGGGGTGTTACAATTCCCTTTATGTATTTAGCAGTTTCTCTCATCTCCCCTCCGTCTCTTCTTTCTTCCAAGCTCTACATGTTAAGGTCCTTTAATCTTTACTGGTAAGTTTTATCCTGCAATCCATGTACCAGTTTAGTAGCTCTTCTCTGAACTCTCTCCAAAGTATCAGTATCCTTCTGGAGATATGGTCTCCAGTACTGCGCACAATACTCCAGATGAGGTCTCACTAGTGCTCTGTAGAGCGGCATGAGCGCCCCCTGTCTACTGGTAATGCCTCTCCCTATACACCCCAGCATTCTGCTAGCATCTCCTGCTGCTCTATGACATGGTATGCCTACCTTTAAGTCTTCTGAAATAATGACCCCTAAATCCCTTTCCTCAGATACTGAGGTTAGGACTGTATCACTGATTGTATATTCTGCTCTTGGGTTTTTACGCCCCAGGTGCATTATCTTGCACTTATCAACATTACATTTTAGTTGCCAGATTTTTGACCATTGCTCTAGTTTTCCTAAATCCTTTTCCATTTGGTGTATCCCTCCAGGAACATCAACCCTGTTACAAATCTTTGTGTCATCAGCAAAAAGACCCACCTTACCATCGAGGCCTTCTGCAATTTCGCTGATAAAGATATTAAACAATATGGGTCCCAGAACAGACCCCTGAGGTACCCCACTGGTAACAAGACCTTGGTCTGAATATACTCCAGTGACTACAACCCTCTGTTGTCTGTCCCTCAGCCACTGCCTAATCCATTCAACAATATGGGAGTCCAAGCACAAAGACTGCAGTTTATTGATAAGTCTTCTGTGTGGGACAGTATCAAAAGCCTTACTAAAGTCCAGATAAGCGATGTCTACTGCACCTCCGCCATCTATTATTTTAGTCACCCAATCAAAAAATTCAATAAGATTAGTTTGACATGATCTCCCTGAAGTAAACCCATGCTGTTTTTCATCTTTCAATCCATGGGATTTTAGATGTTCCACAATCCTCTCCTTAAGTATGGTTTCCATTAATTTCCCCACTATTGATGTCAGGCTTACTGGCCTATAGTTGCCCGATTCCTCCCTACTACCTTTCCTGTGAATGGACACAACATTTGCTAATTTCCAATCTTCTGGGACGACTCCTGTTACCAGTGATTGGATAAATAAATCTGTTAAATGTTTTGCTAGTTCACCGCTGAGCTCTTTTAATAGCTTTGGGTGTATCCCATCAGGCCCCTGTGACTTATTTGTAGTAATTTTAGACAGCTGACTCTGTAAAGACACATGCATCAAAAGATTCATTAGTCTTCCTTCCTAACTGAGGTCCTTTCTCTTCATTTTCCTTTGTAAAAACTGAACAGAAGTAATCATTGAGGCAGTCAGCTAGTTCTTTATCTTCTTCCATATACCTTCCTTCTTTTGTTTTTAATTTGGTAATTTCTTGTTTTAGTTTCCTTTATTCTTTTTTGTATCTGAAGAATGTCTTATCGCCTTTTTTCCCTGACTGAGCTCATTTCTCTTCTGCCTGTGCTTTGGAAGCTCTTATAACTTGTTTGGCCTCTCTCTGCCTAATCTTATAAATTTGCCTGTCATCCTCGCTATATATACAGATATACAGATGTACTGATGTATATATACACTCACCTAAAGAATTATTAGGAACACCTGTTCTATTTCTCATTAATGCGATTATCTAGTCAACCAATCACATGGCAGTTGCTTCGATGCATTTAGGGGGGTGCTCCTGGTCAAGACAATCTCCTGAACTCCAAACTGAATGTCAGAATGGGAAAGAAAGGTGATTTAGGCAATTTTGAACGTGGCATGGTTGTTGGTGCCAGACGGGCCGGTCTGAGTATTTCACAATCTGCTCAGTTACTGGGATTTTCCCGCACAACCATTTCTAGGGTTTACAAAGAATGGTGTGAAAAGGGAAAAACATCCAGTATGCGGCCGTCCTGTGGGCGAAAATGCCTTGTGGATGCTAGAGGTCAGAGGAGAATGGGCCGACTGATTCAAGCTGATAGAAGAGCAACGTTGACTGAAATAACCACTCGTTACAACCGAGGTCTGCAGCAAAGCATTTGTGAAGCCACAACACGCACAACCTTGAGGCGGATGGGCTACAACAGCAGAAGACCCCACCGGGTACCACTCATCTCCACTACAAATAGGAAAAAGAAGCTACAATTTGCACGAGCTCACCAAAACTGGACTGTTGAAGACTGGAAAAATGTTGCCTGGTCTGATGAGTCTCGATTTCTGTTGAGACATTCAAATGGTAGAGTCCGAATTTGGGGTAAACAGAATGAGAACATGTCTCCATCCTCTGATGGCTACTTCCAGCAGGATAATGCACCATGTCACAAAGCTCCAATCATCTCAAATTGGTTTCTTGAACATGACAATGAGTTCACTGTACTAAAATGGCCCCACAGTCACCAGATCTCAACCCAATAGAGCGTCTTTGGGATGTGGTGGAACGGGAACTTCGTGCCCTGGATGTGCATCCCTCAAATCTCCATCAACTGCAAGATGCTATCCTATCAATATGGGCCAACATTTCTAAAGAATGCTATCAGCACCTTGTGGAATCAATGCCACGTAGAATTAAGGCAGTTCTGAAGGCAAAAGGGGGTCCAACACCGTATTAGTATGGGGGCACTAAGAATTCTTTAGGTGAGTCTATATACAGATGTACTGATGTATACATATATACAGATATCCTATGGACAAGTGTCCCAGCTATAGCAGTCACTAATGTGACCTTACAGTGAATGCTGAGAATGAATGACAGTCATGGTCATGGGCGGGATGGAGGGAGGAGGAGTGTAGAGGGTTAAGTAAGTGTGGATGAGAGGGTTCAGCGGGGACGGCGTTCAGTAGGGTGACGGCTGTGGGGAAGAAGCTGTTCCTAAGGCCTCATGCACACGACTGTTATGTGTTTTGCGGTCCGCAAACCGCAGATCCGCAAAACATGGATGGCATCCATGTGCGTACCGCAATTTGCGGAACGGCACGGACAGCCTTTAATATAACTGCCTATTCTTGTCTGCAAAGCGCGGACAAGAATAGGACAGGTTATTTTTTTTTTGCGGACCACGAAACGGAGCAATTTCTTTTTTGCGGCCCCACTGAAGTGAATGGGTCCACATCCGAGTCGCCAAAACTGCGGCTCGGATGTGGACCACAACAACGGCCGTGTGCATGAGGCCTAAACCTGCTGGTTTTAGTCTGAAGGGTCCTGTAGCGCCCGGCGTAGACATCTCTTCATGTGAACAGCCTCAATGGCGGGGAGTGGTGTCCCTGTGATGCGTTAGGTGGTTTTCACCCCCCGCTGCGGTGCCTTGCGGTCAGCAACAGAGCAATTCCCATCCCAGACTGTGACATGTTAAGTCGTGGCCCCTGGTGGGCAGACAGTGGATTATTCTAAAACTTGATTCGCCAAATTTTGATGCAATTTACAATATTGTGTAGGGGCACTCAAATTAGTAAATGTGAGTCAGCGGGAGTAGTGATGGACGAACATCGGCCGGCCCCATTCGTGGCGGGCCCCATTCACTTTAATGGCAGGCGAACCTGAAAAACCTTCAGGTCATATTTGCAGCCACCAAATACTTACTAGAAGTGCACAGATAGTCCCACAACGTGGACAGTGACCAGAGGGGGATCAATGGCAAACATTCCCACAAAAAATATGTATTTTAATCAGGGGCCATTTTTATGCGTCTTAAATTAAAAACTCTCAGAAATGTTCCCTGCTGGAGCCTAGAAAGTGTTATTTTAGGCCACGGGAGTACAGGCCACAAACATTAGGCATTCACCGGACAGAAAAGAGCAAGTGATGATGTGGCTGGAGGTAGATTACACGGTCACTGGATAAAAACTTTACAGCAGGCCAGTGCAAATACAGGTCAAATACATATGAACTAAAAATATAAAATTTTATTAACCCCTTTAGGACCTGGCCTGTTTTCACCTTAAGGACCAGGCCACAGGACATGTGTCACTTTATGTGGTGATGACTTTAAAACGCGTTTACTTATCCAGGCCGTTCTGAGATTGTTTTCTCGTCACGTATTGTACTTCATGACACTGGTAAAATGGAGTCAAACATTTTTATTTTTATTTATAAAAAAATACCCAAATTTACCCCAAAAAATTAAAAAATTAGCAAATTTCCAAATTTCAGTTTCTCTACTTTTATAATAGATAGTAATACCTACAAAAACAGTTATTACTTTACATTCCCCATGTTTCTACTTCATGTTTGGATCATTTTGAAAATGACATTTTATTTTCCGGACGTTAGAGGCTTAGAAGTTTAGAAGCAAATCTTAACATTTTTTTACGAAAATTTTCAAAACCCAATTTTTTCAGGACCAGTTCAGGTCGAAGTCACTTTGTGGGGCTTACATAGTGGATACCCCCATAAATCAAGGAAAATGGGAATGAAATTTCAAAATTTCCCTTTTTTTTGCAGATTTTAAATTTTAATCTATTTTTTCTGCAACACATCAAGGGTTAACAGCCAAACAAAGCTCAAAATCTATTACCCTGAATCTGGAGTTTACATAAACACCCCACATGTGCTCAAAAACTGATGTCTGGGCGCACAGCCGGCTTCAGAGGGGAAGGAGCGCCATATGGCGTTAGGAGAGAGGATTTAGCTGGAATGGTAGTTGGAAGCATGTGAAGACACCCTGAGGTGGCCCTACAGTGGAAACCCCCAAATAGTGACCCCATTCCGGAAACTACACCCCTCAAGGAATATTTCAAGGTATGTAGTGAGCACTTTAACCCCTCGGGCGTTTCACAGAATTAGGAAACACTTGGCTGTGAAAATGAAAAATTTAAATTTTTTGCAGAAAAAGTTGCTTTACTCTCACATTTTACACTTTCGCAAGGGAAAACATGACAAAATGCACCCCACATTTTGTTCCCCATTTCCCCCCCGAATACGCCAACATCCCATATGTGATCAAAAAATGATGTCTGGGCGCACAGCCGGGCTCTAGATACAAACAGCTAAATATGGATTTTGCTGACCTGAATTGGCAGACATGGGTTTTAGGTGCCATGTCGCATTAAATAAATTCCTGAGGTCCCCAGAAATGAAAAACCCCTAGCAATGACCCCATTTCGGAAAGAGCACCACACTTTTGTTTTTCTTGTGGCACTGTAGGGCTTCAGAAGTTGATCTGAAAGATCCACCCCTCCCATGTGCTTATTGTAGTCCAGGATACAAACTGGTTTGGGGACAGTGGTTGTGGAACCTCGTACAGGAGCAGGGGAGCTGGTGTTACTGTGAATGGTGGTCAGTACAAGGACGTCCCTCTTATCCATGTTCTCATGGAGGAGAGCCCTGCTTTCACCCATTCTCAGTGGTTGTGGTGCCTCGTACAGGAGCAGGGGAGCTGGTGTTACTGTGAATGGTGGTCAGTACAAGGACGTCCCTGTTGTCCATGTTCTCATGGAGGAGAGCCCGGCTTTCAACTATTCTCAGTGGTTGGGGTACCTCGTACAGGAGCAGGGGAGCTGGTGTTACTGTGAATGGTGGTCAGTACAAGGACGTCCCTGTTGTCCATGTTCTCATGGAAGAGAGCCCTGCTTTTACCCATTCTCAGTGGTTGTGGTACCTCATACAGGGGCAGGGGAGCTGGTTTTAGTGTGAATGGTGGTCAGTACAAGGACGTCCCTCTTGTCCATGTTCTCATGGAGGAGAGCCCTGCTTTCACCCATTCTCAGTGGTTGTGGTACCTCGTACAGGAGCAGGGGAGCTGGTGTTAGTGTGAATGGTGGTCAGTACAAGGACGTCCCTGTTGTCCATTTTCTCATGGAAGAGAGCCCTGCTTTCACCCATTCTCAGTGGTTGTGGTACCTCGTACAGGAGCAGGGGAGCTGGTGTTAGTGTGAATGGTGGTCAGTACAAGGACGTCCCTCTTGTCCATGTTCTCATGGAGGAGAGCCCTGCTTTCACCCATTCTCAGTGGTTGTGGAACCTCGTACAGGAGCAGGGGAGCTGGCGTTAGTGTGAATGGTGGTCAGTACAAGGACGTCCCTCTTATCCATGTTCTCATGGAGGAGAGCCCTGCGTTCACCCATTCTCAGTGGTTGTGGTGCCTCATACAGGAGCAGGGGAGCTGGTGTTACTGTGAATGGTGGTCAGTACAAGGACGTCCCTGTTGTCCATGTTCTCATGGAGGAGAGCCCTGCTTTCACCTATTCTCAGTGGTTGTGGTGCCTCGTACAGGAGCAGGGGAGCTGGTGTTACTGTGAATGGTGGTCAGTACAAGGACGTCCCTGTTGTCCATGTTCTCATGGAGGAGAGCCCGGCTTTCACCTATTCTCAGTGGTTGGGGTACCTCGTACAGGAGCAGGGGAGCTGGTGTTACTGTGAATGGTGGTCAGTACAAGGACGTCCCTGTTGTCCATGTTCTCATGGAAGAGAGCCCTGCTTTCACCCACTCTGAGTGGTTGTGGTACCTCGTACAGGAGCAGGGGAGCTGGTGTTAGTGTGAATGGTGGTCAGTACAAGGACGTCCCTCTTGTCAATGTTCTCATGGAGGAGAGCCCTGCTTTCACCCATTCTCAGTGGTTGTGGTACCTCGTACTGGAGCAGGGGAGCTGGTGTTAGTGTGAATGGTGGTCAGTACAAGGACGTCCCTCTTATCCATGTTCTCATGGAGGAGAGCCCTGCTTTCACCCATTCTCAGTGGTTGTGGAACCTCGTACAGGAGCAGGGGAGCTGGTGTTACTGTGAATGGTGGTCAGTACAAGGACGTCCCTCTTATCCATGTTCTCATGGAGGAGAGCCCTGCTTTCACCCATTCTCAGTGGTTGTGGAACCTCGTACAGGAGCAGGGGAGCTGGTGTTACTGTGAATGGTGGTCAGTACAAGGACGTCCCTGTTGTCCATGTTCTCATGGAGGAGAGACCGGCTTTCACCTATTCTCAGTGGTTGGGGTACCTCGTACAGGAGCAGGGGAGATGGTGTTACTGTGAATGGTGGTCAGTACAAGGACGTCCCTGTTGTCCATGTTCTCATGGAAGAGAGCCCTGCTTTCACCCACTCTGAGTGGTTGTGGTACCTCGTACAGGAGCAGGAGAGCTGTTGTTAGTGTGAATGGTGGTCAGTACAAGGACATCCCTGTTGTCCATGTTCTCATGGAAGAGAGCCCTGCTTTTACCCATTCTCAGTGGTTGTGGTACCTCATACAGGGGCAGGGGAGCTGGTTTTAGTGTGAATGGTGGTCAGTACAAGGACGTCCCTCTTGTCCATGTTCTCATGGAGGAGAGCCCTGCTTTCACCCATTCTCAGTGGTTGTGGTACCTCGTACAGGAGCAGGGGAGCTGGTGTTAGTGTGAATGGTGGTCAGTACAAGGACGTCCATCTTGTCCATGTTCTCATGGAGGAGAGCCCTGCTTTCACCCATTCTCAGTGGTTGTGGTACCTCGTACAGGGGCAGGGGAGCTGGTGTTAGTGTGAATGGTGGTCAGTACAAGGACGTCCCTCTTATCCATGTTCTCATGGAGGAGAGCCCTGCTTTCACCCATTCTCAGTGGTTGTGGAACCTCGTACAGGAGCAGGGGAGCTGGCGTTAGTGTGAATGGTGGTCAGTACAAGGACGTCCCTCTTATCCATGTTCTCATGGAGGAGAGCCCTGCTTTCACCCATTCTCAGTGGTTGTGGTGCCTCATACAGGAGCAGGGGAGCTGGTGTTACTTTGAATGGTGGTCAGTACAAGGACGTCCCTGTTGTCCATGTTCTCATGGAGGAGAGCCCTGCTTTCACCCATTCTCAGTGGTTGTGGTGCCTCGTACAGGAGCAGGGGAGCTGGTGTTACTGTGAATGGTGGTCAGTACAAGGACGTCCCTGTTGTCCATGTTCTCATGGAGGAGAGCCCGGCTTTCACCTATTCTCAGTGGTTGGGGTACCTCGTACAGGAGCAGGGGAGCTGGTGTTACTGTGAATGGTGGTCAGTACAAGGACGTCCCTGTTGTCCATGTTCTCATGGAAGAGAGCCCTGCTTTCACCCACTCTGAGTGGTTGTGGTACCTCGTACAGGAGCAGGGGAGCTGGTGTTAGTGTGAATGGTGGTCAGTACAAGGACGTCCCTGTTGTCCATGTTCTCATGGAAGAGAGCCCTGCTTTCACCCATTCTCAGTGGTTGTGGTACCTCGTACAGGAGCAGGGGAGCTGGTGTTAGTGTGAATGGTGGTCAGTACAAGGACGTCCATCTTGTCCATGTTCTCATGGAGGAGAGCCCTGCTTTCACCCATTCTCAGTGGTTGTGGTACCTCGTACAGGGGCAGGGGAGCTGGTGTTAGTGTGAATGGTGGTCAGTACAAGGACGTCCCTGTTGTCCATGTTCTCATGGAGGAGAGCCCTGCTTTCACCCATTCTCAGTGGTTGTGGTACCTCGTACAGGAGCAGGGAGCTGGTGTTAGTGTGAATGGTGGTCAGTACAAGGACGTCCCTCTTGTTCATGTTCTCATGAAGGAGAGCCCTGCTTTCACCCATTCTCAGTGGTTGTGGTACAATGAACAGGAGCAGGGGAGCTGGTGTTAGTGTGAATGGTGGTCAGTACAAGGACGTCCATCTTGTCCATGTTCTCATGGAGGAGAGCCCTGCTTTCACCCATTCTCAGTGGTTGTGGTACCTCGTACAGGAGCAGGGGAGCTGGTGTTAGTGTGAATGGTGGTCAGTACAAGGACGTCCCTCTTGTCCATGTTCTCATGGAGGAGAGCCCTGCTTTCACCCATTCTCAGTGGTTGTGGTACCTCGTACAGGAGCAGGGGAGCTGGTGTTAGTGTGAATGGTGGTCAGTACAAGGACGTCCCTCTTGTTCATGTTCTCATGGAGGAGAGCCCTGATTTCACCCATCCTCAGTGGTTGTGGTACAATGAACAGGGGCAGGGGAGCTGGTGTTAGTGTGAATGGTGGTCAGTACAAGGACGTCCATCTTGTCCATGTTCTCATGGAGGAGAGCCCTGCTTTCACCCATCCTCAGTGGTTGTGGTACAATGAACAGGGGCAGGGGAGCTGGTGTTAGTGTGAATGGTGGTCAGTACAAGGACGTCCCTCTTGTCCATGTTCTCATTGAGGAGAGCCCTGCTTTCACCCATCCTCAGTGGTTGTGGTACAATGAACAGGGGCAGGGGAGCGGGTGTTAGTGTGAATGGTGGTCAGTACAAGGACGTCCCTCTTGTCCATGTTCTCATGGAGGAGAGCCCTGCTTTCACCCATTCTCAGTGGTTGTGGTGCCTCGTACAGTGGCAGGGGAGCTGGTGTTAGTGTGAATGGTGGTCAGTACAAGGACGTCCCTCTTGTCCATGTTCTCATGGAGGAGAGCCCTGCTTTCACCCATTCTCAGTGGTTGTGGTACAATGAACAGGGGCAGGGGAGCTGGTGTTAGTGTGAATGGTGGTCAGTACAAGGACGTCCCTCTTGTCCATATTCTCATGGAGGAGAGCCCTGCTTTCACCCATTCTCAGTGGTTGTGGTACCTCGTACAGGGGCAGGGGAGCTGGTGTTAGTGTGAATGGTGGTCAGTACAAGGACGTCCCTCTTGTCCATGTTCTCATGGAGGAGAGCCCTGCTTTCACCCATTCTCAGTGGTTGTGGTACCTCGTACAGTGGCAGGGGAGCTGGTGTTAGTGTGAATGGTGGTCAGTACAAGGACGTCCCTCTTGTCCATGTTCTCATGGAGGAGAGCCCTGCTTTCACCCATCCTCAGTGGTTGTGGTACAATGAACAGGGGCAGGGGAGCTGGTGTTAGTGTGAATGGTGGTCAGTACAAGGACATCCCTCTTGTCCATGTTCTCATTGAGGAGAGCCCTGCTTTCACCATCCTCAGTGGTTGTGGTACAATGAACAGGGGCAGGGGAGCGGGGTGTTAGTGTGAATGGTGGTCAGTACAAGGGACGTCCCTCTTGTCCATGTTCTCATGGAGGAGAGCCCTGCTTTCACCCATTCTCAGTGGTTGTGGTGCCTCGTACAGGGGCAGGGGAGCTGGTGTTAGTGTGAATGGTGGTCAGTACAAGGACGTCCCTCTTGTCCATTTTCTCATGGAGGAGAGCCCTGCTTTCACCATTTCTCAGTGGTTGTGGTACAATGAACAGGGGCAGGGAGCTGGTGTTAGTGTGAATGGTGGTCAGTACAAGGACGTCCCTCTTGTCCATATTCTCATGGAGAGAGCCCTGCTCTTCACCCATTCTCAGTGGTTGTGGTACCTCGTACAGGGGCAGGGGAGCTGGTGTTAGTGTGAATGGTGGTCAGTACAAGGACGTCCTCTTGTCCATGTTCTCATGGAGGAGAGCCCTGCTTTCACCCATTCTCAGTGGTTGTGGTACCTCGTACAGTGCAGGGGAGCTGGTGTTAGTGTGAATGGTGGTCAGTACAAGGACGTCCCTCTTGTCCATGTTCTCATGGAGGAGAGCCCTGCTTTCACCCATCCTCAGTGGTTGTGGTACAATGAACAGGGGCAGGGGAGCTGGTGTTAGTGTGAATGGTGGTCAGTACAAGGACATCCCTCTTGTCCATGTTCTCATTGAGGAGAGCCCTGCTTTCACCCATCCTCAGTGGTTGTGGTACAATGAACAGGGGCAGGGGAGCGGGTGGTGTTAGTGTGAATGGTGGTCAGTACAAGGACGTCCCTCTTGTCCATGTTCTCATGGAGGAGAGCCCTGCTTTCACCCATTCTCAGTGGTTGTGGTGCCTCGTACAGGGGCAGAGGAGCTGGTGTTAGTGTGAATGGTGGTCAGTACAAGGACGTCCCTATTGTCCATGTTCTCATGGAGGAGAGCCCTGCTTTCACCCATTCTCAGTGGTTGTGGTACCTCGTACAGTGGCAGGGGAGCTGGTGTTAGTGTGAATGGTGGTCAGTACAAGGACGTCCCTCTTGTCCATATTCTCATGGAGGAGAGCCCTGCTTTCACCCATTCTCAGTGGTTGTGGTACCTCGTACAGGGGCAGGGGAGCTGGTGTTAGTGTGAATGGTGGGCAGTACAAGGACGTCCCTCTTGTCCATATTCTCATGGAGGAGAGCCCTGCTTTTACCCATTCTCAGTGGTTGTGGTGCCTCGTACAGTGGCAGGGGAGCTGGTGTTAGTGTGAATGGTGGTGAGTACAAGGACGTCCCTCTTGTCCATATTCTCATGGAGGAGAGCCCTGCTTTCACCCATTCTCAGTGGTTGTGGTACCTCGTACAGGGGCAGGGGAGCTGGTGTTAGTGTGAATGGTGGTCAGTACAAGGATGTCCCTCTTGTCCATATTCTCATGGAGGAGAGCCCTGCTTTCACCCATTCTCAGTGGTTGTGGTGCCTCGTACAGGGGCAGGGAGCTGGTGTTAGTGTGAATGGTGGTCAGTACAAGGACGTCCCTCTTGTCCATATTCTCATGGAGGAGAGCCCTGCTTTTACCCATTCTCAGTGGTTGTGGTGCCTCGTACAGTGGCAGGGGAGCTGGTGTTAGTGTGAATGGTGGTCAGTACAAGGACGTCTCTCTTGTCCATGTTCTCATGGAGGAGAGCCCTGCTTTCACCCATTCTCAGTGGTTGTGGTACCTCGTACAGTGGCAGGGGAGCTGGTGTTAGTGTGAATGGTGGTCAGTACAAGGACGTCCCTCTTGTCCATATTCTCATGGAGGAGAGCCCTGCTTTCACCCATTCTCAGTGGTTGTGGTACCTCGTACAGGGGCAGGGGAGCTGGTGTTAGTGTGAATGGTGGTCAGTACAAGGACGTCCCTCTTGTCCATATTCTCATGGAGGAGAGCCCTGCTTTCACCCATTCTCAGTGGTTGTGGTGCCTCGTACAGTGGCAGGGGAGCTGGTGTTAGTGTGAATGGTGGTCAGTACAAGGACGTCCCTCTTGTCCATGTTCTCATGGAGGAGAGCCCTGCTTTCACCCATTCTCAGTGGTTGCCCTACCAGGGATCTAGGGAGGCCTCTCTGATTTTTGCGCACTGTGCCGCACACCGCAGTACCTCTGGCAGTTAGGTACCTGAATAGGGGTATGCTGGTATAATGGTTATCCACATAGAGGTGGTGACCCCGATCCAGCAGTGGGTGCAGTAAGTCCACACAATCTTCCCAGTAACTCCTAGAACGGGGGGCATTCTGGGGGTTCTATCCGGGAATCTCTCCCTTCGTAAACGCGGAACTTGTGACTGTACCCGGAGCTACTCTCACAGAGTTTGTGTATCTTTATGCCATACCTTGCCCGTTTGTTAGGCAGGTACTGGCGGAATCTAACCCTCCCTTTGAACAGTAATAGGGACTCATCTTCAGACATTTTTCTCTGGGTTGTTCACCTCAGCAAGGTCAATGACAGGCCTAACCTTGAACAGACGGTCATATGTCGGGTCGTTTTGGGGTGGGCGCTGTGTATTGTCGTTGTAGTGTAGGAATTTCCTAATGGACTCAAATTGCTCCCGGGTCATGGTCTTACTGTAAACTGGAGTCTGAACTCCAATATTGTCTGACTTTTGGCTTCTTTACAACGCCCATATGCCGCATGAGTCCCCAAAACATCATCATCTCTGCTGCATCTACTGAGGGTCTAAGCATATGGTGAACTAGGGTTCTGAGCAATGAACTGTTGGGCGTATAAATTGGTTTGGGCCACCAATAAATTTACAAAATCTTCAGAGAAGATGATTTGAAAAAATCTAGTTCAGTGAAGCCCGCACTGTCTATCTGTATTCCGGAGCTGCCCTCAAAATCTGGAATTTGGGGCTGATAATCATCAGGGGGGTGGGGTCCATGTGGGCTCACTCTGGGGGGCTGCCTCCGCTGCTACCTTGGGGCAACTTCTAGAGGGTCCCTCATCACTGGATGATGATGATGGCGGGGGGGCCTCCTCTTCTCCCTCACTGGCAGACTTGGTATTGGAGGCAAGCATGGCGTGTGCTTCTTCAGCCGAGTATACACGTTGGGACGGACCGGCCATTTTTATTTTATTGGGGTGGTGACGTGTGAAACGTGTAACCTTTATTTAGTGTGAGCGGTGTGTATGTCGTGTTTTCACACGGGAAGGGGCTTGTAATAAATTTAAAATTAACTTTAGAAGAAAAGTTGCAATTTAAAAAAAAAGTTTCTTGCAAAAAAATTGTCTTCTGTACAGAAAAAAAGTACCGTATTTTTCGCCGTATAAGACGCACTTTTTTCCCCCCAAAAGTGGGGGAAAATAGCAGTGCGTCTTATACGGCGAATGCTGCCGATTTTGTCGGGTTTTCAATGATACACCCGCCGCGATGCCGTGCGGCGGGTGTATCAGCTGTGAGGGAGGCGGGACTGGGGGCCGGCATCTGCTTTTATAATGACAGCGGGGCCCGTGCAGTGACTGTGTTCTACTACACGGGCCCCGCTCACTGTATGATCCTATGTCTAATAGTTACCGTAATTGTAATTGTATGTAATCAGGAGCGCTGTGTATTGCCGGTACTTACAACTAGAAGCGGTAGGTAGCAGAGAGGAGGGAGGAGGGAGGAGGCAGGCCGGGAGGACGGGCCGCTGGCAGCGTGAGTCATACGTCATGCGTCTGCGCCGCCCACTTTATGAATGAATGAAGCAGGCGGCGTGGACGCATGACGTATGACTCACGCTGCCAGCGCCCGTCCTCCCGGCCTGCCTTCTCCCTTCTCCCTCCTCCCTCCTCTCTGCTACCTACCGCTTCTAGTTGTAAGTACCGGCAATACACAGCGCTCCTGATTACATACAATTACAATTACGGTAACTATTAGACATAGGATCATACAGTGAGCGGGGCCCGTGTAGTAGAATACAATCACTGCACGGGCCCCGCTGTCATTATAAAAGCAGATGCCGGCCCCCAGCGTGTATTGAGGGTCATTCACTACAGGGACACTTATGGAGGGGATCTGTGATGACACATAGCATAAGATGCTATATATGTGTCATCCACAGATCCCCCCCATAACTGTGTCATACACAGATCCCCATAACAGTGCCATCCAGAGATCCCCCATAAGTGTCACCCAGAGATCCCCCATAAGTGTCACCCAGAGATCCCCCATAAGTGTCACCCAGAGATCCCCCATAAGTGTCACCCACAGATCCCCCATAAGTGTCACCCACAGATCCCCCATAAGTGTCACCCACAGATCCCCCATAAGTGTCACCCACAGATCCCCCATAACAGTGCACCATCCACAGATCCCCCATAACAGTGCCATCCACAGACCACAATTAGTTCAAAACCCACCAAAAGCACACCTTTTGGTTCAAAATATTTTTTTTCTTATTTTCCTCCTCAAAAACCTAGGTGCATCTTATAGGCCGGTGCGTCTTATAGGGCGAAAAATACGGTATTTTCTGCAGAAAAAAAAACTTGCAAACGGAGCAGACGCGATCAGTAACGGACCCTACTGATCAGTGCTCAGTGGGGCGGGGGGGTGGAAAGGGACAGGGATGATGGGATCTGGAACAGCTGCAAATGAAAAAAATAAAATCTGTGCAGCTATTCCAGATGTTGTTCTTCTTTCTTCTTTTCAGCAGCAAAAGGGTTAAATTAGCAGTGGTGGTGCACCACAAGTCCCAGCAAGCCACAGCAGCACAGAACCTCTCTGCACGCAGTCACCGGCTAGAATGGCTGCATGCAGGAAGTTCAGCCTCTGCCTGTGCAGCTAATAGCGCTGCCATGGGTTGGAGCGTTGGCAGAGGGCCCAAAACACTGGTGTCCCCTTCCTCACCTCGGAGGTGACCGGTGCTGACCAGTTCATTGATCGGCCAATCGCAGTGCTTGGAGCTGGAGGGGGGCGGATCGGTACCATGCTGCGCTTACCTGGCATGCCTGCCTGCCGGTAAGAGCAGCCATGGTGCCGCGATTCCACCCCGATCTTCCCCCAGAGCCCTGCAGACCTCATGAAGTACATATACGTCATGGGCCCTTAAGAGGTCTTAAGAGGTTAAAAACATCACTACCGAAATCCCCCCTCTTGAAAATAAAACCTAATGTTAATAGTTGAAATTCGATAGCTGAGGTAACGCAGCAAAACCGCAAACAAATGCACTATATAGAAAGTATATTATAAGTATATCGCACCCCTCAGTGTATCACACCTATCGATAGCACACCTATACCAGTCCTTACAAGGACTTTTGTGGCCCTATTAGCCAGCGTTTGGTGTCCCTAACAGCCTGTCCCTGCTCCGCACAGCGACCTCTCCCTACACTGGCAGAAGACTGACTGTAAAATGGCGGCCAGATCGGGTTTATTTATAAGGTAGGGAGTGTGTCCATGTGCTGAAACCTCTCCATTGGCCGTCCTGTACCACCTGATGGATGTGTCATGGGTCAAAGTTCTTCACAATGTAAAAGAATATGGCGGGCGCGAATATAGCCATATGTTTGCCTGTTCGGCGGATTGCGAACGAGCAAAGTTCGCCGTGAGATGACCACCAGGCGAACCGCAAGGCCATCTCTTTTTAGGAGTAGAAGAAAGTGACTGAAATAAGAGGAAATGACAGGAGGAAGAAAGGAGTAGGACCAGGAAGAAAAGTGAGGAGAAGTAGAGAAATGGGAGGGGGGACGAGGAAAGGAGACTCCACCAAAAAGAGAAGGACAGAGGAAGAGAAGAGTAGTCAGATGAAGAGGGAATGAGGAGAGGAAGAGAAGAGGGAAAGAGATGACCTAATGAGGGACGACCACCAGCATCTTTGGCTGTTTGTGCCATCGCGGACTGGCATAGACCTCAGCTATAACCAACACCGCTTCTGCATAAGTTATAGATGATCCAGCAAGCTGCGCCAAGTGCCACCCCTTTTATTGCCACAAAGTCGCAAATTATGGCACAAATATGGCATGCGTCACAGTTTGCTCCTTTTTACCCCACAATTGTGGCATAAAGTCTTTAGTAAATGTCTCTCATTGTGTGGAGGACAGAAGGGACCAGAGAAGAAGGAGCAGAAGTCAGGAAAAAAGAGAAGTGGGGGTAAAAAACAAGGAAAAGAGGAAGAAGGAATGAAAGACAGGCAGGAGAGGAAGAGAGAGGAGAACATCAGTGGAGGAAGAAAGGTACTAGAAGAGAGGAAAAGGAAAGAGCAATGAGCATAGAAAAGGCCCAAAAGAAGAGCACCTAGGAAAGAGGACACAAAGGGGAAGAGAGGACATGAAGAAGACACTGGCTGGAAAAGCTAATCAGAAGAGCTGAGAAGAGAGGGTAAGAGGAAGATGACAGTTAAAGGGACTAGGAAGAAAAGGCAGAGAGGTGAAAGAAAGAGACCAAGAAACGGAGGAATGGGGAAAAGAGGTGAGGGGAAGAGATAAAACTGGGAGCTGGGGAGTACATGGAATGAGGAGAAGAGAGTCCGGGAAGAAGAGAGATTCAGGGTGAGGAGCAATGAATATCAAGGGAGGTCCACTGCAGTCCACCTGAGCTGGGGTTTACCATCTCTGCAGCCCACCTAAGCTGGCTGGGGTTTACCATCTCTGCAGTTACCTGAGTTTGGGTTTACCATCTCTGCAGTCCACCTGAGCTGGGGTTTACCATCTCTGCAGTCCACTTGAGCTGGGGTTTACCATCTCTGCAGTCCACCTGAGCTGGGGTTTACCATATCTGCAGTCCACCTGAGCTGGGGTTTACCATCTCTGCAGTCCACCTGAGCTGGCTGGGGTTTACCATCTCTGCAGTCCACCTGAGCTGGGGTTACCATCTCTGCAGTCCATCTGAGCTGGCTGGGGTTTACCATCTCTGCAGTCCACCTGAGCTGGGGTTTACCATCTCTGCAGTCCACCTGAGCTGGCTGGGGTTTACCATCTCTGCAGTCCACCTGAGCATTTTTGTTCACCGTTTCCGCAGTCCACCTGAGCTGGGTTTTACAATTTCTGCAGTTCACCTCAGCTGGGGTTTAACATCTCTGCAATCACCTGAGCGTAGGGTTCACCATCTCTGAAGTCCACCTGAGCTGGGGTTCCAATCTCTGCAGTCCAACTGACCATGGGGTTTCCAATCTCTACAGTCCACCTGACCATAGGGTTCCCAATGTCTGCAGTCCACCTGACCATAGGGTTCCCAATCTCTGCAGTCCATCTGAGCATGGGGTTCACAGTCTCCGCAGTTCACCAGAATGTGGGGTTCCCAATTTCTGCAGTACACCTGAGCGTGGGGTTCACCATCTCTGCAGTCCACCCAAGCGTGGGGTTCACCATCTCTGCAGTCCACCTGAGCGTGGGGTTTACCATCTCTGCAGTCCACCTGAGCGTGGGGTTTACCAATTACCATCTCATGCAGTCCACCTGAGCTGGGGTTCACCGTCTACATAGTCTACCTGAGCTGGGGTTCACGTCTCCACAGTCCAACTGAGCATGGGGTTCCCAATCTCTGCAGTCTACCTGAGCATGGGGTTCATCATCTCTGCAGTCCACCTGACTGTGCGGTTCCAAGTACGATCTGTGATTAGTGCCCATATCGTGTGCCATACAGGTCACAGTGACCTTCATACTGCACCATACATCCCACCCCAGTGACTGCCACACATCACCATACATCCCACCCCAGGTCACTGTGACCTTCATACAGCGCCATACATCCCACCCCAGGTCACTGCCACACATTACCATACATCCCACCTCTGGTCACTGTGACCTACATACAACGCCATACATCCCACCCCAGGTCACTGTGACCTTCATATAGCGCCATACATCCCACCCCAGGTCACTGTGACCTTCATACAGTGCCATACATGCCCCCCAGTGACCGTCATACAGTGCCGTACATCCCCCCCAGTGACCGTCATACTGTACCATACATTCCCCCCCTAGTGACCGTTATACAGCACCATACATCCCGCCCTATATAAACATGTTGTAGAGCAGGGATCAGCAACCTCCGGCACTCCAGCTGTTCTGAAACTACAACTCCCAGCATGCTCCATTTACTTTTGTTGGAGTTACAAGAACAGCCGAATAAGTTTGCATGCTGGGAGTTGTAGTTTCACAGCAGCTGGAGTGCCGAATGCTGCTGATCCCTGTTGTAGAGGATGAGAGGACACAGCATTGTTCAGGGGTAGACCTTCTGAAAAGTGAGGATGTCCGCTGGAGATCGGAGAGAACGCCGCAGGGTCAGTCACTGGGGGCTGAGGAGAACGACTCAGAAGAAGAAAGACAACTAGAAAAGCTACAATTTCTGGGGAAATTGTGTGAAGTGTTCTTGCCTCCACCAGTAGTCCACAACTGGAGTGGGTGGAGTGGCTGGAGTAACTGTGGAAAGGCTGGACTGGGCAGAGTAACTTTATGGAGTGGGCAGAGTAACTGTGCGGAGGGTTTGGAGTGAGTAAAGATAGTGAACATTGCACTAACCAATGATTGATCAAATTTACAAGTGCACATGGCAAGCTTGAGTGAGTGAGAAATTGCATTTCAGCTTTTATTTATTTCTATCGCACATTTAATTGCAATGTTGTTGCCCAAAATGCTTCACAGTTACATTGAAACACTTATAAACACATTAGCAGCCGATCTGTGTAGGTGGCCTGAATATGAGGAGTGGCGGCAGTTTAGAAATCATGTCCTGATTTTTCGGCTCCCACTCTAGCTTTTGTCACTCTGCTGGCTGCTCACACCCCTGGGTTGCTATGGGCAACTCACTCTACAGCAAGGGCAGAGAAGAGCGGTTTAAAAACAAACTGCTCCTACTTGCTCACTTCACTAGCGGTTGCTCTTCAGACGGTTGTAGTTTAAAAATGATAAATCCTACAGTGAAGAGCTTTATATTGTGAGAATCACAAGACCAGACCTACATGGTGATGCATAGTATGTCTCTGAATAATTAAAAATGAAGGCACAGTCGCAGTTTAGAAATTACTCTTCAAATCTGAGGTGGCTAGAGTGGAGTGGTCAATGAATGTCAATGACAATTTTGTAATTATAGTGGTAGGTTGTGGTGGCTCACTAGCAAGTAGTTAAGGTGCTGCAAGCTCATATGGAGGGATCACCCCACCCGCTCTTAAAAGGCAAATGTAGTAATAGAGTAATGAGCGAGCACTCATACACTTGGCAACCAGATTGACATGTGCAGAAAATATTTATTAAATCCCCATAAAATACACGTAATAAAATTTATAAGAACAATGTAGCAATAATATACAACATTACAGTCACATATTGTGGTAGATATGATCGATACTATATTCAATAAAAATATATTAGATAAATTGATGGTAGAAAATTCAATGTTGAAATATTCGATAGAATATCCGATACCACTCAATAGTGTCGATAAATTCAATAATATATATCACACCAGAAACTTCCAGTATCTGCTGTTATTTGGGAAGAGGGGGTATTGTCTTCTAGCGCTCTATCCCAATTTGGGAAACAGAACTGTCACTGAAGATGTTGTCGGTGTATTCACTGGGAGCGCGACATGTCCATAAAGTGTCCACAGGAATCCTGATAATGTGAGAAGTCTCTTATATCCTTTTAAGGTCGATATGAGCATTGAATTGAAGAAAACTTTAAATCGATATTTGGCTTTACCGTCTAGCCCAGGGGTAGGCAACCTCCGCACTCCAGCTGTTGTGAAACTAACAACTCCCAGCATGCATACTTGTTCTCCTTCTAAGAAACTCTCATAGAAATGAATGAAGCATGCTGGGAATGGTAGTTCACAACAGCTGGAGTGCCGAAGGTTGCTGATCCCTGTCTACAGGCTGCTGTCTCCCTATTGCCTTCAATGGAGCTTTAAATATTTGCCGGCTTATTCAGTCGCTCCATACAGCAAGCTGGTTTGGATTCGCGGGAGTTCCAAAGATCGCGGGAGTCGCCGCTCTGTTCCGCAATTTCCTTTGGTGCAGCTTTCGACGATAAGACTAGTTAGTCCTTTACTGTAGAGATTTTCTTCTGTATGGCCATACAGTATTATCGGAGGCTTCTCAGGTCCATCACTTGTTTCAACCATACACTGAGGAAGGGAGAGTGAATCTACCCGTAACGCGTATGGTGAAAAAAGTGATGTACCTGCATTGAAAAGCCTCCGATAATACTGTATGGCCATACAGAAGAAAATCTCTACAGTAAAGGACTAACTATTCTTATCGTCGAAAGCTGCACCAAAGGAAATTGCGGAACAGAGCGGCGACTCCTGCGGTCTTTGGAACTCCTGCGAAATCCAAACCAGCTTGCTGTATGGAGCGACTGAATAAGCCGGCAAATATTTAAAGCTCCATTGAAGCAATAGGGAGACAGCAGACGCTAGACCAGGGATCAGCAACCTTCGGCACTCCAGCTGTTGTGAAACTACCATTCCCAGCATGCTTCATTCATTTCTGTGAGAGTTCTTAGAAGAGCAGAACAAGTATGCATGCTGGGAGTTGTAGTTTCACAACAGCTGGAGTGCCGGAGGTTGCCTACCCCTGCGCTAGACGGTAAGCCAAATATCGATTTAAAGTTTTCTTCAATTCAAAGCTCATATCGACCTTAAAAGGATCTAAGAGACTTCTCACCTTATCAGGATTCCTGTGGACACTTTATGGACATGTCGCGCTCCCAGTGAATACACCGACAACATCTTCAGTGACATTCTGTTTCCCAAATTGGGATAGAGCGCTAGAAGATAATACCCCCTCTTCCCAAATAACAGCAGATACTGGAAGTTTCTGGTGTGATATATATTATTGAATTTATCGACACTATTGAGTGGTATCGAATATTCTATCAAATATTTCAACATTGAATTTTCTACCATTCAATTTATCTAATATATTTTATTGAATATAGTATCGATCATATCTACCACAATATGTGACGGTAATGTTGTATATTATTGCTTACATTGTTCTTATAAATTTTATTACGTGTATTTTATGGGATTTAATAAATATTTCTGCTCATGTCAATCTGGTTGCCAAGTGTATGAGTGCTCGCTCATTACTCTATTACTTAATTTACTTTACTGGCAAGAAACCAGAACTAGGCCATACAGGGGCCACATGTACACATGCTCAAAAAAATAAAGGGAACACAAAAATAACACATCCTAGATCTGACTTAATTAAAAAATTCTTCTGAAATACTTTGTTCTTTACATAGTTGAATGTGCTGACAACAAAATCACACAAAAATAAAAAAATGGAAATCAAATTTTTCAACCCCATGGAGGTCTGGATTTGGAGTCACACTCAAAATTAAAGTGGAAAAAACACACTACAGGCTGATCAACTTGATGTAATGTCCTTAAAACAAGTCAAAATGAGGCTCAGTAGTGTGTGTGGCCTCCACGTGCCTGTATGACCTCCCTACAACGCTGTGCATGCTCCTGATGAGGTGGCGGACGGTCTCCTGAGGGATCTCTTCCAGTTCTGGACTAAAGCATCTGCCAACTCCTGGACAGTCTGTGGTGCAACGTGACGTTGGTGGATAGAGCGAGACATGATGTCCCAGATGTGCTCAATTGGATTCAGGTCTGGGGAACGGGCGGGCCAGTCCATAGCATCAATGCCTTCCCTCTTGCAGGAACGGCTGACACACTCCAGCCACATGAGGTTCTAGCATTGTCTTGCATTAGGAGGAACCCAGGGCCAACCGCACCAGCATACGGTCTCACAAGGGGTCTGAGGATCTCATCTCGGTAACTAATGGCAGTCAGGCTACCTCTGGGGAGCACATGGAGGGCTGTGCGGCCCTCCAAAGAAATGCCACCCCACACCATTACTGACCCAATGCCAAACTGTCATGCTGGAGGATGTTGCAGGCAGCAGAACGTTCTCCACGGCGTCTCCAGACTCTGTCACGTCTGTCACATGTGCTCAGTGTGAACCTGCTTTCATCTGTGAAGAGCACAGGGCGCCAGTGGCGAATTTGCTAATCTTGGTGTTCTCTGGCAAATGCCAAACGTCCTGCACGGTGTTGGGCTGTAAGCACAACCCCCACCTGTGGACGTCGGGCCCTCATATCATCTTTATGGAGTCTGTTTCTGACCGTTTGAGCAGACACATGCACATTTGTGGCCTGCTGGAGGTCATTTTGCAGGGCTCTGGCAGTGCTCCTCCTGTTCCTCCTTGCACAAAGGCGGAGGTAGCGGTCCTGCTGCTGGGTTGTTGCCCTCCTACGGCCTCCTCCACATCTCCTGATGTACTGGCCTGTCTCCTGGTAGCGCCTCCATGCTCTGGACACTACGCTGACAGACACAGCAAACCTTCTTGCCACAGCTCGCATTGATGTGCCATCCTGGATAAGCTGCACTACCTGAGCCACTTGTGTGGGTTGTAGACTCCGTCTCATGCTACCACTAGAGTGAAAGCACCGCCAGCATTCAAAAGTGACCAAAACATCAGGAACTGAGAAGTGGTCTGTGGTCACCACCTGCAGAACCACACCTTTATTGGGGGTGTCTTGCTAATTGCCTATAATTTCGACCTGTTGTCTATCCCATTTGCACAACAGCATGTGAAATTGATTGTCACTCAGTGTTGCTTCCTAAGTGGACAGTTTGATTTCACAGAAGTGGGATTGACTTGGAGTTACATTGTGTTGTTTAAGTGTTCCCTTTATTTTTTTGAGCAGTGTACATTCCTGCCCTATACATGAGACCTCAGGGGCCACATGCATTACTGGCTGTACAGGAGACCTCAGGGGCCACATATACATTCCTGCCCCGTACATGAGACCTCAGAGGCCACATAAGCATTCCTGCCCATGCATGAGACATTAGGGCCCCAATTACAGCCCTGGCACATAAACGGGCTCCATATACATTACCCGGACACTGAGATATAGCTTCCTGAATCTGAAAGGCTGTTGTCACGGAAGGTAGGTAAGCGGGGAAATAAACGAACACAGGGAAAATAAAAACAGAACAATAGACTACTAGGCCCAAAAGCTAGGGAGAAAAGGGTCACCTCCTAGCGATCCCTAAAAGCTTTCCCTAAACTGCTGTGCCCATGTGCATACCCTTAGGGTGGATATGAACATGCCCTCGTGCCTAAGTCTATATACCCTGGGAAAAACCCTGAGCAGTAGGGGAAAGGGGAAGAGGCGACCTGCTTCCTCAAACAGGAGGAAGCAAGCGTCTCCCTAGAGGCCGAGATAAAAGACACCAAGGGAAGAAACAGAGAGGACTTATCTAGATCAGAGCTGGAGCAGACTCTCCACAACACATCCAAAGCCCACAGGAATGAACTATAACCCGCACAGGCCACTGGGAGGAGGGATCGCCTCACTAACAATCAACCAGTACACCTGAGGGAAGGTGGATCCAGCTCAACCCCAAACCAAAACAAAGAGAAGAGTCAGACATGTCCAGCCAAGCCTGGCAGATCACCGCACATTCACAGGGCAAGGCGTGACAGCTGTAGTGTGAACAGGGGCATACCGAAGGACAACCCGGGATTATACCACTCATAGCAATAGAGCTACCCCCAGAAGTATCTGACAAAACCCAACAGTGGTACAAGCCAGAAGCAGCAGCCCCCCAAGGCAAGGGGAATACACACTGCTCATACACTGCCCACCTAGTGGACACCTCCCATACCCACTGCTGATACGCTGCCACCTAGTGGACACCTCCTAAATTCACTGCTCATACACTGCCACCTAGTGGACACCTCCCATACACAATGCTTATACACTGCCACCTAGTGGACACCTCCCACATTCACTGCTCATATACTGCCACCTAGTGGACACATTCCATACCCACTGCTCATATGTTGCCCCCTACTGGACACCTCTATATTCACTGCTCATACACTGCCACCTAGTGGACACCTTCCATACACAATGCTCATACACTGCCACCTAGTGGACACCTCCCACACCCACTGCTCATACACTACCTCATAGTTGGACATGTCCCAAACCAAACTGCTCATACACTGCCACCTAGTAGTGGACACCTCCCAAATTCACTGCTTCATACACTGCCACCTAGTGGACACATTCCATAACCACTGCGCATACACTGCCACCTAGTGGACACCTCCCACACCCTCTGCTGATACCTGCACCTAGTGGACACCCCCATGCCTACTGCTCATACACTGCCACCTAGTGGACACTCCCTACAAACTGCTCATAACCGCTATCTAGTGAACACCTTCCATACCCATTGCTTTTACGCTTCCACCTAGTGGACACCCACCTTACAAACTGCTCATACACTGCCACCTAGTGGACACATCCCATACCCACTGCTTATACGCTGCCACCTAGTGGACATCTACCATACCCACTGCTCATACACTGCCACCTAATAGACACCCCCTTACAAACTGCTCATAAACCGCTACCTAGTAAACACTTTCCATACCCATGCTTATACGCTTCCACCTAGTGGACACCCACCTTACAAACTGCTCATACACTGTCACCTAGTGGACACCTCCCATACCCACTGCCTCCTAGTGGACATATCCCATACCCACTGCTCATACACTGCTATCTAGTGGACACTTCACATACACAATGCCACTTAACTAGTGGACACCTCCCTTACAAACTGCTCATACACTGCCACCTAGTGGACACCTCTCATACCCAGTGCTCATACACTGCCACCTAGTGGACACCTCCCACACCTGATACGCTGCCACCTAGTGGACACCTCCCAAATTCACTGCTCATATACTGCCACCTAGTGGACACATTCCATACCCACTGCTCATATGTTGCCACCTACTGGACACCTCCTAAATTCACTGCTCATACACTGCCACCTAGTGGACACCTCCCATACACAATGCTCATACACTGCCACCTAGTGGACACCTCCCATACACAATGCTCATACACTGCCACCTAGTGGACACCTCCCACACCCACTGCTCATACACTGCCTCCTAGTGGACACCTCCCAAATTCACTGCTCATACACTGCCACCTAGTAGTGGACACATTCCATAACCACTGCTCATACACTGCCACCTAGTGGACACCTCCCTTACCAACTGCTCATACACTGCCACCTAGTGGACACCTCCCACACCCACTGCTGATACCTTGCCACCTAGTGGACACCCCCATGCCTACTGCTCATACACTGCCACCTAGTGGACACCTCCCTTACAAACTGCTCATAAACCGCTATCTAGTGAACACCTTCCATACCCATTGCTTTTACGCTTCCACCTAGTGGACACCTCCCTTACAAACTGCTCGTACACTGCCACCTAATAGACACCCCCCCTTACAAACTGCTCATACACTGTCACCTAGTGGACACCTCACATACCCACTGCCTCCTAGTGGACATATCCCATACCCACTGCTCATACACTGCCTCCTAGTGGACATATCCCATACCCACTGCTCATACACTGCTATCTAGTGGACACTTCACATACACAATGCCACTTAGTCACTAGTGGACACCTCCCTTACAAACTGCTCATACACTGCCACCTAGTGGACACCTCCCATACAAAACTGATCATACACTGCCACCTAGTGGACACCTCGCATAACCACTGCAATCTAGGACATTTTCCATACCCACTGCTCATACACCACCTCCTAGTGGACACCTCCCACACCCACTGCCACCTAGTGGACACATCACATACCCACTGCTCATACACTGCCACATAGTATTCACATCCTATACGCACCATCAGACCTATCATCATCACCTCCTCCTGATGTTATCATCTAGAGGACACATCACTGACCGCTCACACCCATCATCTAGAGGACACATCACTGATCGCTCACACCTATCATCTAGAGGACACATCACTGATCGCTCACACCTATCATCTAGAGGACACATCACTGACCGCTCACACCTATCATCTAGACTAGAGGACACATCACTGACCGCTCACACCTATCATCTAGAGGACACATCACTGATCGCTCACACCCATCATCTAGAGGACACATCACTGGCCGCTCACACCTATCATCTAGAGGACACATCACTGGCCGCTCACACCTATCATCTAGAGGACACATCACTGCGCGCTCACACCTATCATCTAGAGGACACATCACTGATCGCTCACACCTATCATCTAGAGGACACATCACTGATCGCTCACACCTATCATCTAGAGGACACATCACTGATCGCTCACACCTATCATCTAGAGGACACATCACTGATCGCTCACACCTATCATCTAGAGGACACATCACTGACCGCTCACACCTATCATCTAGAGGACACATCACTGACCGCTCACACCTATCATCTAGAGGACACATCACTGACCGCTCACACCTATCATCTAGAGGACACATCACTGACCGCTCACACCTATCATCTAGACTAGAGGACACATCACTGACCGCTCACACCTTTCATCTAGAGGACACATCACTGATCGCTCACACCCATCATCTAGAGGACACATCACTGACCGCTCACACCTATCATCTAGAGGACACATCACTGGCCGCTCACACCTATCATCTAGAGGACACATCACTGGCCGCTCACACCTATCATCTAGAGGACACATCACTGATCGCTCACACCTATCATCTAGAGGACACATCACTGATCGCTCACACCTATCATCTAGAGGACACATCACTGACCGCTCACACCTATCATCTAGAGGACACATCACTGACCGCTCACACCTATCATCTAGAGGACACATCATGATCGCTCACACCTATCATCTAGAGGACACATCACTGATCGCTCATGTAACGGCTACCCAGATAGTGAGAGGGTATCAGCCGTTGGGACGTCCTTTTCCTGGCAAGCTGCTGGGTACGAGGGCAGCTGGTATAACCCCATCCACGCGGTCCAGAGGTAGAGTCGGGTTCAGCGGTAAAAAGAGCAGCGTAACGATCCCATATTTTCCCTCTCACACAAGGCTGCGTTTTGAAGGGTTAGAAAAACATGAACTCTTTATTGAGGGCTACCCGCCCATATTTATGCAGGTCCCCACAATGCATCATGGTTTCCTCCTCTCTGCCCTGGAGACACCCGAAGAACAATTCACTTATCTCCCAGGACAAAGGGAGATCACCAATACACATGTGGGAACAATAGGAGAGGAATCCCCACCCGAATACACAAAATCCTCCCTTCTGTCTGGGATATAATTATGGATTAACATAACTATCACAGACAGTAAAAATACAGTTTTTAAACATACACTGTAACTTTAAAACCATACATTCCATCTCCATAAAAATTACATATTTAAACTCTGCATACATCAAACATAAACACTTCCAAAAATCACACAAATCCCTCCAGCGGATCAAAAGTTTAGTGGAAGTCATTTATGACCGACCGCAAGCACAATCTCCTGCCCAAAACAGTTCCATAGATTCTTTAGTATACACCGCTGACCGCGTTCGGTCCTAAGAACAGTCCAGACATGCGGCATAGTTCTGTTACACTGCTCCCCTTTTGTGGAACACTCCGGCAGACCCGGATTGATCCTTTTCGGGTCAACTTGGGGCTGTCCGGTCTGCTGTTAAGGTAAAAGTTCCGTTTGTATGCACAGTCCGTCTGCGTTCCCATTGAACCGGCCAGGGCGATATTGAATGGAAAAGTTATACGGTTGTAGGGCCAAGCTCCATCTCAGCAATCGTCCATTGTCCCCAGCCACTCGGTTCAGCCATACCAGGGGGTTGTGGTCTGTGATCAGCGTGAATTCCTGACCGTAAAGGTACGGTGTGAGCTTCTTTAGAGCCCAGACCAGGGCTAGACATTCTTTTTCCACTGCCGCATAGCTCACTTCCCTGGGTAATAGCTTTCTACTCAGGTATGCGACAGGGTGTTCGCCCCCATCTTCTGCCCCCAGTCCGTACATGGACGCATCTGTGTGGACGACAAATCTTTTGTTAGGGACGGGGGCAGACAAAACGGGTGCGTTGATCAAGGCTTGTTTCAGGGTTTGGAACGCCGCTTCACAGGCGGGAGACCACAGGACTACCCTAGGCAAATTCTTCTTTGTTAAATCTGTCAGGGGTTTGGCGTTGGCACTGTAGTCAGGGACAAATTTCCTGTAGTACCCCGCTGTCCCTAAGAATGCTAACACTTGAGTTTTAGTGTGGGGTGTGGGCCAATTGGCTACGGCCTCTACTTTAGCGGGTTCTGGTCGTTGTTTCCCACACCCCACTCTGTGTCCCAGGTACTGGACCTCAGCCATACCGAAATTACATTTCTCTGGTTTCAGGGTGAGGCCGGCGGCCCTAATCTGATCTAGCACAGTCTCTACGTGTCTCAGGTGCTCCCCCCAAGTCTCACTATAGATCGCAATGTCATCCAGGTATGCGCAAGCGAAATCCTGGAAGCCATCAAGGAGGCGATCCACTAAGCGCTGAAAGGTAGCTCGGGCGTTTTTCATCCCGAAGGGCATGACCTTAAACTGGTACAAGCCAAACGGGGTGACAAACGCCGACTTAGGGATAGCGTCTTTGGCCAGGGGAATCTGCCAGTACCCTTTGCACAGATCGATGGTGGTCAGATAGCGTCCCCTGGCAATACGATCTAATAGTTCGTCCACTCGGGGCATGGGGTATGCGTCTGTCACGGTTCGGTCATTGAGGCGTCGATAATCGACACAGAACCGGGTCGTTCCGTCTTTTTGGGGACTAGAACGACTGGGATGCCCAGGGGCTGTCGGATGGCTCTATAACTCCTAGTTTTAACATCTCCTGAATCTCCTGTCTCATCTCTTCTTTTACGGCTTCGGGGATTCTATAGGGAGTCTGTCGGAGAGGGCTTTGTCCTGGGGTTTCGACATAATGTGTCGCTAAGGGGGTGTAACCGGGCTCCTGGGAAAACGTCACTCTTTTCTCAGCTAGCAATTGTTGGAGTTGCTCCCTTTCTGTGGGAGTTAATCGCTCCCCTAGCTGTACGGTATTAAGCAGAGTTTTAGGCTCGGATTCGGCTAACAGATCTGGGATGGGGAGGCTGTCAGGATCTTCAGTGGCCGGGATACATATGGCTGCTATATCTTCGGGTCTTTCCTGGTACTCTTTTAATAAGTTTATATGAAAGGACTCCTGTATCCTTTCGTCCTTGCTACTGGCAATCACATAGGTGGTGTCACAGACCTGGGCCACCACCTTGTAAGGGCCTTGCCAGGAGGTCTGTAGTTTGTTCCCTTTAACTGGTCTAAGTACTAGGACTTTCTGCCCTACCTGGAACGTTCTCAGTCTAGCACCCCGATCGTACCAATGTTTCTGACGGCCCTGTGCCGCCTGGAGGTGTTCTCGGGCCATCCTGGCTAGGTGCCCCATGCGGTCCCGCATCTCCAGCACGTAAGGTACGATAGGGACCCCTTCATGTTCTATCTCTCCCTCCCCGTGCTCCCGGACGAGGTCGAGGGGGCCTCGTACCCGCCGTCCATAGAGCAACTCGAAGGGGGAGAACCCTGTGGATTCCTGCGGCACCTCTCGATATGCGAACAAGAGGTGTGGCAAGAATCGCTCCCAGTCTCTGTATTCCGCCGTAAAGGTCCGCAGCAATTGCTTTAGGGTACCATTAAAGCGTTCACAGAGGCCGTTAGTTTGGGGGTGGTACGGTGAACTAAGCAGGGTTTTGACACCGCAGACTTTCCATAGCTGCTGAGTTAGGTCTGCAGTGAACTGGGTTCCTCGGTCAGATAGGATTTCCTGAGGGAATCCCACTCTGGTGAATATCCCGACTAAGGCACTGGCGACAGTGTCAGCCTGGATATTCGTCAGAGCGACGGCTTCTGGGTAGCGGGTAGCATAGTCCACTACGGTCAGAATGTACTTTTTGCCCGAGGGGCTGGGGTTAGGTAGGGGTCCTACTAGGTCGACTGCCACCCTGCTAAATGGCTCCTCGATCACGGGCATAGGTGACAGTCGAGCTTTAGGATGATCCCCTCTCTCTCCTACCCGTTGGCATACGTCACAAGTGCTGCAGTAACATCGCACATCCCTCAAGACCCCCGGCCAAAAGAAGGTCTGGGTGATCCTGTGGGTGGTGCGGTTACCCCCTAGATGCACTGCCAACGGAATGTCATGGCCAATTCGGAGAAGTTCCAACCGGTACTTTCTGGGCACTACCAGTTGGCACTTCTGCGAAGGGACACAGCCTCTCTTTCTGCCTTCGGTCAGTCTATACAACCTGTCGCCCTCCCATATAAAACGTTCCCGCTCATCCCCTCTACTGTCGGCTAATTCTCGGTACCTTTGGAGGGTAGGGTCCTGTCTAGTTTCCCTCCCAAACTCTTCTGGGGTGTCCCAAGCTATGGGTCTCTCTGGGGTGTTGGTGCTAAGTGCCTGCTGGTGGCTTACCTGGGTCTCCCGACCTGTTGTAGGATCGTCCTCGGTACGGGCCTGTGAGCGGGTGGTCACGGGGCAAGCAGCAGCAGTCGTGGGTAAAAAAGCTGAGGCTAGAGGGCCAATGTCGTTGCCCAACACGACCTCCGCAGGCAAATTGTCCATGATGCCCACTGTGGTCTTTCCCGACCCGACTCCCCAATCCAAGTGGATCCGGGCGGTGGGTAAGCGAAAAACAGCCCCACCTGTGACACGAACAGCAACGGTACGATTAGATACATGTTCTGGTTTTATCAGATGTTTCTGTACCAAAGTGATGGTAGCACCAGTGTCCCGTAGGCCTTGTGCTATCTGTCCGTTCACTCGCACCTCCTGGCGGTGATGCTGGCGGTTATCTGGGGAGGCAGCTTGTATGGGGTTGGCCTCATACAAGATTCCCAAACACTCCTCAGGGCTCCCTTCAATTTCCAGGCAGTGAGCACCCGAGGGCCGTGCTGGCGGGGTCCCGTTGTTAGGGGTTGTGCGCCTCCAGTTATTATTGGTTGATCCCAGAGGGCAATATGTCCTGGGTTGCTGCAGCGATGACATGTCACTTGGTAAGGTTCCCGGGGCTGGTTGTTAGACCCCTGGGGGCGTGGCGGTCCTGGGGGTACTGGAGCCCGAAATTCGGTGCGTGCAGCGTAGGTTGGGGTGCGTGTCTCTGTTCTAGGTGCTGGTCGTGTGGTACCTTGGCTCACCTTCCTTGTTTCCGCGTATTCATCTGCTAGACGCGCTGCCTCAGTTAAGTTGGCCGGGCGGCGATCTCTCACCTAGTCCTGTATTTCCGCAGCCAGACCTTGGAAGAAATGTTCCATCAAGAACAACTGTAACACTTCCTCTCCGGTGTTGGCATTGCACCCTCGCACCCAATGTGACGCCACCCTTTGTATCCTGTTTGCCCATTCCATGTGGGAGTCCACAGACTTCTTTTTGGACTCTCGGAATCGACGGCGGTAGGCTTCTGGGGTTACGGCATATCGGGTTAGCAGCGCCTTTTTAACTTGCTGGTATTGCAAAATATCCTCTGGAGCAAGAGCCCGAAAGGCTTCATTGGCTTTGCCCGACAATTTCCCCGACAAAATAGTGACCCATTGGTCTGGCGGTACCTGGTGTAGTGAGCACTGTCTCTCAAAGTCCGCCAAATATCCATCTATTTCCTCCTCACTTTCTACAAAAGTTTTAAATGCAGTGAATGGTATTTTCTTTCCCGTAGCAGGGGGTGTGGGAGTAGGCACTGCATGTGTAATGAGCTGCCTAGCTCTTACCAGTTCCAGTTCTTGTCCCCTCTTAGTTCGTATCTCTTCCCTTGCTTCCCGGAACAGTTGGTTTAGTAGTTCCACGGACGTTTCTGGATACAAGGATAACCTCCGCTGTACGATACCAGTAATTACATCGTCCTCGCTGGCAGGTGCAAGGGGCTCCGTTCCTTCCATGGATCTATCCATTCCGTCCAGCTCCAGCAGGTCAGCGAACAGCTCCCTCCGTGGTTTGTTACTGGCACTCCTACCACGACTCTCCAATAAATCCTTTAGGTGGGTCTTTTCAGCCGGGCGTATTGAGACTCCATTCAGCACTTGCTCGTTGGATAAAAGGACCAATCCCACTGCTTGCCACCAATGTAACGGCTACCCAGATAGTGAGAGGGTATCAGCCGTTAGGGACGTCCTTTTCCTGGCAAGCTGCTGGGTACGAGGGCAGCTGGTATAACCCCATCCACGTGGTCCAGAGGTAGAGTCGGGTTCAGCGGTAAAAAGAGCGGCGTAACGATCCCATATTTTCCCTCTCAAGAACGAGACAAGGCTGCGTTTTGAAGGGTTAGAAAAACATGAACTCTTTATTGAGGGCTACCCGCCCATATTTATGCAGGTCCCCACAATGCATCATGGTTTCCTCCTCTCTGCCCTGGAGACACCCGAAGAACAATTCACTTATCTCCAAGGACAAAGGGAGATCACCAATACACATGTGGGAACAACAGGACAGGAATCCCCACCAGAATACACAAAATCCTCCCTTCTGTCTGGGATATAATTATGGATTAACATAACTATCACAGACAGTAAAAATACAGTTTTTAAACATACACTGTAACTTTAAAACCATACATTCCATCTCCATAAAAATTACATATTTAAACTCAGCATACATCAAACATAAACACTTCCAAAAATCACACAAATCCCTCCAGCGGATCAAAAGTTAAGTGAAGTCCTTTATGACCGACCGCAAGCACAATTTCCTGCCCAAAACAGTTCCATAGATTTTTTAGTATACACCGCTGACCGCGTTCGGTCCTATTAACAGTCCAGACATGCGACATAGTTCTGTTACAGCTCACACCTATCATCTAGAGAACACATCACTGATCGCTCACACCTATCATCTGGAGAACACATCACTGATCGCTCACACCTATCATCTAGAGGACACATCACTGATCGCTCACACCTATCATCTAGAGGTCACATCACTGACCGCTCACACCTATCATCTAGAGGACACATCACTGATCGCTCACACCTATCATCTAGAGGACACATCACTGATCGCTCACACCTATCATCTAGAGGACACATCACTGATCGCTCACACCTATCATCTAGAGGACACATCACTGATCGCTCACACCTATCATCTAGAGGACACATCACTGATCGCTCACACCTATCATCTAGAGGACACATCACTGATCGCTCACACCTATCATCTAGAGGACACATCACTGATCGCTCACACCTATCATCTAGAGGACACATCACTGATCGCTCACACCTATCATCTAGAGGACACATCACTGATCGCTCACACCTATCATCTAGAGGACACATCACTGACCGCTCACACCTATCATCTAGAGGACACATCACTGATCGCTCACACCTATCATCTAGAGGACACATCACTGATCGCTCACACCTATCATCTAGAGGACACATCACTGATCGCTCACACCTATCATCTAGAGGACACATCACTGGCCGCTCACACCTATCATCTAGAGGTCACATCACTGACCGCTCACACCTATCATCTAGAGGACACATCACTGACCGCTCACACCTATCATCTGGAGAACACATCACTGATCGCCCACACCTATCATCTAGAGGACACATCACTGGCCGCTCACACCCATCATCTAGAGGACACATCACTGGCCGCTCACACCTATCATCTAGAGGACACATCACTGGCCGCTCACACCCATCATCTAGAGGACACATCACTGGCCGCTCACACCTATCATCTAGAGGACACATCACTGGCCGCTCACACCTATCATCTAGAGAACACATCACTGGCCGCTCACACCTATCATCTAGAGAACACATCACTGATCGCTCACACCTATCATCTAGAGAACACATCACTGATCGCTCACACCTATCATCTAGAGGACACATCACTGGCCGCTCACACCTATCATCTAGAGGACACATCACTGATCGCTCACACCTATCATCTAGAGAACACATCACTGATCGCTCACACCTATCATCTAGAGGACACATCACTGATCGCTCACACCTATCATCTAGAGGACACATCACTGACCGCTCACACCTATCATCTAGAGGACACATCACTGGCCGCTCACACCTAACATCTAGAGGTCACATCACTGACCGCTCACACCTATCATCTAGAGGACACATCACTGATCGCTCACACCTATCATCTAGAGGACACATCACTGATCGCTCACACCTATCATCTAGAGGACACATCACTGACCGCTCACACCTATCATCTAGAGCAGTGGTCAGCAACCCGCGGCTCTTTTGAACCTTTGCCGCGGCTCCGGCATGGGCATGAGCAGTGTGTGTGCGGCGGCGGGGCAGGCACTGTGCGGCGGCGGCGGGGCAGGCACTGAGGTGAGCGCTTCCATTGTGGTAGCGAAGCGCTCATCTCCATAGTGATCTGTTTGTATCGCCGTCCTCAGGACAGCGATACAAACAGAAGGCTGTGCGGATGAGCAGGGCAGGGAGGTGTGTCCCTTTCCTGTTCCTCTGATAGGCTGCCGGCACTACTAGGCCGGCAGCCTATCAGAGGCCGGCGTACGCGGCGCGATGACTTCATCGCGCCACCTGAGCCGTACAGCGCTGGAGTCGGGACACAGGCCAGAAGAGGCCTGCATCGCATCGCTCCAAAGAGGTAAGTATAAGTGTTAATTATTATTTTTTTTTAACTGGCAGTCTGGCACATAATGGTATTATACTGGCACATGATTGGGGAATTTGGGGGGGCCCCTGGAATTACTGGCACATGATTGGGGGGGGGGGGGTCTGGTTTTACTACTGGCACATGATTGGGGGGGTCTGGTATTACTGGCACATGATTGGAGGGGGGGTCTGGTATTACTACTGGCACATGATTGGGGGGGGTCTGGTATTACTACTGGCACATGATTGGGGGGGTCTGGTATTACTGGCACATGATTGGAGGGGGGGTCTGGTATTACTGGCACATGATTGGAGGGGGGGTCTGGTATTACTGGCACATGATTGGAGGGGGGGTCTGGTATTACTGGCACATGATTGGAGGGGGGTCTGGTATTACTGGCACATGATTGGGGGTGGTCTGGTAAAGGTAAATTCAATATTTTAATTAGCTATTAATTTGCAAAAATATATTTTACATTGTTAAGTGAAAAAGTCCTTTTTTCTTCAGACTGACAGCTGACTGCACGATCCTGTATATAGCATTAAGGTAAGAAACAATATATGCAGTGTTATATTTGTTTTAAATGTCGCAATGGTTTTGCGGCTCCCAGTTTTTTTTTTCCTTTGGAAACGGGTCCAAGTGGCTCTTTATGTCTTAAAGGTTGCAGACCCCTGAGCTAGAGGACACTTCACTGGCCACTCACACCTATCATCTAGAGGACACATCACTGATCGCTCACACCTAACATCTAGAGGACACATCACTGATCGCTCACACCTATCATCTAGAGGACACATCACTGATCGCTCACACCTATCATCTAGAGGACACATCACTGGCCGCTCACACCTATCATCTAGAGGACATCACTGACCGCTCACACCTATCATCTAGAGGACACTTCACTGGCCACTCACACCTATCATCTAGAGGACACATCACTGACCGCTCACACCTATCATCTAGAGGACACATCACTGATCGCTCACACCTATCATCTAGAGGTCACATCACTGGCCGCTCACACCTATCATCTAGAGGTCACATCACTGGCCGCTCACACCTATCATCTAGAGGACACATCACTGATCGCTCACACCTATCATCTAGAGGACACATCACTGATCGCTCACACCTATCATCTAGAGGACACATCACTGATCGCTCACACCTATCATCTAGAGGACACATCACTGACCGCTCACACCTATCATCTAGAGGACACATCACTGACCGCTCACACCTATCATCTAGAGGACACATCACTGGCCGCTCACACCTATCATCTAGAGGACACATCACTGACCGCTCACACCTATCATCTAGAGGACACATCACTGACCGCTCACACCTATCATCTAGAGGACACATCACTGACCGCTCACACCTATCATCTAGAGGACACATCACTGGCCGCTCACACCTATCATCTAGAGGACACATCACTGACACCTATCATCTAGAGGACACATCACTGATCGCTCACACCTATCATCTAGAGGACACATCACTGACCGCTCACACCTATCATCTAGAGGACACATCACTGGCCGCTCACACCTATCATCTAGAGGACACATCACTGACCGCTCACACCTATCATCTAGAGGACACATCACTGATCGCTCACACCTATCATCTAGAGGACACATCACTGACCGCTCACACCTATCATCTAGAGGACACATCACTGGCCGCTCACACCTATCATCTAGAGGACACATCACTGGCCGCTCACACCTATCATCTAGAGGACACATCACTGACCGCTCACACCTATCATCTAGAGCAGTGGTCCCCAACCTTTTTTGCACCAAGGACCGGTTTCATGCAAGACAATTTTCCCAGGGACCGGTTGAGGGGGAGGGGGCGGAGTTCTGGGGCGGGGCTTAGGGGGTGGGCAGGACTGACTGATTCACGCGCATAACAAAACACAAGGTGCATAATAAAATATATAACACTATATAATGACTATATAAACTGACTATGGTCTCTGCTGCACTGTACCGTATTTTTTGCCCTATAAGACGCACCTAGGTTTTAGAGGAGAATAAGAAAAAAATATTTTTCATTACACCTCAGGTCAGACCAGCAATCAGACCCCCAATGTTAATCAGACCTCAGATTAGACCCCCAATGGCTTAGATCAACCACCAAACCTTTAGCCATCTATCAGCCCCCAATGTCAGCCATAAGCCCCCCATGTCAGCCATAAGCCCCCCCATTAGCCCCTCATGTCAGCCATAAGCCCCCCATGTCAGCCATAAGCCCCCATTAGCCCTTCATGTCAGCCATAAGCCCCCCATTAGCCCCTCATGTCAGCCATAAGCCCCCCATTAGCCCCTCATGTCAGCCATAAGCCCCCATTAGCCCTTCATGTCAGCCATAAGCCCCCCATGTCAGCCATAAGCCCCCCCATTAGCCCCTCATGTCAGCCATAAGCCCCCCTCCAATGTCAGCCATAAGCCCCCCATTAGCCCTTCATGTCAGCCATAAGCCCCCCATTAGCCCTTCATGTCAGCCAGCCCATAAGCCCCCCATGTCAGCCAGCCCATAAGCCCCCCATGTCAGCCAGCCCATAAGCCCCCCATGTCAGCCAGCCCATAAGCCCCCATGTCAGCCAGCCCATAAGCCCCCCATGTCAGCCAGCCCATAAGCCCCCCATGTCAGCCAGCCCATAAGCCCCCCCATGTCAGCCAGCCCATAAGCCCCCCCATGTCAGCCAGCCCATAAGCCCCCCCATGTCAAACAGCCCATAAGCCCCCCATGTCCCCCAGGTCAGCCATCAGTGCAAATAAAATAAAAAATAAAATAAAAAAACACTTACCTCTCCTGCTCACCATCGCGATCCTCTTCCTTCTGCTGTCGGCTGGCTGTGTATAGCGGCGCACAGCGTGAGGTCACAGAGCGACCTCACGCTGTGCGCAGCCCTGCACAGCCGATAGCCGAGCCGAGGACCAGGAAGCGGTGAGTACAGATCCTTCACCGCTCTCTGGTCCTTCTGTACTAATGAAGCGCTTCCATAATGGAAGCGCTTCATTAGTACAGAGCCTGATCGCCGCGGCCCGGCTGACAATCTTCCACGGCCCGGTCCTGGACACATCACTGACCGCTCACACCTATCATCTAGAGGACACATCACTGACCGCTCACACCTATCATCTAGAGGACACATCACTGACCGCTCACACCTATCATCTAGAGGACACATCACTGACCGCTCACACCTATCATCTAGAGGACACATCACTGATCGCTCACACCTATCATCTAGAGGACACATCACTGATCGCTCACACCCATCATCTAGAGGACACATCACTGGCCGCTCACACCTAGAGGACACATCACTGGCCGCTCACACCTATCATCTAGAGGACACATCACTGATCGCTCACACCTATCATCTAGAGGACACATCACTGATCGCTCACACCTATCATCTAGAGGACACATCACTGATCGCTCACACCTATCATCTAGAGGACACATCACTGACCGCTCACACCTATCATCTAGAGGACACATCACTGATCGCTCACACCTATCATCTAGAGGACACATCACTGATCGCTCACACCCATCATCTAGAGGACACATCACTGGCCGCTCACACCTAGAGGACACATCACTGGCCGCTCACACCTATCATCTAGAGGACACATCACTGATCGCTCACACCTATCATCTAGAGGACACATCACTGATCGCTCACACCTATCATCTAGAGGACACATCACTGGCCGCTCACACCTAGAGGACACATCACTGGCCGCTCACACCTATCATCTAGAGGACACATCACTGATCGCTCACACCTATCATCTAGAGGACACATCACTGGCCGCTCACACCCATCATCTAGAGGACACATCACTGATCGCTCACACCTATCATCTAGAGGACACATCACTGACCGCTCACACCTATCATCTAGAGGACACATCACTGATCGCTCACACCTATCATCTAGAGGACACATCACTGATCGCTCACACCTATCATCTAGAGGACACATCACTGATCGCTCACATCCATCATCTAGAGGACACATCACTGACCGCTCACACCTATCATCTAGAGGACACATCACTGATCGCTCACACCTATCATCTAGAGGACACATCACTGGCCGCTCACATCCATCATCTAGAGGACACATCACTGATCGCTCACATCCATCATCTAGAGGACACATCACTGACCGCTCACACCTATCATCTAGAGGACACATCACTGATCGCTCACACCTATCATCTAGAGGACACATCACTGATCGCTCACACCTATCATCTAGAGGACACATCACTGGCCGCTCACACCTATCATCTAGAGGACACATCACTGATCGCTCACACCTATCATCTAGAGGACACATCACTGATCGCTCACACCTATCATCTAGAGGACACATCACTGGCCGCTCACACCTAGAGGACACATCACTGGCCGCTCACACCTATCATCTAGAGGACACATCACTGATCGCTCACACCTATCATCTAGAGGACACATCACTGGCCGCTCACACCCATCATCTAGAGGACACATCACTGATCGCTCACACCTATCATCTAGAGGACACATCACTGGCCGCTCACACCTATCATCTAGAGGACACATCACTGACCGCTCACACCTATCATCTAGAGGACACATCACTGATCGCTCACACCTATCATCTAGAGGACACATCACTGATCGCTCACATCCATCATCTAGAGGACACATCACTGACCGCTCACACCTATCATCTAGAGGACACATCACTGATCGCTCACACCTATCATCTAGAGGACACATCACTGGCCGCTCACACCCATCATCTAGAGGACACATCACTGATCGCTCACACCTATCATCTAGAGGACACATCACTGGCCGCTCACACCTATCATCTAGAGGACACATCACTGATCGCTCACACCTATCATCTAGAGGACACATCACTGATCGCTCACATCCATCATCTAGAGGACACATCACTGACCGCTCACACCCATCATCTAGAGGACACATCACTGACCGCTCACACCTATCATCTAGAGGACACATCACTGACCGCTCACACCTATCATCTAGAGAACACATCACTGACTGCTCACATTAAGGGCTCATTCAGACGGCCGTATGCTGTCCGCAAAAATACTGAATGCTATCCGTTTTTTTGCGGATCCGCAAAAAACGGATCTGCAAAAAAACGGATAGCATTCAGTATTTTTGCGGACCCATAGACTTCAATGGGGCCATGTCCTGATTTTCACGGACAAGTATAGGACATGTTTCATTTTTTTTGCGGATCCGCAAAAAAACGGATAGCATTCAGTATTTTTGCGGACAGCATACGGCCGTCTGAATGAGCCCTAACCCTGTATTCCCCGAGCCCTCTCCATTCCGTGGAGGACTGTCTTTTTGCTCCAATTACACGGTGCTCAGCAGAGACCCTCATGACCAGCTCCCCAACTTCACAGACGCCAAGAAAATAGATTTCTCAACCAGATGAGGTCAAAAGAATTTTTTAATAATTAAATAAAACATAAAATAAACTTTCCCTTCTAAAAATAAGCTGTGGGAGTCCAGCGCCCCCCGTGTGCGGCAGAGGGAAGGCGCGGGCAGGCCTAGAAGTGTAGCGCCTCCTATTTACATATGTGGCTGTACTCGGGGCCCCGGGCTCTGTGTCACCTCCTCTTCTCCTTCACGTTGTAGAACAGAACCAGAGGCGCTGGCTGAAAGACAGAAAGCAGAGGTTATGGAAGCCCGGAGAGGGTGGAGCTGAGGGCGGGGTCATACACTGGAGCAGGGCCACTTACCTTCCCATACCAATGTGTCAGCCACAGCTGCTTCATGGTCATGTGATCTGGGAGGAGCTTGTTGTCAAACATCAGATGAACCTAAGGAGAGACATCAATGTGGGGGTCAGATGACTTCCGATTACAGAGGTCGCCCGTCACCGTGTGCGCACCCTCGCTGGATGTCACCATAGAACGTGTCGGCTCCAGTATTACACACCGATTACCTGCAGTAATGAGGCACCAAGCCGGTGAGCAAGGACTCTGCGCAGGTGGCTGATCTCTGAGCGGACCGAACATCTGACATACTTCTGCTGTGCAGAGACATCACAAGGTCACAAAGGGGAGAGGGAGAAGGAAAAAGGTGGGAGCGAGAAAGGGACAACACTTACCTGCAGAATTAACTTCTTCTTATCCTTGCCAGATCTGTAAAAACAGGCAGACATGTAAGAACTGGAAGCCCCTCCATCTCTACGTGGCAGCTGCCAGTTCTCCCATCACACCATGGTCATTGGTGCAGCCCTCCCACCCCCTCCTCTCTGGTAGCGGCCAGCCCTCCCACCTCCTCCTCCTCTCTCTGGTAGCGGCCAGCCCTCCCACCTCCTCCTCCCTCTGGTAGCGGCCAGCCCTCCCACCTCCTCCTCTCTCTGGTAGCGGCCAGCCCTCCCACCTCCTCCTCCTCCTCCTCTCTCTGGTAGCGGCCAGCCCTCCCACATCCTCCTCCTCTCTCTGGTAGCGGCCAGCCCTCCCACATCCTCCTCCTCCTCTCTCTGGTAGCGGCCAGCCCTCCCACATCCTCCTCCTCCTCTCTCTGGTAGCGGCCAACCCTCCCACCTCCTCCTCTCTCTGGTGGCGGCCAACCCTCCCACCTCCTCCTCCTCTCTCTGGTAGCAGCCAGCCAGCCCTCCCACCTCCTCCTCCTCTCTCTGGTAGCGGCCAGCCAGCCCTCCCACCTCCTCCTCCTCTCTCTGGTAGCGGCCAGCCAGCCCTCCCACCTCCCTCCTTTATCTGGTAGCGGCCAGCCAGCCCTCCCACCTCCCTCCTTTATCTGGTAGCGGCCAGCCAGCCCTCCCACCTCCCTCCTTTATCTGGTAGCGGCCAGCCCTCCCACCTCCCTCCTTTATCTGGTAGCGGCCAGCCCTCCCACCTCCCTCCTCTCTCTGGTAGCGGCCAGCCCTCCCACCTCCCTCCTCTCTCTGGTAGCGGCCAGCCCTCCCACCTCCCTCCTCTCTCTGGTAGCGGCCAGCCCTCCCACCTCCCTCCTCTCTCTGGTAGCGCCCAGCCCTCCCACCTCCCTCCTCTCTCTGGTAGCGCCCAGCCCTCCCACCTCCATCCTCTCTCTGGTAGCGCCCAGCCCTCCCACCTCCCTCCTCTCTCTGGTAGCGCCCAGCCCTCCCACCTCCTACACCCCCCACTCGGCCTCCTCTCTGGCGGCCATATTTTGCCTCCCCCACTATGGTGTATATATCCAGTTACCCAGTTTTCTCCAGGCATAGACTGACGTATTCATCGTTCCTGTAATAGTGTGATGTGCTCTGAGAGACAGCCAGAGATAGAGACAGCCGAGAGACATCCACCACTGGATCTAAACACAGAGAGGATAAATGTCTGCCGTTATACCACAGGTCACAGAGGGAGGGGAACATGGCTACAAGATGCTGCGACTATGTGAAAATTGTAGAGAAAATGGGCAAGAGGGGCTTGGATGGCCCCTAGGCTGGGGTCACACTCACCCTCCACAGTACTGGTCTGCAGGACACGCTCCAGGCCACGTGACTGATAGAACTCACGAATCCTGTGATCTTCATCTGAAAAGACATCAGTAAAGAAAGTGTCATCATGTCTGACCAACAGCAGGAGAAGGGGCAGAAAGCTGGCGAGGGCGAGCGAGCGCAGGGCGGGCAAAGCTGGCGAGGGCGAGCGAGCGCAGGGCGGGCAAAGCTGGCGAGGGGGCGAGCGAGCGCAGGGCGGGCAAAGCTGGCGAGGGCGAGCGAGCGCAGGGCGGGCAAAGCTGGCGAGGGCGAGCGAGCGCAGGGCGGGCAAAGCTGGCGAGGGCGAGCGAGCGCAGGGCGGGCAAAGCTGGCGAGGGCGGGCGAAGCTGGCGAGGGCGGGCAAAGCTGGCGAGGGCGGGCAAAGCTGGCGAGGGCGGGCAAAGCTGGCGAGGGCGGGCAAAGCTGGCGAGGGCGGGCAAAGCTGGCGAGGGCGGGCAAAGCTGGCGAGGGCGGGCAAAGCTGGCGAGGGCGGGCAAAGCTGGCGAGGGCGGGCAAAGCTGGCGAGGGCGGGCAAAGCTGGCGAGGGCGGGCAAAGCTGGCGAGGGCGGGCAAAGCTGGCGAGGGCGGGCAAAGCTGGCGAGGGCGGGCAAAGCTGGCGAGGGCGGGCAAAGCTGGCGAGGGCGGGCAAAGCTGGCGAGGGCGGGCAAAGCTGGCGAGGGCGGGCAAAGCTGGCGAGGGCGGGCAAAGCTGGCGAGGGCGGGCAAAGCTGGCGAGGGCGGGCAAAGCTGGCGAGGGCGGGCAAAGCTGGCGAGGGCGGGCAAAGCTGGCGAGGGCGGGCAAAGCTGGCGAGGGCGGGCAAAGCTGGCGAGGGCGGGCAAAGCTGGCGAGGGCGGGCAAAGCTGGCGAGGGCGGGCAAAGCTGGCGAGGGCGGGCAAAGCTGGCGAGGGCGGGCAAAGCTGGCGAGGGCGGGCAAAGCTGGCGAGGGCGGGCAAAGCTGGCGAGGGCGGGCAAAGCTGGCGAGGGCGGGCAAAGCTGGCGAGGGCGGGCAAAGCTGGCGAGGGCGAGCGCAGGGCGGGCAAAGCTGGCGAGGGCGGGCAAAGCTGGCGAGGGCGAGCGAGCGCTGGGCAGGCAAAGCAGGCGACGGCGAGCGAGCGCTGGGAAGGTCAGAAGACGACAATGAGCGGGTCAGGGGGGAAAGCAGGCCACACGTGGTACTCACTCTCCTGCAGCCGGGGCACCAGCTTGTACACGATGTCCTGCATGACGCGGTCCAGTTTCAGGTTGAGCAGCGGTTGGGTTTCATGGATCTTGATGTTGCACAGCGGGCAGTACTTACTGGTCTGTAGGTACTTCACTATGCAGCTCTTGCAGACTGGGAGGAAACAAGGCGGAGTCACAACAAACCCCACCCACAAGAAGTTCACGTGCGTTACAGTATAATACGGGGGTGATGGGGGGGGGGGGGGGGGGGGATAGTAAAGTACTTACACCTGGGTGACGGGGGGTTAGTAAAGTACTTACACCTGGGTGACGGGGGGGGGGGGGGGACGGGGGGGGGTTAGTAAAGTACTTACACCTGGGTGACGGGGGGTTAGTAAAGTACTTACACCTGGGTGACGGGGGGGGTTAGTAAAGTACTTACACCTGGGTGACGGGGGGTTAGTAAAGTACTTACACCTGGGTGACGGGGGGGGTTAGTAAAGTACTTACACCTGGGTGACGGGGGGTTAGTAAAGTACTTACACCTGGGTGACGGGGGGTTAGTAAAGTACTTACACCTGGGTGACGGGGGGAAGTTAGTAAAGTACTTACACCTGGGTGACGGGGGGGGGGTTAGTAAAGTACTTACACCTGGGTGACGGGGGGTTAGTAAAGTACTTACACCTGGGTGACGGGGGGGGGGGGGGGGACGGGGGGGGGTTAGTAAAGTACTTACACCTGGGTGACGGGGGGTTAGTAAAGTACTTACACCTGGGTGACGGGGGGGGTTAGTAAAGTACTTACACCTGGGTGACGGGGGGGTTAGTAAAGTACTTACACCTGGGTGACGGGGGGGGGTTAGTAAAGTACTTACACCTGGGTGACGGGGGGTTAGTAAAGTACTTACACCTGGGTGACGGGGGGTTAGTAAAGTACTTACACCTGGGTGACGGGGGGAAGTTAGTAAAGTACTTACACCTGGGTGACGGGGGGGGGGGGGGTTAGTAAAGTACTTACACCTGGGTGACGGGGGGGGGTTAGTAAAGTACTTACACCTGGGTGACGGGGGGGGTTAGTAAAGTACTTACACCTGGGTGACGGGGGGGGTTAGTAAAGTACTTACACCTGGGTGACGGGGGGGGGGTTAGTAAAGTACTTACACTTGGGTGACGGGGGGGGTTAGTAAAGTACTTACACCTGGGTGACGGGGGGGGGGGGTTAGTAAAGTACTTACACGTGTGCAGACACTCGGTGATGGTGGTGGCGTCTATGAAGTATCCGGCGCACAGGTAACACACAATGTGCTCGTTCAGCTCCTTGATTTTAACCTTCACCACTTCCTGCAGAGAAAACGCCATAAGAAGGATATAAACGGGGGTAGTAGTAGTACAGGAGGACATGACGGGGGTAGTAGTAGTACAGGAGGACATGACGGGGGTAGTAGTAGTACAGGAGGACATGGCGGGGGTAGTAGTAGTACAGGAGGACATGGCGGGGGTAGTAGTAGTACAGGAGGAAATGACGGGGGTAGTAGTAGTACAGGAGGACATGACGGGGGTAGTAGTAGTACAGGAGGACATGACGGGGGTAGTAGTAGTACAGGAGGACATGACGGGGGTAGTAGTAGTACAGGAGGACATGACGGGGGTAGTAGTAGTACAGGAGGACATGACGGGGGTAGTAGTAGTACAGGAGGACATGACGGGGGTAGTAGTAGTACAGGAGGACATGACGGGGGTAGTAGTAGTACAGGAGGACATGACGGGGGTAGTAGTAGTACAGGAGGACATGACGGGGGTAGTAGTAGTACAGGAGGACATGACGGGTGTAGTAGTAGTACAGGAGGACATGACGGGGGTAGTAGTAGTACAGGAGGACATGACGGGGGTAGTAGTAGTACAGGAGGACATGACGGGGGTAGTAGTAGTACAGGAGGACATGACGGGGGTCGTAGTAGTACAGGAGGACATGACGGGGGTCGTAGTACAGGAGGACATGACGGGGGTCGTAGTACAGGAGGACATGACGGGGGTAGTAGTAGTACAGGAGGACATGACGGGGGTAGTAGTAGTACAGGAGGACATGACGGGGGTAGTAGTAGTACAGGAGGACATGACGGGGGTCGTAGTAGTACAGGAGGACATGACGGGGGTCGTAGTAGTACAGGAGGACATGACGGGGGTAGTAGTAGTACAGGAGGACATGACGGGGGTAGTAGTAGTACAGGAGGACATGACGGGGGTAGTAGTAGTACAGGAGGACATGGCGGGGGTAGTAGTAGTACAGGAGGACATGACGGGGGTAGTAGTACAGGAGGACATGGCGGGGGTAGTAGTAGTACAGGAGGACATGACGGGGGTAGTAGTACAGGAGGACATGACGGGGGTAGTAGTAGTACAGGAGGAAATGACGGGGGTAGTAGTAGTACAGGAGGACATGACGGGGGTGGTAGTAGTACAGGAGGACATGACGGGGGTAGTAGTAGTACAGGAGGACATGACGGGGGTCGTAGTAGTACAGGAGGACATGACGGGGGTAGTAGTAGTACAGGAGGACATGACGGGGGTAGTAGTAGTACAGGAGGACATGACGGGGGTCGTAGTACAGGAGGACATGACGGGGGTAGTAGTAGTACAGGAGGACATGACGGGGGTAGTAGTAGTACAGGAGGACATGACGGGGGTAGTAGTAGTACAGGAGGACATGACGGGGGTAGTAGTAGTACAGGAGGACATGACGGGGGTAGTAGTAGTACAGGAGGACATGACGGGGGTAGTAGTAGTACAGGAGGACATGACGGGGGTGGTAGTAGTACAGGAGGACATGACGGGGGTAGTAGTAGTACAGGAGGACATGACGGGGGTAGTAGTAGTACAGGAGGACGTGGCGGGGGTAGTAGTAGTACAGGAGGACATGACGGGGGTCGTAGTAGTACAGGAGGACATGACGGGGGTCGTAGTAGTACAGGAGGACATGACGGGGGTAGTAGTAGTACAGGAGGACATGACGGGGGTAGTAGTAGTACAGGAGGACATGACGGGGGTCGTAGTAGTACAGGAGGACATGACGGGGGTAGTAGTAGTACAGGAGGACATGGCGGGGTAGTAGTAGTACAGGAGGACATGGCGGGGGTAGTAGTAGTACAGGAGGACATGACGGGGGTAGTAGTAGTACAGGAGGACATGACGGGGGTAGTAGTAGTACAGGAGGACATGACGGGGGTAGTAGTAGTACAGGAGGACATGACGGGGGTGGTAGTAGTACAGGAGGACATGACGGGGGTGGTAGTAGTACAGGAGGACATGACGGGGGTCGTAGTAGTACAGGAGGACATGACGGGGGTCGTAGTAGTACAGGAGGACATGACGGGGGTAGTAGTAGTACAGGAGGACATGACGGGGGTCGTAGTAGTACAGGAGGACATGACGGGGGTCGTAGTAGTACAGGAGGACATGACGGGGGTAGTAGTAGTACAGGAGGACATGACGGGGGTCGTAGTACAGGAGGACATGACGGGGGTAGTAGTAGTACAGGAGGACATGACGGGGGTAGTAGTAGTACAGGAGGACATGACGGGGGTAGTAGTAGTACAGGAGGACATGACGGGGGTAGTAGTACAGGAGGACATGACGGGGGTAGTAGTACAGGAGGACATGACGGGGGTAGTAGTAGTACAGGAGGACATGACGGGGGTAGTAGTAGTACAGGAGGACATGACGGGGGTAGTAGTACAGGAGGACATGACGGGGGTAGTAGTACAGGAGGACATGACGGGGGTAGTAGTAGTACAGGAGGACATGACGGGGGTAGTAGTACAGGAGGACATGACGGGGGTAGTAGTACAGGAGGACATGACGGGGGTAGTAGTAGTACAGGAGGACATGACGGGGGTAGTAGTACAGGAGGACATGACGGGGGTAGTAGTAGTACAGGAGGACATGACGGGGGTAGTAGTACAGGAGGACATGACGGGGGTAGTAGTAGTACAGGAGGACATGACGGGGGTAGTAGTAGTACAGGAGGACATGACGGGGGTAGTAGTAGTACAGGAGGACATGACGGGGGTAGTAGTACAGGAGGACATGACGGGGGTAGTAGTAGTACAGGAGGACATGACGGGGGTAGTAGTAGTACAGGAGGACATGACGGGGGTAGTAGTAGTACAGGAGGACATGACGGGGGTCGTAGTACAGGACACACAGCCGCAGGGGGCACGGGGTCACGCCGCCCCTCACCTCATTCCTCAGCGGGTCCATCTTGTACACAGACTGGAGCTGGTTTCGAAGCCGCATCGCGATCACCATCGGTCCTTGTGAAGTCGCCATTTTCCCGCCTGTGATGTCACTTCCGGGGACTTCACCGTCAGTCATGGCTTGGAGCGGTTACTATGGAGACAAGTCACCTGGCGGCCGCACAGATCACGTGACTCTGCTTAGTGGGTTGTCCTATCTTGTGGACGAGGCCGTGTTCCGCCGCTAGAGGTCAGTGATGAGTCCTGGTGATCGGGATCAGTGACGTCATCCGGGCGGGAAAAAGGTCGGTACAGAGTCAGAGCCTGCTGCAAGGAAACTGCGAGACCGGTGACATCATCACTTCACTTCTAGCAAATAGTGCCCCCACACAGTAGTTATTCCCCCTTAGTGCCCCCACACAGTAGTTATTCCCCCTTAGTGCCCCCACACAGTAGTTATACCCCCTTAGTGCCCCCACACAGTAGTTATTCCCCCTTAGTGCCCCCACACAGTAGTTATTCCCCCTTAGTGCCCCCACACAGTAGTTATTCCTCCTTAGTGCCCCCACACAGTAGTTATTCCCCCTTAGTGCCCCCACACAGTAGTTATTCCCCCTTAGTGCCCCCACACAGTAGTTATTCCCCCTTAGTGCCCCCACACAGTAGTTATTCCTCCTTAGTGCCCCCACACAGTAGTTATTCCCCCTTAGTGCCCCCACACAGTAGTTATTCCCCCTTAGTGCCCCCACACAGTAGTTATTCCCCCTTAGTGCCCCCACACAGTAGTTATTCCCCCTTAGTGCCCCCACACAGTAGTTATTCCCCCTTAGTGCCCCCACACAGTAGTTATTCCCCCTTAGTGCCCCCACACAGTAGTTATTCCCCCTTAGTGCCCCCACACAGTAGTTATTCCCCCTTAGTGCCCCCACACAGTAGTTATTCCCCCTTAGTGCCCCCACACAGTAGTTATTCCCCCTTAGTGCCCCCACACAGTAGTTATTCCCCCTTAGTGCCCCCACACAGTAGTTATTCCCCCTTAGTGCCCCCACACAGTAGTTATTCCCCCTTAGTGCCCCCACACAGTAGTTATTCCCCCTTAGTGCCCCCACACAGTAGTTATTCCCCCTTAGTGCCCCCACACAGTAGTTATTCCCCCTTAGTGCCCCCACACAGTAGTTATTCCCCCTTAGTGCCCCCACACAGTAGTTATTCCCCCTTAGTGCCCCCACACAGTAGTTATTCCCCCTTAGTGCCCCCACACAGTAGTTATACCTCCTTAGTGCCCCCACACAGTAGTTATACCTCCTTAGTGCCACAAACAGTAGTTATTCCCCCTTAGTGCCCCCACACAGTAGTTATTCCCCCTTAGTGCCCCACACAGTAGTTATTCCCCCTTAGTGCCCCCACACAGTAGTTATTCCCCCTTAGTGCCCCCACACAGTAGTTATTCCCCCTTAGTGCCCCCACACAGTAGTTATTCCCCCTTAGTGCCCCCACACAGTAGTTATTCCCCCTTAGTGCCCACACACAGTAGTTATACCCCCTTAGTGCCCCCACACAGTAGTTATTCCCCCTTAGTGCCCCCACACAGTAGTTATTCCCCCTTAGTGCCCCCCACACAGTAGTTATTCCCCCTTAGTGCCCCCACACAGTAGTTATACCTCCTTAGTGCCACAAACAGTAGTTATTCCCCCTTAGTGCCCCCACACAGTAGTTATTCCCCCTTAGTGCCCCCACACAGTAGCTATGCCTCCTTAGTGCCCCCACACAGTAGTTATTCCCCCTTAGTGCCCCCACACAGTAGTTATTCCCCCTTAGTGCCCCCACACAGTAGTTATTCCCCCTTAGTGCCCCCACACAGTAGTTATTCCCCCTTAGTGCCCCCACACAGTAGTTATTCCCCCTTAGTGCCCCACACAGTAGTTATTCCCCCTTAGTGCCCCCACACAGTAGTTATTCCCCCTTAGTGCCCCCACACAGTAGTTATTCCCCCTTAGTGCCCCCACACAGTAGTTATTCCCCCTTAGTGCCCCCACACAGTAGTTATTCCCCCTTAGTGCCCACACACAGTAGTTATACCCCCTTAGTGCCCCCACACAGTAGTTATTCCCCCTTAGTGCCCCCACACAGTAGTTATTCCCCCTTAGTGCCCCCACACAGTAGTTATTCCCCCTTAGTGCCCCCACACAGTAGTTATTCCCCCTTAGTGCCCCCACACAGTAGTTATTCCCCCTTAGTGCCCCCACACAGTAGTTATACCCCCTTAGTGCCCCCACACAGTAGTTATTCCCCCTTAGTGCCCCCACACAGTAGTTATTCCCCCTTAGTGCCCCCACACAGTAGTTATTCCCCCTTAGTGCCCCAACACAGTAGTTATTCCCCCTTAGTGCCCCCACACAGTAGTTATACCTCCTTAGTGCCCCCACACAGTAGTTATTCCCCCTTAGTGCCCCCACACAGTAGTTATTCCCCCTTAGTGCCCCCACACAGTAGTTATTCCCCCTTAGTGCCCCCACACAGTAGTTATTCCCCCTTAGTGCCCCCACACAGTAGTTATTCCCCCTTAGTGCCCCCACACAGTAGTTATACCCCCTTAGTGCCCCCACACAGTAGTTATTCCCCCTTAGTGCCCCCACACAGTAGTTATTCCCACTTAGTGCCCCCACACAGTAGTTATTCCCCCTTAGTGCCCCCACACAGTAGTTATTCCCCCTTAGTGCCCCCACACAGTAGTTATTCCCCCTTAGTGCCCCCACACAGTAGTTATTCCCCCTTAGTGCCCCCACACAGTAGTTATTCCCCCTTAGTGCCCCCACACAGTAGTTATTCCCCCTTAGTGCCCCTACACAGTAGTTATACCCTCTTAGTGCCCCCACACAGTAGTTATACCTCCTTAGTGCCCCACACAGTAGTTATTCCCCCTTAGTGCCCCCACACAGTAGTTATTCCCCCTTAGTGCCCCCACACAGTAGTTATTCCCCCTTAGTGCCCCCACACAGTAGTTATTCCTCCTTAGTGCCCCCACACAGTAGTTATTCCCCCTTAGTGCCCCCACACAGTAGTTATTCCCCCTTAGTGCCCCCACACAGTAGTTATTCCCTCTTAGTGCCCCCACACAGTAGTTATTCCCCCTTAGTGCCCCCACACAGTAGTTATTCCCCCTTAGTGCCCCCACACATTAGTTATACCCCCTTAGTGCCCCCACACAGTAGTTATTCCCCCTTAGTGCCCCCACACAGTAGTTATTCCCCCTTAGTGCCCCCACACAGTAGTTATTCCCCCTTAGTGCCCCAACACAGTAGTTATTCCCCCTTAGTGCCCCCACACAGTAGTTATTCCCCCTTAGTGCCCCAACACAGTAGTTATTCCCCCTTAGTGCCCCCACACAGTAGTTATTCCCCCTTAGTGCCCCCACACAGTAGTTATTCCCCCTTAGTGCCCCCACACAGTAGTTATTCCCCCTTAGTGCCCCCACACAGTAGTTATTCCCCCTTAGTGCCCCTACACAGTAGTTATTCCCCCTTAGTGCCCCCACACAGTAGTTATTCCCCCTTAGTGCCCCCACACAGTAGTTATTCCCCCTTAGTGCCCCCACACAGTAGTTATTCCCCCTTAGTGCCCCACACAGTAGTTATTCCCCCTTAGTGCCCCCACACAGTAGTTATTCCCCCTTAGTGCCCCCACACAGTAGTTATTCCCCCTTAGTGCCCCCACACAGTAGTTATTCCCCCTTAGTGCCCCCACACAGTAGTTATTCCCCCTTAGTGCCCCCACACAGTAGTTATACCCCCTTAGTGCCCCCACACAGTAGTTATTCCCCCTTAGTGCCCCCACACAGTAGTTATTCCCCCTTAGTGCCCCCACACAGTAGTTATTCCCCCTTAGTGCCCCCACACAGTAGTTATTCCCCCTTAGTGCCCCAACACAGTAGTTATTCCCCCTTAGTGCCCCCACACAGTAGTTATACCTCCTTAGTGCCCCCACACAGTAGTTATTCCCCCTTAGTGCCCCCACACAGTAGTTATTCCCCCTTAGTGCCCCCACACAGTAGTTATTCCCCCTTAGTGCCCCCACACAGTAGTTATTCCCCCTTAGTGCCCCCACACAGTAGTTATACCCCCTTAGTGCCCCCACACAGTAGTTATTCCCCCTTAGTGCCCCCACACAGTAGTTATTCCCCCTTAGTGCCCCCACACAGTAGTTATTCCCCCTTAGTGCCCCCACACAGTAGTTATTCCCCCTTAGTGCCCCCACACAGTAGTTATTCCCCCTTAGTGCCCCCCCACAGTAGTTATTCCCCCTTAGTGCCCCCACACAGTAGTTATTCCCCCTTAGTGCCCCCACACAGTAGTTATTCCCCCTTAGTGCCCCCACACAGTAGTTATTCCCCCTTAGTGCCCCTACACAGTAGTTATACCCCCTTAGTGCCCCCACACAGTAGTTATACCTCCTTAGTGCCCCCACACAGTAGTTATACCTCCTTAGTGCCCCCACACAGTAGTTATTCCCCCTTAGTGCCCCCACACAGTAGTTATTCCCCCTTAGTGCCCCCACACAGTAGTTATACCCCCTAAGTGCCCCCACACAGTAGTTATACCCCCTTAGTGCCCCCACACAGTAGTTATACCCTCTTAGTGCCCCCACACAGTAGTTATACCTCCTTAGTGCCCCAAACAGTAGTTATTCCCCCTTAGTGCCCCCACACAGTAGTTATTCCCCCTTAGTGCCCCCACACAGTAGTTATTCCCCCTTAGTGCCCCCACACAGTAGTTATTCCTCCTTAGTGCCCCCACACAGTAGTTATTCCCCCTTAGTGCCCCCACACAGTAGTTATTCCCCCTTAGTGCCCCCACACAGTAGTTATTCCCTCTTAGTGCCCCCACACAGTAGTTATTCCCCCTTAGTGCCCCCACACAGTAGTTATTCCCCCTTAGTGCCCCCACACAGTAGTTATTCCCCCTTAGTGCCCCCACACAGTAGTTATTCCCCCTTAGTGCCCCCACACAGTAGTTATTCCCCCTTAGTGCCCCCACACAGTAGTTATTCCCCCTTAGTGCCCCCACACAGTAGTTATTCCCCCTTAGTGCCCCCACACAGTAGTTATACCTCCTTAGTGCCCCCACACAGTAGTTATTCCCCCTTAGTGCCCCCACACAGTAGTTATTCCCCCTTAGTGCCCCCACACAGTAGTTATTCCCCCTTAGTGCCCCCACACAGTAGTTATTCCCCCTTAGTGCCCCCACACAGTAGTTATACCCCCTTAGTGCCCCCACACAGTATTTATTCCCCCTTAGTGCCCCCACACAGTAGTTATTCCCCCTTAGTGCCCCCACACAGTAGTTATTCCCCCTGTGTATGAGGAGGTCTGGTACATACAGTGTAGAGGGGGTAGTTCGGTATATGAGGAGGTCTGGTACATACAGTGTAGAGGGGGTAATTCGGTATATGAGGGGTCTGGTACATACAGTGTAGAGGGGGTAGTTCGGTATATGAGGTGGTCTGGTACATACAGTGTAGAGGGGGTAGTTCTGTATATGAGGGGGTCTGGTACATACAGTGTAGAGGGGATAGTTCGGTATATGAGGAGGTCTGGTACATACAGTGTAGAGGGGGTAGTTCGGTATATGAGGAGGTCTGGTACATACAGTGTAGAGGAGGTAGTTCTGTATATGAGGAGGTCTGGTACATACAGTGTAGAGGGGGTAGTTCTGTATATGAGGGGGTCTGGTACATACAGTGTAGAGGGGATAGTTCGGTATATGAGGAGGTCTGGTACATACAGTGTAGAGGGGGTAGTTCGGTATATGAGGAGGTCTGGTACATACAGTGTAGAGGGGGTAGTTCTGTATATGAGGAGGTCTGGTACATACAGTGTAGAGGGGGTAGTTCGGTATATGAGGAGGTCTGGTACATACAGTGTAGAGGGGGTAGTTCGGTATATGAGGTGGTCTGGTACATACAGTGTAGAGGGGGTAGTTCGGTATATGAGGAGGTCTGGTACATACAGTGTAGAGGGGGTAGTTCTGTATATGAGGGGGTCTGGTACATACAGTGTAGAGGGGGTAGTTCGGTATATGAGGTGGTCTGGTACATACAATGTAGAGGGGGTAGTTCGGTATATGAGGAGGTCTGGTACATACAGTGTAGAGGGGGGTAGTTCTGTATATGAGGGGTTCTGGTACATACAGTGTAGAGGGGGTAGTTCGGTATATGAGGGGGTCTGGTACATACAGTGTAGAGGGGGTAGTTCTGTATATGAGGGGTTCTGGTACATACAGTGTAGAGGGGGTAGTTCGGTATATGAGGGGGTCTGGTACATACAGTGTAGAGGGGGTAGTTCGGTATATGAGGAGGTCTGGTACATACAGTGTAGAGGGGGTAGTTCGGTATATTAGGAGGTCTGGTACATACAGTGTAGAGGGGGTAATTCGGTATATGAGGAGGTCTGGTACATACAGTGTAGAGGGGGTAGTTCGGTATATGAGGGGGTCTGGTACATACAGTGTAGAGGGGATAGTTCGGTATATGAGGTGGTCTGGTACATACAGTGTAGAGGGGGTAGTTCTGTATATGAGGGGGTCTGGTACATACAGTGTAGAGGGGGTAGTTCGGTATATGAGGAGGTCTGGTACATACAGTGTAGAGGGGGTAGTTCGGTATATGAGGTGGTCTGGTACATACAGTGTAGAGGGGGTAGTTCGGTATATGAGGGGGTCTGGTACATACAGTGTAGAGGGGGTAGTTCGGTATATGAGGAGGTCTGGTACATACAGTGTAGAGGGGGTAGTTCGGTATATGAGGAGGTCTGGTACATACAGTGTAGAGGGGGTAGTTCGGTATATGAGGAGGTCTGGTACATACAGTGTAGAGGGGGTAGTTCGGTATATGAGGAGGTCTGGTACATACAATGTAGAGGGGGTAATTCGGTATATGAGGAGGTCTGGTACATACAGTGTAGAGGGGGTAGTTCGGTATATGAGGGGGTCTGGTACATACAGTGTAGAGGGGGTAGTTCGGTATATGAGGTGGTCTGGTACATACAATGTAGAGGGGGTAGTTCGGTATATGAGGGGGTCTGGTACATACAATGTAGAGGGGTAGTTCGGTATATGAGGAGGTCTGGTACATACAATGTAGAGGGGGTAGTTCGGTATATGAGGAGGTCTGGTACATACAGTGTAGAGGGGGTAGTTCGGTATATGAGGGGGTCTGGTACATACAGTGTAGAGGGGGTAGTTCGGTATATGAGGAGGTCTGGTACATACAGTGTAGAGGGGGTAATTCGGTATATGAGGGGTCTGGTACATACAGTGTAGAGGGGGTAGTTCGGTATATGAGGAGGTCTGGTACATACAGTGTAGAGGAGGTAGTTCGGTATATGAGGAGGTCTGGTACATACAGTGTAGAGGGGGTAGTTCGGTATATGAGGGGGTCTGGTACATACAGTGTAGAGGGGGTAGTTCGGTATATGAGGAGGTCTGGTACATACAGTGTAGAGGGGGTAATTCGGTATATGAGGGGTCTGGTACATACAGTGTAGAGGGGGTAGTTCGGTATATGAGGAGGTCTGGTACATACAGTGTAGAGGGGGTAGTTCTGTATATGAGGAGGTCTGGTACATACAGTGTAGAGGGGTAGTTCTGTATATGAGGAGGTCTGGTACATACAGTGTAGAGGGGGTAGTTCGGTATATGAGGGGGTCTGGTACATACAGTGTAGAGGGGGTAGTTCGGTATATGAGGAGGTCTGGTACATACAGTGTAGAGGGGGTAGTTCTGTATATGAGGAGGTCTGGTACATACAGTGTAGAGGGGGTAGTTCGGTATATGAGGAGGTCTGGTACATACAGTGTAGAGGAGGTAGTTCGGTATATGAGGAGGTCTGGTACATACAGTGTAGAGGGGGTAGTTCGGTATATGAGGAGGTCTGGTACATACAGTGTAGAGGGGGTAGTTCGGTATATGAGGGGGTCTGGTACATACAGTGTAGAGGGGGTAGTTCGGTATATGAGGGGGTCTGGTACATACAGTGTAGAGGGGTAGTTCGGTATATTAGGAGGTCTGGTACATACAGTGTAGAGGGGGTAGTTCTGTATATGAGGAGGTCTGGTACATACAGTGTAGAGGGGGTAGTTCGGTATATGAGGAGGTCTGGTACATACAGTGTAGAGGGGGTAGTTCGGTATATGAGGAGGTCTGGTACATACAGTGTAGAGGGGGTAGTTCGGTATATGAGGGGTTCTGGTACATACAGTGTAGAGGGGGTAGTTCGGTATATGAGGAGGTCTGGTACATACAGTGTAGAGGGGGTAGTTCGGTATATAAGGGGGTCTGGTACATACAGTGTAGAGGGGTAGTTCGGTATATTAGGAGGTCTGGTACATACAGTGTAGAGGGGGTAGTTCTGTATATGAGGAGGTCTGGTACATACAGTGTAGAGGGGGTAGTTCGGTATATGAGGAGGTCTGGTACATACAGTGTAGAGGGGGTAGTTCGGTATATGAGGAGGTCTGGTACATACAGTGTAGAGGGGGTAGTTCGGTATATGAGGAGGTCTGGTACATACAGTGTAGAGGGGGTAGTTCGGTATATGAGGAGGTCTGGTACATACAGTGTAGAGGGGGTAGTTCGGTATATGAGGAGGTCTGGTACATACAGTGTAGAGGGGGTAGTTCGGTATATGAGGGGGTCTGGTACATACAGTGTAGAGGGGGTAGTTCGGTATATGAGGGGGTCTGGTACATACAGTGTAGAGGGGTAGTTCGGTATATTAGGAGGTCTGGTACATACAGTGTAGAGGGGGTAGTTCGGTATATGAGGAGGTCTGGTACATACAGTGTAGAGGGGGTAGTTCGGTATATTAGGAGGTCTGGTACATACAGTGTAGAGGGGGTAGTTCGGTATATGAGGAGGTCTGGTACATACAGTGTAGAGGAGGTAGTTCTGTATATGAGGAGGTCTGGTACATACAGTGTAGAGGGGGTAGTTCGGTATATGAGGAGGTCTGGTACATACAGTGTAGAGGGGGTAGTTCTGTATATGAGGAGGTCTGGTACATACAATGTAGAGGGGGTAGTTCGGTATATGAGGAGGTCTGGTACATACAGTGTAGAGGGGGTAGTTCGGTATATGAGGAGGTCTGGTACATACAGTGTAGAGGGGGTAGTTCGGTATATGAGGAGGTCTGGTACATACAATGTAGAGGGGGTAGTTCGGTATATGAGGAGGTCTGGTACATACAGTGTAGAGGGGGTAGTTCGGTATATTAGGAGGTCTGGTACATACAGTGTAGAGGGGGTAGTTCGGTATATGAGGAGGTCTGGTACATACAGTGTAGAGGGGGTAGTTCGGTATATGAGGAGGTCTGGTACATACAGTGTAGAGGGGGTAGTTCGGTATATGAGGAGGTCTGGTACATACAGTGTAGAGGGGGTAGTTCGGTATATGAGGAGGTCTGGTACATACAGTGTAGAGGAGGTAGTTCGGTATATGAGGAGGTCTGGTACATACAGTGTAGAGGGGTAGTTCGGTATATGAGGAGGTCTGGTACATACAGTGTAGAGGAGGTAGTTCGGTATATGAGGAGGTCTGGTACATACAGTGTAGAGGGGTAGTTCGGTATATGAGGGGGTCTGGTACATACAGTGTAGAGGGGGTAGTTCAGTATATGAGGGGTCTGGTACATACAGTGTAGAGGGGGTAGTTCGGTATATGAGGGGGTCTGGTACATACAGTGTAGAGGGGGTAGTTCGGTATATGAGGAGGTCTGGTACATACAGTGTAGAGGGGGTAGTTCGGTATATGAGGAGGTCTGGTACATACAGTGTAGAGGGGGTAGTTCGGTATATGAGGAGGTCTGGTACATACAGTGTAGAGGGGGTAGTTCTGTATATGAGGGGGTCTGGTACATACAGTGTAGAGGGGGTAGTACGGTATATGAGGGGTTCTGGTACATACAGTGTAGAGGGGGTAGTTCGGTATATGAGGAGGTCTGGTACATACAGTGTAGAGGGGGTAGTTCGGTATATGAGGAGGTCTGGTACATACAGTGTAGAGGGGGTAGTTCGGTATATGAGGAGGTCTGGTACATACAGTGTAGAGGGGGTAGTTCGGTATATGAGGGGGTCTGGTACATACAGTGTAGAGGGGGTAGTTCGGTATATTAAGGGGGCTGGTACATACAGTGTAGAGGGGGTAGTTCGGTATATGAGGGGGTCTGGTACATACAGTGTAGAGGGGGTAGCTCGGTATATGAGGAGGTCTGGTACATACAGTGTAGAGGAGGTAGTTCGGTATATGAGGAGGTCTGGTACATACAGTGTAGAGAGGGTAGTTCGGTATATGAGGAGGTCTGGTACATACAGTGTAGAGGGGGTAATTCGGTATATGAGGGGTCTGGTACATACAGTGTAGAGGAGGTAGTTCGGTATATGAGGAGGTCTGGTACATACAGTGTAGAGAGGGTAGTTCGGTATATGAGGAGGTCTGGTACATACAGTGTAGAGGGGGTAGTTCGGTATATGAGGAGGTCTGGTACATACAGTGTAGAGGGGGTAGTTCGGTATATGAGGAGGTCTGGTACATACAGTGTAGAGGGGGTAGTTCGGTATATGAGGAGGTCTGGTACATACAGTGTAGAGGGGTAGTTCTGTATATGAGGAGGTCTGGTACATACAGTGTAGAGGAGGTAGTTCGGTATATGAGGGGGTCTGGTACATACAGTGTAGAGGGGGTAGTTCGGTATATGAGGTGGTCTGGTACATACAGTGTAGAGGGGGTAGTTCTGTATATGAGGGGTCTGGTACATACAGTGTAGAGGGGGTAGTTCGGTATATGAGGAGGTCTGGTACATTCAGTGTAGAGGGGGTAGTTCGGTATATGAGGAGGTCTGGTACATACAGTGTAGAGGGGGTAGTTCGGTATATGAGGGGGTCTGCTACCTGCAGTGTAGAGGGGTAGTTCGGTATGAGGTTGTCTACTACCTGCAGTATAGAGGTACTAGTTCGGTATATGAGGGTGTCTGGTACCTTCAGTGTTGGGGGGTAGTAGGGTACACGGATTGAGGACCTCTTCTGCACACTTTGGACGCATGCAGTCTTGCTGAGTCTTAATGAGTCATTCTACCTTCCACAATTGTTTCGGGTAAACCCATTATTGCGGGTTATCCCTGTAAACTGCTGGTAATAAGGGTAATTGGCGGTGATTAAGGGCTTCATTATGTCCGTCCCGCCAGCTCGCTCCATCCACATGTCCATTATCAAATCAGCTGAACTGGATAATTGAATTGGGCGTCTGTGTCCTGACTTCTGTGATGAGAAGGGCGGCCCTGGTTGTCTTCTCGAGGGGACTGTCTCACGCTAACACGGATCACATCTCCTCACATATGAACCTTTATTATTTATGACCTCATGACTATGGAATATTCCACAGAGTTCTCCCTAATAGAGAGGCTAAGAGCCAGGGTCAGCTCCCGGGCAGCTGCAGCCATTGTCAGTACAGAGCTTCATGTCTACAAAGTTCATAATGAAACCAAGAAGTCAAAAATTACCCAATATTATAATGGTATCAAGATGATCCTAATGTACCTGAGCAGCCCAGGTGAAGGCTTAACAAGGAATCTTTGATATCTCCTGATGGGTTCATAAGATGGAGAAGTGCAGTATCTTAGTTCTGAGGAAGTTGAGGATGGACAAGTTGCTACACATCTAATGGGTTCATTAGATAGCTAGGTGTCTTAGTTCTAAGGAGGATGAGAATGGTGGTGATACTCTACGTCTGAGCGGGCTCATGAGATAGATAGGTGTCTTAGTTCTAAGGAGGATGAGAATGCTGGAGATACTACACGTCTGAGCGGGCTCATGAGATAGGTGTCTTAGTTCTAAGGAGGATGAGAATGGTGGAGATACTACACGTCTGAGCGGGCTCATGAGATAGATAGGTATCTTAGTTCTAAGGAGGATGAGAATGGTGGAGATACTACACGTCTGAGCGGGCTCATGATCTAGATAGGTATCTTAGTTCTAAGGAGGATAAGAATAGTGGAGATACTACATGTCTGAGCGGGTTCATGAGATAGATAGGTGTCTTAGTTCTAAGGAGGATGAGAATGGTGGAGATACTACACGTCTGAGTGGGCTCATGAGATAGATAGGTGTCTTAGTTCTAAGGAGGATGAGAATGGTGGAGATACTACACGTCTGAGCGGGTTCATGAGATAGGTGTCTTAGTTCTAAGGAGGATGAGAATGGTGGAGATACTACACGTCTGAGCGGGCTCATGAGATAGATAGGTATCTTAGTTCTAAGGAGGATGAGAATGGTGGAGATACTACACGTCTGAGCGGGTTCATGAGATAGATAGGTGTCTTAGTTCTAAGGAGGATGAGAATGGTGGAGATACTCTACGTCTGAGCGGGTTCATGAGATAGATAGGTGTCTTAGTTCTAAGGAGGATGAGAATGTTGGAGATACTACACGTCTGAGCGGGCTCATGAGATAGATAGGTATCTTAGTTCTAAGGAGGATGAGAATGGTGGAGATACTACACGTCTGAGCGGACTCATGAGATAGATAGGTGTCTTAGTTCTAAGGAGGATGAGAATGGTGGAGATACTACACGTCTGAGCAGGTTCATGAGATAGATAGGTGTCTTAGTTCTAAGGAGGATGAGAATGGTGGAGATACTCTACGTCTGAGCGGGCTCATGAGATAGATAGGTGTCTTAGTTCTTAGGAGGATGAGAATGGTGGAGATACTACACGTCTGAGCGGGCTCATGAGATAGGTGTCTTAGTTCTTAGGAGGATGAGAATGGTGGAGATACTCTACGTCTGAGCAGGTTCATGAGATAGATAGGTGTCTTAGTTCTTAGGAGGATGAGAATGGTGGAGATACTACACGTCTGAGCGGGCTCATGAGATAGATAGGTGTCTTAGTTCTTAGGAGGATGAGAATGGTGGAGATACTCTACGTCTGAGCGGGCTTATGAGATAGATAGGTGTCTTAGTTCTTAGGAGGATGAGAATGGTGGAGATACTACACGTCTGAGTGGGCTCATGAGATAGATAGGTGTCTTAGTTCTTAGGAGGATGAGAATGGTGGAGATACTCTACGTCTGAGCGGGCTCATGAGATAGATAGGTGTCTTAGTTCTTAGGAGGATGAGAATGGTGGAGATACTACACGTCTGAGTGGGCTCGTGAGATAGATAGGTGTCTTAGTTCTTAGGAGGATGAGAATGGTGGAGATACTACACATCTGAGCGGGCTCATGAGATAGATAGGCGTCTTAGTTCTTAGGAAGATGAATTTACTACACATCTGAGTTGTTCATGAGTTCGGGGATTTTTTTTAGTTTTGAGGACGATGAGCATAGGGATGTTACTACATGTTTAAGGGGTGCATGAGATGGAGAGATTAAAGGTGAGGAAACAGGTGGAGGAGATACTATATGTTTGAAGTGTTCATGAGCTGTTATCCTACCTCCTACATATCTGAGAGGTTCAAGAGATGGATAATTCATTTTAGTATAGAGGAAGAAGAAGATGAAGGAGTTACTACATGACATGTTGTTGAGGATCTCTATACCAGAATTAAACGGATTTGTTTTGATTTAGCACATCAGGATGCATCCGTTCCGTTAGGATGCGGTTGTGTGAAATCAAAACAGAAAAAAATCGGATCTGTCACCATTGACTTACATTGTTTTTAGTGCTGGATTCCTTTTTTTCAGTATTTATGACCGGATACAAAACTTAATGCTGCCAGAATGGAAGACATCCTGATGCATCATGAACAGGTCTCTTTCCATTGAGAATGCTTGAGGACTAAATGGAAACATTTCCTCTGCCGGATTTCAATCCCGGAAGACAACAATGCAAGTGTGAAAGTAGCCATAGGGGTTCATGAGGTGGAGAAGCTATCTTAGTTCTGAGGAAAATGATGGTGGAGGAGTTACTATATGTCATAGGTGGTTCATGAGATGGAGATGCTGTCTTAATTCTGAGGAAGGAGAAATTACTACAAGTCTAAGGTTCATGAGATGGCGAGGTTATGTTAGTTCTTAGGTAGATGAGGATGGAGGAATTTCTGCACATCTGAGGGTTTCATGAAATGGGAAGGGTACCTTAGTTCTGAGGAAGACGAGAATGGTTACTAAGCATCTGAGAGGTTCATGAGATGGGGAATGTATCTTAGTTCTGAGGAAGAAGAGGGTGAAGGACTTGCTACATGCCCAAAGGGTTCATGAAATGGAAAACGTATCATAGTTCTGAGAGACATGAGGTGGAGGAGTTAGTACAAGTCTGATCGATTCATGAGATGGTAAATTTATCTTACTTATGGTGTTACTTCTGGGGAATATGAGGATGGGGAAGTTGGCACATGTTAGAGGGGTGCACGAGATGGAGTGATTATCTTAGTTCTGAGGAAGAATAAGATGGAGAAGATACTATGGGGCACATTTATTTATCGTCTTAATAAGTCTCTGCGCTGGTGGTGGATCGCTGAAGTTCTGTAGAGATCAAAGGTCTGGTGTGGTCAGGGACAGACGTGTCAGAAGGGTCTATGTGTACAAGGTCCCGAGCGGTCAGAGACAGATGTGTTAGGAGAGTCTGTGTACAAGGTCTGGAGCGGTCAGAGACAGATGTGTCAGGAGACTCTGTGTACAAGGTCTGGAGCGGTCAGAGACAGATGTGTCAGGAGAGTCTGTGTACAAGGTCCCGAGCGGTCAGAGACAGATGTGTCAGGAGAGTCTATATGTACAGATAAGTGTGTCATCAAAGGTCTGGGGTGGTCAGGGACAGACGTGTCAAGAGGGTCTTTGTGTATAAAGGTCAGATAAGTGGCTTATGAAAGGTCTGGGGTGGTCAGGGAGGAAGACGTGTCAGGAGGGTCTATGCATACAGATAAGGTGGATAAGTGTGTCATCAAGGGTCTGGGGTGGTCAGGGACAGATGTGTCAGGAGGGTCTACCTGTATATATAGAGCAGATAAGCGTGTCATCAAAGACCTGGTGGGGGGGGGGGGGGGGGGGGCAGAGACGGACGTGTCAGAAGGGTCTACCTGTACATTTGTTCTGCCTGTGCTCAGTTCTGCTGACACCTATCTCTCCTGACTCCCTCATACACATACATGCTCAGTTCTGCTGACACCTATCTCTCCTGACTCCCCCATACACATACATGCTCAGTTCTGCTGACACCTATCTCTCCTGACTCCCCCATACACATACATGCTCGGTTCTGCTGACTGGTATCTCTCCTGACTCCCCCATACACATACATGCTTGGTTCTGCTGACACCTATCTCTCCTGACTCCCCCATACACATACATGCTCGGTTCTGCTGACAGCGATCTCTCCTGACTCCCTCATACACATACATGCTCAGTTCTGCTGACACCTATCTCTCCTGACTCCCCCATACACATACATGCTTGGTTCTGCTGACACCTATCTCTCCTGACTCCCCCATACACATACATGCTCGGTTCTGCTGACAGCTATCTCTCCTGACTCCCCCATACACATACATGCTCGGTTCTGCTGACACCTATCTCTCCTGACACCCCCATACACATACATGCTCGGTTCTGCTGACAGCTATCTCTCCTGACTCCCCCATACACATACATGCTCGGTTCTGCTGACAGCGATCTCTCCTGACTCCCCCATACACATACATGCTCAGTTCTGCTGACAGCTATCTCTCCTGACTCCCCCATACACATACATGCTCGGTTCTGCTGACACCTATCTCTCCTGACTCCCCCATACACATACATGCTCGGTTCTGCTGACATGTATCTCTCCTGACACCCCCATACACATACATGCTCGGTTCTGCTGACTGTTATCTCTCCTGACTCCCTCATACACATACATGCTCGGTTCTGCTGACACCTATCTCCCCTGACACCCTCATACACATACATGCTCGGTTCTGCTGACTGGTATCTCTCCTGACTCCCCCATACACATACATGCTCGGTTCTGCTGACAGCTATCTCTCCTGACACCCTCATACACATACATGCTCGGTTCTGCTGACTGGTATCTCTCCTGACTCCCTCATACACATACATGCTTGGTTCTGCTGACACCTATCTCTCCTGACTCCCCCATACACATACATGCTCGGTTCTGCTGACTGGTATCTCTCCTGACTCCCCCATACACATACATGCTCGGTTCTGCTGACAGCTATCTCTCCTGACACCCTCATACACATACATGCTCGGTTCTGCTGACTGGTATCTCTCCTGACACCCTCATACACATACATGCTCAGTTCTGCTGACAGCTATCTCTCCTGACTCCCCCATACACATACATGCTTGGTTCTGCTGACACCTATCTCTCCTGACACCCTCATACACATACATGCTCGGTTCTGCTGACAGCTATCTCTCCTGACTCCCCCATACACATACATGCTCGGTTCTGCTGACAGCTATCTCTCCTGACTCCCCCATACACATACATGCTCGGTTCTGCTGACAGTGATCTCTCCTGACTCCCCCATACACATACATGCTCGGTTCTGCTGACAGCTATCTCTCCTGACTCCCCCATACACATACATGCTCGGTTCTGCTGACACCTATCTCTCCTGACTCCCCCATACACATACATGCTCGGTTCTGCTGACACCTATCTCTCCTGACTCCCCCATACACATACATGCTCGGTTCTGCTGACACCTATCTCTCCTGACTCCCCCATACACATACATGCTCGGTTCTGCTGACAGGTATCTCTCCTGACTCCCCCATACACATACATGCTCGGTTCTGCTGACAGTGATCTCTCCTGACTCCCCCATACACATACATGCTCGGTTCTGCTGACAGCTATCTCTCCTGACACCCCCATACACATACATGCTCGGTTCTGCTGACAGCTATCTCTCCTGACTCCCCCATACACATACATGCTCGGTTCTGCTGATAGGTATCTCTCCTGACTCCCCCATACACATACATGCTCGGTTCTGCTGACAGGTATCTCTCCTGACACCCTAATACACATACATGCTCGGTTCTGCTGACACCTATCTCTCCTGACTCCCCCATACACATACATGCTCGGTTCTGCTGACACCTATCTCTCCTGACTCCCTCATACACATACATGCTCGGTTCCGCTGACACCTATCTCTCCTGACTCCCCCATACACATACAGTCATGTGAAAAAATTAGGACACCCTTTGAAAGCATGTGGTTTTTTGTAACATTTTTAATAAATGATTATTTCATCTCCGTTTCAACAATACAGAGAGATTAAAGTAATCCAACTAAACAAAGAAAACTGAAGAAAAGTCTTTTCAAGATCTTCTGTAAATGTCATTCTACAAAAATGCCTATTCTAACTGAGGAAAAAGATAGGACACCCTCACATGTATTCCCTCTTAAATTGGCTCAGATCTCACACAGGTATATTACACCAGGTGCACATAATTAGTAGATCGTTACTCTGCATGTTGAATGAGGCTTGCCCTATTTAAACCTCAGACATTTAGTTTGGTGTGCTCCTGACTGTTGAAGTGAGAGTGAGCACCATGGTGAGAGCAAAAGAGCTGTCAGAGGACTTCAGAAAAAAGATTGTAGCAGCCTATGAGTCTGGGAAGGGATTTAAAAAGATCTCAAAAGACTTTGAAATCAGCCATTCCACTGTCCGGAAGATAGTCTACAAGTGGAGGGCTTTCAAAACAACTGCCAACATGCCCAGGACTGGTCGCCCCAGCAAGTTCACCCCAAGAGCAGACCGCAAGATGCTAAAAGAGGTATCCAAAAACCCTAAAGTGTCATCTCGAGAACTACAGCAGGCTCTGGCTACTGTTGATGTAGAAGTACATGCCTCTACAATCAGAAAGAGACTGTACAAGTTTAACTTGCATGGGAGGTGTGCAAGGAGGAAACCTTTGCTTTCCAAGAGAAACATCGAGGCCAGACTGACATTTGCCAGCGATAAAGTTGACAAAGACCAGGACTTCTGGAATAATGTTCTTTGGACAGATGAGTCCAAAATTGAATTATTTGGACACAACAGCAGAGGACATGTTTGGCGTAAACCAAACACAGCATTCCAAGAAAAGAACCTCATACCAACTGTGAAGCATGGAGGTGGAAGTGTCATGGTTTGGGGCTGCTTTGCTGCAGCAGGACCTGGTCAGCTCACCATCATAGAATCCACGATGAATTCTACTGTGTATCAGAAGGTGCTTGAAGAACATGTGAGACCATCAGTTAGAAAATTAAAGCTGAAGCGGAACTGGACCATGCAACATGACAATGACCCAAAACATACTAGTAAATCAACCAAAGATTGGCTGAAAAAGAAGAAATGGAGAGTCCTGGAATGGCCAAGTCAAAGTCCAGATTTGAATCCCATTGAGATGCTGTGGGGTGACTTGAAAAGGGCTGTACGTGCAAGAAACCCCTCAAACATCTCACAGCTGAAAAAGTTCTGCATTGAGGAGTGGGGTAAAATTTCCTCAGACCGATGTCGAAGACTGGTAGATGGCTACAAGAACCGTCTCACTGCAGTTATTTCAGCCAAAGGAGGTAACACTCGCTATTAGGGGCAAGGGTGTCCTATCTTTTTCCTCAGTTAGAATAGGCATTTTTGTAGAATGACATTTACAGAAGATCTTGAAAAGACTTTTCTTCAGTTTTCTTTGTTTAGTCGGATTACTTTAATCTCTCTGTATTGTTGAAACGGAGATGAAATAACCATTTATTAAAAATGTTACAAAAAACCACATGCTTTCAAAGGGTGTCCTAATTTTTTCACATGACTGTACATGCTCGGTTCTGCTGACAGTGATCTCTCCTGACTCCCCCATACACATACATGCTCGGTTCTGCTGACAGCTATCTCTCCTGACTCCCCCATACACATACATGCTCGGTTCTGCTGACACCTATCTCTCCTGACTCCCCCATACACATACATTCTCGGTTCTGCTGACATGTATCTCTCCTGACTCCCCCATACACATACAAGCTCGGTTCTGCTGACACCTATCTCTCCTGACACCCTCATACACATACAAGCTCAGTTCTGCTGACAGCTATCTCTCCTGACTCCCCCATACACATACATGCTCGGTTCTGCTGACACCTATCTCTCCTGACTCCCCCATACACATACATGCTCAGTTCTGCTGACACCTATCTCTCCTGACTCCCCCATACACATACATGCTCGGTTCTGCTGACAGTGATCTCTCCTGACTCCCCCATACACATACATGCTCGGTTCTGCTGATAGGTATCTCTCCTGACTCCTCCATACACATACATGCTCGGTTCTGCTGACAGGTATCTCTCCTGACACCCTAATACACATACATGCTCGGTTCTGCTGACACCTATCCCTCCTGACTCCCCCATACACATACATGCTCGGTTCTGCTGACAGGTATCTCTCCTGACTCCCCCATACACATACATGCTCGGTTCTGCTGACAGTGATCTCTCCTGACTCCCCCATACACATACATGCTCGGTTCTGCTGACAGCTATCTCTCCTGACTCCCCCATACACATACATGCTTGGTTCTGCTGACACCTATCTCTCCTGACTCCCCCATACACATACAAGCTCGGTTCTGCTGACTGGAATCTCTCCTGACACCCTCATACACATACATGCTCAGTTCTGCTGACACCTATCTCTCCTGACACCCTCATACACATACAAGCTCGGTTCTGCTGACTGGTATCTCTCCTGACACCCTCATACACATAGAAGCTCGGTTCTGCTGACTGGTATCTCCTGACACCCTCATACACATACAAGCTCGGTTCTGCTGACTGGTATCTCTCCTGACACCCTCATACACATAGAAGCTCGGTTCTGCTGACTGGTATCTCCTGACACCCTCATACACATACATGCTCAGTTCTGCTCACACCTATCTCTCCTGACACCCTCATACACATACATGCTCGGTTCTGCTGACAGCGATCTCTCCTGACTCCCCCATACACATACATGCTCGGTTCTGCTGACAGCTATCTCTCCTGACTCCCCCATACACATACATGCTCGGTTCTGCTGACACCTATCTCTCCTGACTCCCTCATACACATACATGCTCAGTTCTGCTGACACCTATCTCTCCTGACTCCCTCATACACATACATGCTCGGTTCTGCTGACAGCTATCTCTCCTGACTCCCCCATACACATACATGCTCGGTTCTGCTGACAGCTATCTCTCCTGACTCCCCCATACACATACATGCTCGGTTCTGCTGACTGGTATCTCTCCTGACTCCCCCATACACATACAAGCTCGGTTCTGCTGACAGCTATCTCTCCTGACTCCCCCATACACATACATGCTCGGTTCTGCTGACACCTATCTCTCCTGACTCCCCCATACACATACATGCTCGGTTCTGCTGACAGCTATCTCTCCTGACTCCCCCATACACATACATGCTTGGTTCTGCTGACACCTATCTCTCCTGACTCCCCCATACACATACATGCTCGGTTCTGCTGACTGGTATCTCTCCTGACTCCCCCATACACATACATGCTCGGTTCTGCTGACAGCTATCTCTCCTGACACCCTCATACACATACATGCTCGGTTCTGCTGACTGGTATCTCTCCTGACACCCTCATACACATACATGCTCAGTTCTGCTGACAGCTATCTCTCCTGACTCCCCCATACACATACATGCTTGGTTCTGCTGACACCTATCTCTCCTGACACCCTCATACACATACATGCTCGGTTCTGCTGACAGCTATCTCTCCTGACTCCCCCATACACATACATGCTCGGTTCTGCTGACAGCTATCTCTCCTGACTCCCCCATACACATACATGCTCGGTTCTGCTGACTGGTATCTCTCCTGACTCCCTCATACACATACATGCTCGGTTCTACTGACAGTGATCTCTCCTGACTCCCCCATACACATACATGCTCGGTTCTGCTGACACCTATCTCTCCTGACTCCCCCATACACATACATGCTCGGTTCTGCTGACACCTATCTCTCCTGACACCCCCATACACATACATGCTCGGTTCTGCTGACAGCTATCTCTCCTGACTCCCCCATACACATACATGCTCGGTTCTGCTGATAGGTATCTCTCCTGACTCCTCCATACACATACATGCTCGGTTCTGCTGACAGGTATCTCTCCTGACACCCTAATACACATACATGCTCGGTTCTGCTGACACCTATCTCTCCTGACTCCCCCATACACATACATGCTCGGTTCTGCTGACACCTATCTCTCCTGACTCCCTCATACACATACATGCTCGGTTCCGCTGACACCTATCTCTCCTGACTCCCCCATACACATACATGCTCGGTTCTGCTGACAGTGATCTCTCCTGACTCCCCCATACACATACATGCTCGGTTCTGCTGACAGCTATCTCTCCTGACTCCCCCATACACATACATGCTCGGTTCTGCTGACACCTATCTCTCCTGACTCCCCCATACACATACATTCTCGGTTCTGCTGACATGTATCTCTCCTGACTCCCCCATACACATACAAGCTCGGTTCTGCTGACACCTATCTCTCCTGACACCCTCATACACATACAAGCTCAGTTCTGCTGACAGCTATCTCTCCTGACTCCCCCATACACATACATGCTCGGTTCTGCTGACACCTATCTCTCCTGACTCCCCCATACACATACATGCTCAGTTCTGCTGACACCTATCTCTCCTGACTCCCCCATACACATACATGCTCGGTTCTGCTGACAGTGATCTCTCCTGACTCCCCCATACACATACATGCTCGGTTCTGCTGATAGGTATCTCTCCTGACTCCTCCATACACATACATGCTCGGTTCTGCTGACAGGTATCTCTCCTGACACCCTAATACACATACATGCTCGGTTCTGCTGACACCTATCCCTCCTGACTCCCCCATACACATACATGCTCGGTTCTGCTGACAGGTATCTCTCCTGACTCCCCCATACACATACATGCTCGGTTCTGCTGACAGTGATCTCTCCTGACTCCCCCATACACATACATGCTCGGTTCTGCTGACAGCTATCTCTCCTGACTCCCCCATACACATACATGCTTGGTTCTGCTGACACCTATCTCTCCTGACTCCCCCATACACATACAAGCTCGGTTCTGCTGACACCTATCTCTCCTGACTCCCTCATACACATACATGCTCGGTTCTGCTGACACCTATCTCTCCGGACACCCTTATACACATACAAGCTCGGTTCTGCTGACTGGAATCTCTCCTGACACCCTCATACACATACATGCTCAGTTCTGCTGACACCTATCTCTCCTGACACCCTCATACACATACAAGCTCGGTTCTGCTGACTGGTATCTCTCCTGACACCCTCATACACATAGAAGCTCGGTTCTGCTGACTGGTATCTCCTGACACCCTCATACACATACAAGCTCGGTTCTGCTGACTGGTATCTCTCCTGACACCCTCATACACATAGAAGCTCGGTTCTGCTGACTGGTATCTCCTGACACCCTCATACACATACATGCTCAGTTCTGCTCACACCTATCTCTCCTGACACCCTCATACACATACAAGCTCGGTTCTGCTGACTGGAATCTCTCCTGACACCCTCATACACATACATGCTCAGTTCTGCTGACACCTATCTCTCCTGACACCCTCATATACATACAAGCTCGGTTCTGCTGACTGGTATGTCTCCTGACTCCCTCATACACATACAAGCTCGGTTCTGCTGACTGGAATCTCTCCTGACACCCTCATACACATACATGCTCAGTTCTGCTGACACCTATCTCTCCTGACACCCTCATATACATACAAGCTCGGTTCTGCTGACTGGTATCTCTCCTGACTCCCCCATACACATAGAAGCTCGGTTCTGCTGACTGGTATCTCTCCTGACTCCCACATACAAGCTCGGTTCTGCTGACTGGTATCTCCTGACACCCTCATACACATACATGCTCGGTTCTGCTCACACCTATCTCTCCTGACACCCTCATACACATACATGCTCAGTTCTGCTCACACCTATCTCTCCTGACACCCTCATACACATACAAGCTCGGTTCTGCTGACTGGAATCTCTCCTGACACCCTCATACACATACATGCTCAGTTCTGCTGACACCTATCTCTCCTGACACCCTCATATACATACAAGCTCGGTTCTGCTGACTGGTATCTCTCCTGACTCCCCCATACACATAGAAGCTCGGTTCTGCTGACTGGTATCTCTCCTGACTCCCACATACAAGCTCGGTTCTGCTGACTGGTATCTCCTGACACCCTCATACACATACATGCTCGGTTCTGCTCACACCTATCTCTCCTGACACCCTCATACACATACATGCTCAGTTCTGCTCACACCTATCTCTCCTGACACCCTCATACACATACAAGCTCGGTTCTGCTGACTGGAATCTCTCCTGACACCCTCATACACATACATGCTCAGTTCTGCTGACACCTATCTCTCCTGACACCCTCATATACATACAAGCTCGGTTCTGCTGACTGGTATCTCTCCTGACTCCCACATACAAGCTCGGTTCTGCTGACAGCTATCTCTCCTGACTCCCCCATACACATACATGCTCGGTTCTGCTGACTGGTATCTCCTGACACCCTCATACACATACATGCTCGGTTCTGCTGACACCTATCTCTCCTGACACCCTCATACAAATACATGCTCGGTTCTGCTGACAGGTATCTCTCCTGACACCCTCATACACATACAAGCTCGGTTCTGCTGACACCTATCTCTCCTGACACCCTCATACACATACATGCTCGGTTCTGCTGACTGGTATCTCTCCTGACACCCTCATACACATACAAGCTCGGTTCTGCTGACACCTATCTCTCCTGACACCCTCATACACATACATGCTCGGTTCTGCTGACTGGTATCTCTCCTGACACCCTCATACACATACATGCTCAGTTCTACTGACTGGAATCTCTCCTGACACCCTCATACACATACATGCTCGGTTCTGCTGACTGGTATCTCTCCTGACACCCTCATACACATACATGCTCAGTTCTACTGACTGGAATCTCTCCTGACACCCTCATACACATACATGCTCGGTTCTGCTAACAGTTGACAGTTATCTCTCCTGACTCCTCCAGACTTATACATGCTTTGTTCATGCAAGTCGCACTGACAGTCCTGTTACCCTGGGACATTTGGGAGCGTGACACATGTTGTGCCCAAAATTGCGGTGTAGTCATACACTAGGAAGAGATGCAAATGAGCTCTCAACAAGTCATTTGCATCCCTTTTTTCCAAGAAATCAAGAGGAGCATGGTTGTAAGTCTCCTCACACCTACTAAGGCGCTCTCTCCCCAAGGAAAGATAGTACACCCCAAGTCATTCCCTCTGACATCGACTGAACGTTATCATACAGCTGAGGTGGATCTGCTGTAGGAGGATAGGTGTGATAGGTCTCAGGGGGATTAAAGGTTGAATACGGGGAAGTTATATCTGGTGGTATCAAGGCTTGAGGACAGGGCAGTTAAAGTGGTGAAATATTGCAGGTCTGGAGAAGATCTGGCTTGATCTATCAGTCATCTCAAGGTTGGCGATAAGACTTTAGGACACTAGAGCTAAAGCTACGGAGATGCAGGCTTGAGATTGGAGAAGTTAACCCAGGTCTGATATAGACTAGGAGTTCAGTATGACAAGTATGGACTGTAGGAGGACATGATAAGGTATCACAGGAACGGGACATGGTAAAAGGCTGCTGACTTGGTTTAATCAGAGAATAAGGCCGGAGGTCTCTGGAGGTGGAGAGGAGGATGTTGCTTTCTGCTCCGGCTGTAGAGCTGGTCTCCGTCAGGTTGGAGCCTGCATAATGGCTCTCAATGTCATTACGAAGGAAAGGGAGACTGTGCAGAGAGATCATTAGAAGCAACATCTCATTACTGCCCTAATTACAGTCTAATAGCTCGTTATACTCCACAAGTGATGCCTGGGGAGTTTGATAGCACTTAATGCAGTCTGTTAACCTCTTCCTAACCACACAAACTGAGAAATATCTGGATTGCACGTGTTAAGGGATTGTTGCTAAATAGACCTCTGATCCCCCACTGATCCGTCCAGTGACCTGTACTAGATTTCATGCAGAAGCAGTCACATCATGGAATGAGTACTGGCACTGACCTCTTCATGTGATGGCCCAAAATAGAGAGGATTCAAAGTTGGGGGACCCAAGCTGGGAGATACCTTTAGAGAGCTAAACAACTGGTCTGGTTCAAGGGCAGGTTTTGCTTCAGCGGCTTTAGATCAGAATTTCTTCAGCCCTGTTGTGTTGTGGCTTTTATGTAATGGTCCATTATTGAGTTTCATGATCCAATGCCTGACATTCTGCTGCAGATGGAAGTTGTCCGATCACCATTAATTCAAGAGGTCATTATTCTGTAGGGTCACATATTTTCAGTAATGACTTCAGACTACTTTTGGTGAATGAGGAGGTAGCGCTGAAGAGATGGCCATAAAGTAGAACTGTTACATCCAGATTTACCTCAAGAGATGAGAGATACTATCAGTGTGACCAACCTGATATGTTACCTCTAGAAATTAGGTCCATCACCATGCCCAGACTGTAGAGATGAGGGCCATCACTGTACCTAGCCTGATATCTTACCTCTAGAGATGAGGTGCCATCACATTGCCTAGTCTGATATCTTACCTCTAGAGATGAGGTGCCATCACATTGCCTAGTCTGATATCTTACCTTTAGAGATGAGGGGCCTTCACCATGCCTAGTCTGACATCTTACCTCTAGAGATGAGGTGCCATCACCATGCCCAGTCTGATATCTTACCTTTAGAGATGAGGTGCCTTCACCATGCCTAGTCCGACATCTTACCTCTAGAGATGAGGTGCCATCACCATGCCTAGTCTAATATCTTACCTTTAGAGATGAGGTGCCATCACCATGCCCAGTCTGATATCTTACCTCTGGACATGAGAGGTGCCATCACTATGTCCAGTCTGATATCTTACCTATAGAGATGAAAGGTGCCATCACCATGCCCAGTCTGATATCTTACCTCTAGAGATGAGGTGTCATCACCATGCCCAGTCTGATATCTTACCTCTAGAGATGAGGTGTCATCACCATGCCCAGTCTAATATCTTACCTCTAGAGATGAAAGGTGCCATCACCATGCCCAGTCTGATATCTTACCTCTAGAGATGAAAGGTGCCATCACCATGCCCAGTCTGATATCTTACCTCTAGAGATGAGAGGTGCTATCTGATGAGGTGATGAGGTGTCATCACCATGCCCAGTCTGATATCTTACCTCTAGAGATGAAAGGTGCCATCACCATGCCCAGTCTGATATCTTACCTCTAGAGATGAGGTGTCATGCCCATGCCCAGTCTGATATCTTACCTTTAGAGATGAGAGGTGCCATCACCTTGCCTAGTCTGATATCTTACCTCTAGAGATGAGGTGCCATCACCTTGCCTAGTCTGATATCTTACCTCTAGAGATGAGAGGTGCTATAACTATGCCCAGTCTGATATCTTACCTCTGGACATGAGGTGCCATCACTATGCCCAGTCTGATATCTTACCTCTAGAGATGAGGTGCCATCACCATGCCCAGTCTGATATCTTACCTCCGGACATGAGAGGTGCCATCACCATGCCCAGTCTGATATCTTACCTCTAGAGATAAGGTGTCATCACCTTGCCCAGTCTGATGGTGATGTCAATGGCATCATTTCTAGTATCAGAATGTATATACGGTGATCTCAGATAACTCTCCTCATCTTTAATGTCATAGTCTTATATACAGTCATCTGTAGTGACCCTCATCGTCTGCTGCCGATTGTCCGATGAATCGTGCTCGATCCTTGTGCAATACAAATCCTTTGACATATTAAAAAATGATTGTTTGCGTGAAACCACTATACAGCGTGGGGACATGCGGTGGCAAAGCAGTGGTCTCCTCCGCTGGTCAGCAGGAACATTGAGCTGTGTAATTCAGCCTTCAGGTGAGGAGTTGATGGTGGCATTGTTGTGTGCACTGCGCTCTAATTGTGTATTCATGAGATAATTGTAATCTCATCATGGAGGTGGCGAGATGATCCCAGCGGGGGTCCCATTACCATATTCCACACCTCACACTCCTCTGAATGAGCCTCATTTGTGTCTCAATGTAGTCAGATGTACCCCCCACCTCCACCATGCTTACCTTCAGACAATGTGATTGAGGAGGAATAGGATTTTTCTGAGCAGTGTCTGGACACAGAAGGGCCTGAGCTGAGGAGCGGGAGAATTATCGAGGTTGTCCTAGGTGCCGCTGACCACCCGATGAATGAGCGGCTTTTCACGGAGGACCTAAAATCATTATTTGTGGACATCACATCGCCCTGTGTAAACATGGGTGAGCTGCCCCCAAAATGATCTGTACTGGGATGAATGATCTCAGTAGTGATCATTCATCCCCATATAGAGAGGATGATTGCTTCATGTAAATACAGGGATGGCAGGTTATGATTGGGCAGTGACCGGCCCATGTAAAAGGGTCCTAAGGCTACATTCACACCACTGTTTGGGGTGGGGTTTTCACGTGGCCGTAACAGCCAGGGAATAGCGGCCGCCAGAAAATAAAACCTGTTCTATTTTGAGCGTTTTCATGGCAGACGAACCCCATCGAAATCCATAAAACCATTTTTAATGAACATTAGCCAGGAGTGCATGCACCCGAACAATGGTTACAAATGGGTACGCCAGTGCAAAACAGCCTTTTAGGGGTTAACAATACATTACCATCCTCATCCACTTGCACACGCAGAGGCAGTCGCTCCTCTCTTGATGCTGAAGGACCTGCGCTCAAGCGTGATGACATCATCATGTTGGGGGTGCATCTTAACATCATCACGCTGGGGGTGCATGGTGACATCATCATGTTGGGGGTGCATCTTGACATCATCACGCTGGGGGTGCATGGTGACATCACGCCATCATGCTGGGGGTGCATGGTGACATCATCATGCTGGAGGTGCATGGTGACATCATCACACCATCATGCTGGGGGTGCATCGTGACATCATTACACCATCATGCTGTGGGTGCATGGTGACACCATCATGCTGGGGGTGCATGGTGACATCATCATGCTGGGGGTGCATGGTGACATCATCATGCTGGTGACATCATCATGCTGGGAGTGCATGGTGACATCATCACGCCATCATGCTGGGGGTGCATGGTGACATCATCACGCCATCATGCTGGGAGTGCATGGTGACATCATCACGCCATCATGCTGGGGGTGCATGGTGACATCATCACGCCATCATGCTGGGAGTGCATGGTGACATCATCACGCCATCATGCTGGGGGTGCATGGTGACATCATCACGCCATCATGCTGGGGGGTGCATGGTGACATCACGCCATCATCCTGGGAGTGCATGGTGACATCATCACGCTTGAGCACAAGTCCTTCAGTATGAAGAGAGGAGCAACTGCCTCTGTGCATGCAACTGGAGGAGGTCGTTTTTTTAGGGCTTTAAAAAAAAAAGATTATTACTGCTGGGGGGCACTATGGGGGACATTAGAGGCCAGTATGGGGGACATTAGAGGCCAGTATGGGGGACATTATTAATGCTGAGAATTACTATGGGTACATTAGAGGCCACTATGGGGGACACTATTACTTCTGGGGGGCTACTATGGAGACATTAGAGGCTAGTATAGGGGACATTATTACAGCTGGGGGGCTAATATGGAGACATTAGAGGTCAGTATGGACATTATTACTGCTGATGATCACTATGGGGGACATTAGAGGCCAATATGGCAGACATTAGAGGCCAGTAAGGGGGACATTAGAGGCCAGTATAGGGGACATTATTACTGCTGAGGATCACTATGGGGGACATTAGAGGCCAGTATGGGGGACATTAGAGGCTAGTATGGGGAACATTATTACTGCTGAGGATCACTATGGGGGACATTAGAGGCCAATATGGCAGACATTAGAGGCCAGTAAGGGGGACATTAGAGGCCAGTATAGGGGACATTAGAGGTCAGTATGGGGGACATTATTACTGCTGGGGGGCCACTATTGGGGACATTAGAGGCCAGTATGGGGGACAATATTACAGCTGAGGATGACTATGGGGGACATTAGAGGCCAGTATAGGGGACATTATTACTGCTGAGTATCACTATGGGGGACATTAGAGGATAGTATGGGGGACATTAGAGGATAGTATGGGGGACATTATTACTGCTGGGGGGCTACTATGGAGACATTAGAGACCATTATGGGAGACATTAGAGGCCACTATGGGGGACATTAGAGGCTAGTATAGGGGACATTATTACAGCTGGGGGGCTAATATGGAGACATTAGAGGTCAGTATGGAGGACATTATTACTGCTCAGGATCACTATGGGGACATTAGAGGCCAGTATGGCGGACATTAGAGGTCAGTAAGGGAGACATTAGTGGCCAGTATGGGGACATTATTACTGCTCAGGATCACTATGGGGACATTAGAGGCCAGTATGGCGGACATTAGAGGTCAGTAAGGGAGACATTAGAGGCCAGTATGAGGACATTAGAGGTCAGTAAGGGAGACATTAGAGGCCAGTATGGGGACATTAGAGGCCAGTATGGGGGACATTATTACTGCTGGGGTGGCCACTATTGGGGACATTTGAGGCCATTAAGGGGACAATATTACAGTTGAGGATGACTATGGGGGAATTAGAGGCCAGTATGGGGGACATTATTACTGCTGAGGATCACTATGACATTAGAGGCCACAATTGTGGACATTAGATGCCAGTATGGGGGACATTATTACAGCTGGGGGCCAGTATTGGGGACATTAGAGATCAGTATGGGGGACATTATTACTGCTGGGGGGCCACTATGGGGGACATTAGAGATCAGTATGGGGGACATTATTACTGCTGGGGGGCCACTATGGGGGACATTAGATGCCAGTATGGGGGACATTATTACTGCTGGGGGGCCACTATGGGTGACATTAGAAGCCAGTATGGGGGACATTATTACTGTTGAGGATCATTATGGGGGACAATAGAGGCCACTAAGGGGGCATTATTACTTTGGGGGCCACTATGGAAGATGTTACTGCTGGGGCCGCTATGGGGGCCATTATGGGAGACATTACTGCTGGGGCCACTATGGGGGCATTATTACTGCTTGGGAGTCACTATGGGAGACATTACTGCTGGGGCCACAATGGGGGCATTATTACTGCTGGGGCCACTATGGGGGCATTATTACTTTGAGGGCCACTATGGGAGACATTACTGCTGGGGCCACTATGTATATTGCAGGAGTTGGGACCCAGTTAATAACACGTATGATCCATGGCAATGGCCGTTTTTAACTGATGTAAAACTGGTTGACAAATGGCAATGAAAACCTGAAAGTGTGAGCGACTGTGCGATGGGGAGGAACGTGGCCGCCTGACAGTGTGAGCGACTGTGTGATGGGAGGAACGTGGCCGCCTGACAGTGTGAGCGACTGTGTGATGGGAGGAACGTGACAGCCTGACAGTGTGAGTGACTGTGTGATGGGGGAACGTTACCTCCTGACAATGTGAGGGACTGTGTGATGGGGTGAACGTGACCGCCTGACAGTGTGAGCGACTGTGTTATGGGGGGACGGGGACGTGGCCGCCTGACAGTGTGAGCGACTGTGTGATGGGGAGGAACGTGACCACCTGACAGTGTGAGCGACTGTGTGATGGGAGGAACGTGACAGCCTGACAGTGGGAGCGACTGTGTGATGGGGGGAACGTGACCGCCTGACATTGTGAGCGACTGTGTTATTGGGGGGGGGGGGGGGGGACGTGGCCGCCTGACAGTGTGAGCGACTGTGTAATGGGAGGAACGTGACAGCCTGACAGTGGGAGCGACTGTGTGATGGGGGGAACGTGACCGCCTGACATTGTGAGCGACTGTGTTATTGGGGGGGGGGGGGGGCGTGGCCGCCTGACAGTGTGAGCGACTGTGTGATGGGGGGAACGTTACCACCTGACAGTGTGAGCGACTGTGTGATGGGGGGGGAAATATGACCGCTTGACAGTGTGATCGGGGGGAACGTGACCGCCTGACAGTGTGAGCGACTGTGTGATGGGGGAGAACGTGACCGCCTGACAGTGTGATCGGGGGGAACGTGACCGCCTGACAGTGTGAGCGACTGTGTGATGGGGGGAATGTGAGTGACTGTGTGATGGGGGGAACGTGACCGCCTGACAGTGTGAGCGACTGTGTGATCGGGGGAAAAGTGACCGCCTGACAGTGTGAGCTACTGTGATGGGGGAAACATGACCGCCTGACAGTGTGAGCGACTGTGGGATGTGGGGAACGTGACTGCCTGACAGTGTGAGCGACTGTGTGATGGGGAGGAATGTGACCGCCTGACAGTGTGAGCGACTGTGTGATGGGGGGGAACGTGACCGCCTGACGGTGTGAGTGACTGTGTGATGGGGGGGATGTGACCGCCTGACAGTGTGAGCGACTGTGTGATGGGGGGGAACGTGACCGCCTGACATTGTGAGCGACTGTGTTATTGGGGGGGGGACGGGACGTGGCCGCCTGACAGTGTGAGCGACTGTGTGATGAGGGGAACGTTACCACCTGACAGTGTGAGCGACTGTGTGATGGGGGGGAAATATGACCGCTTGACAGTGTGATCGGGGGGAACGTGACCGCCTGACAGTGTGAGCGACTGTGTGATGGGGGAGAACGTGACCGCCTGACAGTGTGATCGGGGGGAACGTGACTGCCTGACAGTGTGAGCGACTGTGTGATGGGGGAGAACGTGACCGCCTGACAGTGTGATGGGGGGGAACGTGACCGCCTGACAGTGTGAGCGACTGTGTGATGGGGGAGAACGTGACCGCCTGACAGTGTGATCGGGGGGAACGTGACCGCCTGACAGTGTGAGCGACTGTGATGGGGGAATGTGAGTGACTGTGTGATGGGGGGAACGTGACCGCCTGACAGTGTGAGCGACTGTGTGATCGGGGGAAACGTGACCGCCTGACAGTGTGAGCTACTGTGATGGGGGAAACATGACCGCCTGACAGTGTGAGCGACTGTGGGATGTGGGGAACGTGACTGCCTGACAGTGTGAGCGACTGTGTGATGGGGAGGAATGTGACCGCCTGACAGTGTGAGCGACTGTGTGATGGGGGGGAACGTGACCGCCTGACGGTGTGAGTGACTGTGTGATGGGGGGGATGTGACCGCCTGACAGTGTGAGCGACTGTGTGATGGGGGGAACGTGACCGCCTGACATTGTGAGCGACTGTGTTATTGGGGGGGGGGGGGACGTGGCCGCCTGACAGTGTGAGCGACTGTGTGATGGGGGGAACGTTACCACCTGACAGTGTGAGCGACTGTGTGATGGGGGGGGAATATGACCGCTTGACAGTGTGATCGGGGGGAACGTGACCGCCTGACAGTGTGAGCGACTGTGTGATGGGGGAGAACGTGACCACCTGACAGTGTGATCGGGGGGAACGTGACCGCCTGACAGTGTGAGCGACTGTGTGATGGGGGAGAACGTGACCGCCTGACAGTGTGATCGGGGGGAACGTGACCGCCTGACAGTGTGAGCGACTGTGTGATGGGGGGAATGTGAGTGACTGTGTGATGGGGGGAACGTGACCGCCTGACAGTGTGAGCGACTGTGTGATCGGGGGAAACGTGACCGCCTGACAGTGTGAGCTACTGTGATGGGGGAAACATGACCGCCTGACAGTGTGAGCGACTGTGGGATGTGGGGAACGTGACTGCCTGACAGTGTGAGCGACTGTGTGATGGGGAGGAATGTGACCGCCTGACAGTGTGAGCGACTGTGTGATGGGGAACGTGACCGCCTGACGGTGTGAGTGACTGTGTGATGGGGGGGATGTGACCGCCTGACAGTGTGAGCGACTGTGTGATGGGGGGGAACGTGACCACCTGACAGTGTGAGCGACTGTGTGATGGGGGGGGGGGCCGTGATGAGTGCAGTAGATCCTAGGAGACCTGGTACCAGCTCAGACTTGAGTACAGTAGATCCTAGAAGATCTTGGCAGATCCCAGGAGACCTGGTTCACAGCCTGGACATGAGTACAGTAGATCCCAGGAGACCTTGCACCAGCTCAGACTTGAGTACAGTAGATCCTAGAAGATCTTGGCCGATTCCAGGAGACCAGGTTCACAGCCTGGGCATGAGTACAGTAGATCCCAGGAGACCTGGCACCAGCTTAGACTTGAGTACAGTAGAACCCAGAAGATCTTGGCAGATAACAGGAGACCTGGTTCATGGCCCAGTCATGATGAGTAGGTAAGACCTGGTACCTGCATTGGGTCTGACTATCTAACTGGACTTCTCTATTAGTTCTAAGTAGTGAAATGTCTCCAAGTTTTTAATCCAGTCTGACAGCCCCTAAGTCAACGTGTCCACTCCACACGGACATGATCTCACAGCACCTGCAGGGATCGGTTGGTACATGTCGGCACCACAGAGCATTACTTGCGGATCATACTGTTGGGGTGACCGAGAGGCATGGACAGGACTTGTTTGGAGCACAATTTTTAGACCGGGCATGAGATGCATGGCGTGATAATGAGCCACTGTCTGTGGAGTAGCAGTCCCGGCATGGTACACCACGCCATCATCACATGGCTGTCCATGTGTAGAGTGCACAGGCCCAGCAATCTGTATGACCTATGAGTCACAATAGAGGAGCGGCCCCCAGGGTTATGACTGCAGTGTCATGGCTCCCGGGCATTGTTCGGGTCCCCTCGTTATACAGATAACGGTATTCATTGCCCTCATTACACTGACCCATTGTAGCACAGTTTACCCTTATAACAGAAGGAGCTCCTCTGGGATTGTAAAAACATCACGTCCTTTCCACAGCAATGGCCTCTGTGTGCGGAATGCAAATATCTTCCTTTATTATGGAGGCCGGGGCTCGTGAAGGGTCATCCAGGCCTCTTTGTCCCTTCTCCCCCACCCCCCATGGAGCGTTTATTACCATTGTGTTCAATGTACAGAACTTCACTGTAAACACAAAGGTGTCCACAAACACAATACAGGTCCGGACAGGCTCCACCAGGCAGTGGCACAATGCCCTGGGATGTGTGGACACATCAGACCTCGCTCCATGATGTACACATGTAGGCTCTCCAGCCAGGTCTACCATATCAGACCCAATCCCTCTGACATATACCACCACCTAGTGCCAAGGGCATCACTCACATCACAAGGCCTAGTCAAGGAGACAACATGAAGACTCCTAGGTGAACAACGGTCATTGTAGTACAAGATGATCACTCATCATCATCATCATACAGAGCCAGATACCCACCATTATGCCATAAGTGGTCAGTTTTTCCTCCATTATGTCCCCCATATAGGTCCTCATACCCACCATTATGGCTGAAGTGGTCATTATGTCCCCCATATAGGTCCTCATACCCACCATTATGCCATAAGTGGTCAGTTTATTCTCCATATAGGTCCCCATACCCACCATTATGTCCCCCATATAGGTCCTCATACCCACCATTATGTCCCCCATATAGGTCCTCATACCCACCATTATGTCCCCCATATAGGTCCTCATACCCACCATTATGTCCCCCATATAGGTCCTCATACCCACCATTATGTCCCCCATATAGGTCCTCATACCCACCATTATGTCCCCCATATAGGTCCTCATACCCACCATTATGCCAGATGTAGTCAATTTGCCCCCATACCCACCATTATGTCAGAATAATAATAATGAAATGTATTTATCTAGCGCCACCATATTCCGCAGCGCTTTACAAGTTCTTAGGGTTCATGTACGAAACAAAACTAACTGGCTAATATGCAACTGAAACACTAGGAGTCAGGGCCCTGCTCGCAAGAGCTTACAATCTATGAGGAATTGGGGGTGACACATCAGGTAGTTGATTGTGATAAGTAGGATTTGAGCCATTATTGAACTGAGAGGAGCGGTGCCGGCCGATCTGCTTCGGGTTTGGGACTACTAGAGGATCGAGTTCAGGCCGGAGGAGTTGGTGGGGGAGAGGTTTAGTCGGGGAATAGTCAGTTTAGGAAGCTTGATAAGCCTGTCTGAAATGATGTGTTTATAAGGCACATTTGAAGGTGGAGAAGTTGTGCATTGACCTAGTATTCCGGGGCAGAGTATTCCAGAGAGTAGGTGCAGCTCGAGAAAAGCCTTGAAGACGGGAGTGAGAGGTACAAATTATGGAGGTTATTTTTTTCTTAAAACTGTTTTTATTAAGTTTTCAATCAAAGAAAATTTAACATACAGACAAAAAAGAAGGCAGAAAATAGTTCACATAGGATATTACTCCATTACTCGACCTATGCCAGCTAAGTAAGTCCCTTGATATGCAGCGATGGTGGACCATAAAGAGTTTCGGATGTTCTGTTGTACAGATAGTGACTAATAGAAGGCACTGTAGTGCTTAGAATTGTCCAATGCCTGACATCTGTTTAATGAATCACGGTTTTACCTGCAAAACCAACTGAGCTAACTCCACAGAGTAGACTAATAGCAATCCTGTGAAGAGCTGTTACACCGAGGACTCGTGTGATCCACCAAGAATAATTTTCATGGTTGTCCTATTATATTGCCTCTGTGGAAGCTTGCATCACAATTTAAGAAAGAACAACAGAAAATCAATGTAAAACAAACGAAACAAAAATCCAAAAGTGCTCGGCAATATCTGGGCGTTACCCCCCCCCCCCCCGCTCCGGCTCAAGACAATAGAACTGGTGCTTCACCGCCTGTTCCAGGAACCAAGTTGTCCCCGAAAAGCATTCGTGTTTGGCCTTGCCGGTTTGTAACGGCAGTATGTTAATAAAACTTTCCCACACCCGAAAGAAGTGCTCCACCTTTTTATCTTTGATGTGAAGCCTCCACCCAGTCCATACGCATAATGTAGGATAATTTTCCCAGGAATAATTTAAAAGGGGGGGGGGGGGCCGAAGGTTGTGACCAAACTTGTAAGATTGCCTTGGTGCCCGCTGCAGTTTCCTACACTCCAGAGTACAGTTGTATGTGTCTTTGTCCAGGTAACCGAACTAGGCCCAGAGCGGGTCACATGGGGTAAAATTGGTTAGGTGTGAGTTAGTGAAAGCAATGATTTTGCTCCAGAACTCTCTTATCCTTTGACAATCCCATAAACAATGATAAAGTCCCACGTCCGGGGCCCCGCATTTGAAACAGCTAGTAGAATCGTAAATACCCATCCAAAACCCCCTCCTTGGAGTCGGATATGACCTATGACAAATTTGTAAGACCATCTCTACATATCTGGCCACCGGTAAGTGTTTGTAGGCGAACTCCAATGCCCTGAGTATCACAGATGGGGTGGCTTGTGGCACCTCTGCTGTCCACTTAGTCATAGGGGCGTTTGATACGGTATAATCGATAGGGATGTGTAGGAAGTACGGACTCCACTCCGCATCCGGCAAAGTGGCAGTCACTCTGTCATGTAGCTTTTTGGCTGCAGATATGGAAAAAATAGGAAGGTTATGTCCAGGTATTCCTTCTGCAAGTCTTGGAGCTTTTTGACCGACCGCGTTTGCACATTGATGAGTTTACCTACAGTACAGACCAAAAGTTTGGACGCACCTTCTCATTCAAAGAGTTTTCTTTATTTTCATGACTATGAAGGCATCAAAACTATGAATTAACAGATGTGGAATTATATACATAACAAACAAGTGTGAAACAACTGAAAATATGTCATATTCTAGGTTCTTCACAGTAGCCACCTTTTGCTTTGATTACTGCTTTGCACACTCTTGGCATTCTCTTGATGAGCTTCAAGAGGTAGTCCCCTGAAATGGTCTTCCAACAGTCTTGAAGGAGTTCCCAGAGATGCTTAGCACTTGTTGGCCCTTTTGCCTTCACTCTGCGGTCCAGCTCACCCCAAACTATCTCGATTGGGTTCAGGTCCAGTGACTGTGGAGGTCAGGTCATCTGGCACAGCACCCCATCACTCTCCTTCATGGTCAAATAGCCCTTACTTTCAAAGTTTTCCCAATTTTCTGGCTGACTGACTGACCTTCATTTCTTAAAGTAATGATGGCCACTCGGTTTTTCTTTACTTAGCTGCTTTTTTCTTGCCATAATACAAATTCTAACAGTCTATTCCAGTGGTGGCGAACCTATGGCACGGGTGCCAGAGGTGGCACTCAGAGCCCTCTCTGTGGGCACCCGCACCCTGGAAAAAGTCTATGGTGTACCAATATGCCTTAGACTTTTCCTGCCATTCATCAGTGCAGGGCGCAGTATATATGGCACAGGCAGTGCATTGAATGCAGGCAGGCTATTATAGCTAAATGATAAAGTACATGGAAGATATACTGTATTGGACTGTAGTATTCAGGATAAATTGCAGTGTTGGCACTTTGCGACAAATAAGTGGGTTTTTGGTTGCAGTTTGGGCACTCGGTCTGTAAAAGGTTCACCATCCCTGGTCTATTCAGTAGGACTATCAGCTGTGTATCCACCTGACTTCTTCTCAACGCCACTAATGGTCCCAACCCCATTTATAAGGCAAGAAATCCCCCTTATTAAACCTGACAGGGCACACCTGTGAAGTGAAGACCATTTCAGGGGACTACCTCTTGAAGCTCATCAAGAGAATGCCAAGAATGCTGCTCCTGATGAAGGGGACTCACTCTGTGCCCCGAAACGCGTAGAGCTCTTTGTTCCTGCTGTTTTATAAATAAAAGGAATTTGCAAGACGTACCGAGTTTGGAACTGCTGCCTCTTCCTAAGACCATTGAAGCGATCCAGGATTGGGAGGAAACTTTTTTGGGTGTCTTGAGCTTTATCCCTCAAAATTTCCTCCCCGTGAAGTGAGTGGAGTATACTATCATTTTTATTGATTTTAATGAGTATATGCAATTTTATTAATTATATACTGCTCTATCCACCTATATGTATAGGACCCTACCGGTCCAAAACCTGGTAGCACCAGTTTATACCTGCACTTCCTGTTTTCAGTGCAAGATATTCACTCAGGATCTGAGTGTTTAGGGTGTTATTCCACTATATACCCTATTTACTGTTATTACCACGATCCAGTAAACAAAAAACTGGTCCTGATACCTCTAGACTTCAAGTGCAACTTCTATTTTATACTGATCCGCAAGGGTTGAATATATTTATCTCACAAATATAGCTATTGTCTTCTTTTCCTTTTGACTGGCGCCGAATATTGTGGTTCTTTCAGTCTTTTTTTCTTCTATATTTCAAGAGTGTGCAAAGCAGTAATCAAAGCAAAAGGTGGCTACTTTGAAGAACCTAGAATATGACATATTTACATATACATCAGTTGTTTCACACTTGTTTGTTATGTATATAATTCCACATGTGTTAATTCATAGTTTTGATGCCTTCATAGTCATGAAAATAAAGAAAACTCTTTGAATGAGAAGGTGTGTCCAAACTTTTGGTCTGTACTGTATATTGGTTATACCCAGAGATTGCCAGCGTGTAAAAAATGGGTGTGAACGGCCATTTTGAAAGGAGGGGTTCCTCACCAGGGTCCGTTGTGTCGAGTATGATGGGTGCATTTTGCACAACCTCCGTGACCTACACCATGCGGTCATGAGGAGAGGGTTCGCTCTCACTAGTTGGGGGAGACTCCCGTATGGGACATGAAGTAGGTTTGGTAATGCTATATATGGTATGAAGGCCTGGTCCAGGGAGATTGAGGTATATCGAGATGAGGAGTGTAGCCAGTCCCTCACCACCCTCATCAGGGCCGCAATGTTATACAGCTTAACATCGGGAAAGTCCCCATTTAATTTTTGTTTTTGTAGTATATGCCAAGCTATTCTGGGGCATTTCCCATTCCAGATAAACGTCCGATATAAATAGTTAATTCTCTTTTCGTCCTTAGGTTTAAGGTATATGGGTAACATTTGAAGTATATATAATAATTTGGGAAACTCAGTCATTTTAAGAAGGTTCACCCTTCCTACGTAGAATAGTGTGAAATGTTTCCAACTCTGGAGGGTAGATTCTAGAGGCGATAAGTAAGGGCCTACATTGCCATTATATAATTGGGATGGTCGTTTAGGGATTGAGACCCCCAGATAAGTTATGGACCTATCTTTCCACAAAAAAGGGAATGCCCTTGTCCGAGTCGGTCTCCAGGTCCCGCTAAGTAACGCCTCTGTTTTGTCCAAGTTAATGGTGTATCTTGATAAGGAGCCCACATCCTGGAGTTCAGTTAGCAGTTTATCTAGAGAATTTTTGGGGCCAGAAACCATCAGCAGCACGTTGTCCGCAAACGCAGCTGTTCTGATTTCTACATTGCCCACCTTCACCCCACAGAAACCTTGTGTGTATTGAAGGTGATACAAGAGCGGGTGCAGGGACAGATTGAACAAGATTGGGGATAAAGGACATCCCTGTCTCGTCCCCCTAAAGAGGTCAATTACCCCAGAGTTCTTCCCATTTATGGTAATTTTAGTTGTCACATCCGTGTATATATTAATGATGAATTGCTTGAATCCGTCCCCAAAACCGCGAGTGGCTAGGAGGGTGTGTAGGAAAGGCCAGGACACTGCGTCGAAGGCCTTCTCGGCATCTAGGCATCTTGGGCTGCGACTGTGGAAGCTATCGCCCGCCGGACATTGGTGACCACATGTCTTCCCTGTGTGAAGCCCATTTGAGTGAGGTGAATTAAGGCCGGGAGAAAGGTTTGCAGTCTGTTAGCAAGGAATTTAGAATCCTGGTTCATATGGTTATGGGCCTATAAGACTGCGGTAAAACAGGGTATTTGTTTGGCTTAGGGAGAACAATCACCCGTCCACTGCCACGCCGTCCCTATATATTTGTGTGTACAAGGTTGCCAGAGTGGGGATGATCTCTGGGGCCAATAATTTATAATATTCTGCCGTAAGACCCGTCCGGTCCTGGGGTTTGGCGGTTATATGACCTAAAAATAGCCTGTTTTACCTCCATCTCAGTAATATCAGCGTCGAGGTACGCTCTCTGTTCCTCGGAAAGGGAGGGCATGGACAGGGAGTCCAAACAAGACTGAATCCTTCCCTGATCTATGGGGGGAGGCCCGATAAAGATCTTTGTAATAGTTAGAGAAAACCTCTGTTATTTCATCAGTCGTGGAGAAGCGGTCAGTGTCTGGACATTTAATGTGCGGTATTGGCTTCAGATTTTTATAGGGTTTAGTGAGAGAGGCAAGAAAAGTACCTGCTCTGTTGCCCCACCGAAAGTATTTGTTCTGTATGCACCGGGTAAACCAATGAGCTTGTCCCTGGACAAACGTGTCCAATAACAATTTAGCATCCAAGAATGCTTGTTTTGTGTGGGGCGTGGGGGTCTCTGAGTGAGATTTTTGGGCGGTTAGGAGGTTAGAAGGTAATATTTAAAAATGTTCACTAGTCCGCCCCGCATGACCGCCTTGGAGGTTGCCCACAAAAGCGGGGTATCCTCCAGGTGAACATCATTGTCGTCCAGATAGTTAGTCCAGTGGACCTTAAGATATATCCCAAAGTCCTCCGACTCTGCAAGATATGTGGGTAACCTCCTAATGATTCGCTTAAAATGAAGTCAGGCATTAATGCTGCCCAAACCCCTGATGACGCCAGATTAGCTGGTGAAACATGTCGGGGGCAGTCTTAGGTTTTAGTTTGCTGACCTCTTATGTTTGTGTGCCTTCAAGTGTTGATTAATGCACAGATAGGTGCTATGCTATAAGCCATCAGTGTGTGCCAGTGCACACTTCTATCAGAGTGGTGGTGTGGGGAAGTGCACTCCCAGCCACCGTCTAAAAACCAAGCCATTCAATAACATAGTGATCTGGCGCTAATAATGAGCATCAGCCAGTTTTAACCCACCACAGTGTTTAGAGCTCACGTATAATAGTTAATAGATAACCACAAGAAGTCTGAACTCTTATTATGTAACTCCCCACCATCCCTTCAATCCTCACTTTCACAAAACTTTCCTTTTTCTCAGTTAGCCACCCATATCCAGTACTTGGGTACCTCAATACCTGCGAAATTGTCCATGACATACAAACTCAATTACCTTCCACTTTACCGCAGGATTAGGGAAGATTACAAAATTTGGAGCTCACTACCAGTCTCATGGATTGGGAGAATACATATAGTCAGGATGGTGGTTTTACCCCGCATCCTTTATTTATTTCGGACCCTCCCGGTTCAAGTCCCTATCAAAGATCTTCGAATCTTACAGGCAGATACTATGAAATTTATATGGGCCGGCAAACGGGCCAGAATCTCCAGGTCCACAATGTGTAAACACAAATCTCAGGGAGGTCTATCTGTACCAGATTTCACCAAGTACTATAAGGCAGCAGGTTTGGCTCAATTATTCTTTACCCACTTAAAACCAGAGGCCTCCCCCTTGTGGGTATCCCTGGAACAAACTCTTTGTGCGCCCTGGACCTGGAGATCCTTGCTCTGGAACACCACTTCCTTACCATCAACCATTCGAGCAACTTCACCATTGTCACATCACTCTCTGATTCTGTGGCGGTCTGTTAGATTTAAAGCGGGTTTCCAATCCAAATATTCCCCACTCTTTCACTTATTTGGCAACCCAGTGTTCCCCCCTGGTCTACAGATGGGGTCATTTAGGTGGTGGACTTCCAATAACTTTACCACCCTTTATAGGTTTCTGACTAGAGGGAAACTTATGTCCCTAGCTGACTTTAAGGATAAATACGATCTCCCAGATAGTGAGTCTTTTAATGCTTTGCGAATCTTCTCATGTCTCCACTCCCTGAAGATAAGTAATATGACATTGGATTTTACACCCTTTGAGAGATTTATCGCTTATTCATTGTATAAACAGGGGTTACTTTCCAGGATCTATGGTTTGTTAAATACTATGCCGGAGGGAACTAAATTGCCCTATATGTTAGAGTGGGAGAAGGACATCCAGGAAGATCTCTCTATAGCTAAATGGCATCAATGTTCACAGACCTTGACTAAGACCTCTTGGCAAATTACTCTAGCTGAGACTTCAATCAAGGTTCTTCATAGGACATATTTAGTCCCATATAGATTGCACCGCATTTATCCGGAGGTTTCTCCTTTATGTTTCAGGGGGTGCGGGGTGGATGGCACGGTCTACCACATTTGGTGGTCCTGTTCAATAGTACAAAGATTTTGGAGTGGGATTCGTGACTTGATCTCCTCTGTGCTGGATTGTGCCTTCCCACTATCACCTATCTTATGCCTTCTTGGTGACAAATCTACAAAACTATCATATTCCAAGTTTAAATTGTCCCAACACATGTTATTAGCTGCCAGGATTCATATAGCTTATAAATGGAGAACGGCGGAACTTAGTTTTCAAGCAGTAGTGGATAGAATTAACAAAATATATCTTTATGAGAGACTTACTGCTATCCGCCAGGATACCTATGAAGCCTTTGAGAAGCTGTGGGAGCCTTGGGTGTCCTCCTCATATTCAGTGAATGTGCAGTGTGGAAAGACCTATTAGAAATTACGATTTTTAGATTACGCTCTTTGGAAATTCTTATTTAAGGGTACTTGTGTGCTTATTAAGTAATTGTAGGTACTAAACATGCTAACCTTTACTTTTTGACAAGATCTCCGCATGTTAATTTTATTTTATTTTATTTTTTGCTTTATTCGTTATTTATGTTCTATTGTATTTCTTATGGAAATAATGATACTCACCCTACATGTACGAACTGATTTGTATGAAGCATAATACTTTTGTACCATGTATATGATCTTTATCATTATAAATAAATAAAACACTTTGAAACATAATAGTTAATAGATGTGCTGACTCCATTATATCTGGGACAAGAAAGGAAATTAGCCTGTAGCTATGTGATTGTGAGCCTCCATAGGCGGGATCTTATTTGTGGATGTAATAGGTGCATGATCCGATATTGATATGGGGTGAATGGTGGTATCCCTCAGATTGTCCACCAAGGCAATGGAGGTCAGTATTAAGTTTCAGCCCTTGATTGGCACCAGAATCCATTGAATTGAGTGCGGTTCTCCACTTCATCACATAATACTTGAGTTTTGGAATAACAACTGTACTTCCGGGTGTCATCATGGAGCGTTCGCCAAATATCACATAAGTGGAACCTGTCCACTAGCTGCAGTAGCTCACGGGAAGCCGGCGAGGGCTGCGATCTATGATAAGATCTGTCCAGTTGTGGATCCAGAGTGGTATTAAAGTCTCCTGCCACTATTAATTTGCACGACGATCGACCGGAGAGAATCTCCGATATTTTAACAAAAAATGCCGGGTTTGTAGAGTTAGGGGCGTATATATTTAATAGGGTGTATGGTACTTGCTCTATCAAAACATCCAGTAGGATATAACGTCCCCCTGGGTCTACCAAAGAGTCTTGTATCTCATATGCCAGACTGCACCTAAACAATGGTGCACTCCCCTGGATTTAGTGGTGTGCGCGGCCCTGAGTGAGGACTGGGAGGACGCCTTCCAATGTGTTTCTTGAAGAAACATAATGTCTGGCTTAAATCTCTTGAGGTGTGTTATTGCTTTTCTTCTCTTAGTCAGGGTATTTAACCCTTCCACATTCCATGTGAGCAGTTTTAAAAGCGGTGAGGTGTGGTATGTAGGCACAATGCCCTCAGGTGTGGTACTCATCTGGCCAGGGTTGAGTACGGTAGCCATCAGACAGGTCAATCACTTGAAGATCCACTCCCACTCGTCCCAGCGGGCAAGTAAGAGTGGTTCTGCACCATGGAGAGGGAGTCCCAGATCTCGAGCTTTGTAGTTAACAGCCTGAAACATAAAACATAGTTTCAAATAGACAAAATGGAACATCAGTGAACATCAAGTGGCAGCCCCGTCCCAGGGCAATCGAATTTGAATCTAGAACAAAGAGGTTATATTTCAACTTCGGGGCGAGGGTTCACTCCCCCAACTCTAACGTCCAGTCACCCCGCATCTTGTTGGCCAAAGAATCTCCTAGCATCTCCTGGGTCATCAAATAGGTGAGTACGGCCCTCATGTTGCACCCGCCGACTAGCCGGGTACAGTAGTTGGAAGCGGATATTTTGCGATCATGGAGAAAGCAGCAAATGCCCACGAAGGCCTTTCTTTTCTGTGTCACCATTGCGGAAAAGTCCTGAAATAGAAGTCTTTTCTGACCGTCCACTACCAGCTGTCGTTGATTGCGGTATGCTTACAGGATTTTCTCCTTGGTGGCCCAGTGGACATATTTAGCAATAGTGGGCCTGGGGCTGTCCCCCCCCCCTGTCCCTGGGTGGACCTATCCTATGTGCCCTATGATTATAGGGTCTACTGGCAAATCAAGATGTAGGGCTTGTGGGATTTTAGTCGCCAGATACGTCGTCAGCGCCTCTCTTGTCACTGATTCTGGAATTCCCACAAATCGAAGGTTATTCCTCCTATCTCTGTTTTCTAGATCCTCCAGTTTTTCTCTAAGCAACGCTTCCGCAGGTTGGCACTGCCTCAGTGCGGCCAGCACCGTTTACATTTGTGTTTCTTCAGTTACCAGCCTGCTCTCTAGATCCGCAATTTTTTGCGCATTAGTGGTGATCTGTGCCATTGCTGAGTTGATGGAGTCTTGTAAAGTATCAAGCCTTTTGTCAAAGAGTGGCAATAGTAAACAAGTGACTTCCTGCGCCACAGCCGCGGCCTGGGTGCTGTCAGCAGGCGAGTGATGAGACGGGCTGTGTGGAGGCGAGAGGTTTGGGGGTGTGATATCCTCTGAAATCGTCTCTTGTGAGGAGAGTGACGACTCCGGAGCCCAGTCATCCATCCGCGTCGACGAGGGTATCTGCTTGTTCCTCAGCACAGGTTTGTTAAGAGTTTTGGACGACTGAGATTTGGAAGCCATGTGGCTCTGTTGCGGTTTACGTTGCTGCCTTTGTGGTTGAGGTCCCATAAGGAACTTGTCCATTCCTAAGCCCTTGTCAGAGAGAAATAAGGCTATTAGTTGAGGGGGGCCTGAAAAGAGTCTGTTTTTGCTTACATTGGGAAGTGGAACCAAGCCGGACAGAGCTACTTCAGCATGTGCTTACAGGATAAGCTCAGACAGAGGGAATTCACTCCAATATCAGTCGTGTTACATCCGTCAGGAGCTGGCACGGCCGCAAGAACATTACAGAAATAATGTCCCTGGAAGGTGGCGTGCAGAGCTCTCACAGGCAGGGTAGTTATATTGCGGGCTCTGCTGTCCTCTGTCCCCAAGTTGGAAGACAACTGTGGCTAGTCAGGCCGCTGAGGTTTAGAAATGGGGGGGGGGGGGGGGGGGGGCACAGACTTACTTTGCAGAAAATGGCAGCAGGTCCAATCTATGTCCCTTCCCCAGCTTATAAGTGCCAAGGCTTTGGGATATATCTGTGCAGGGCCCCCTTTAGCAGGAGTATGATGAATCCTCTTGTGTCTGGGCGTTGGACCCTGAGGCCGACACTTGTCCGATGCGGGCCCAACTCTGGTGAGTCTGGGGGGAGGGTGAGACCACAGCCGCAGGCACCCTTACCCTGTCTGCGGAGTCATCAGGCAACTGACAAGAGGCGCGCTTCTCCAGTTGGGTCTCTTCACGGGACGGACGGTCCTCCAAGAAATACCTGGGCGCCCGGGGTCTATGTGCGATCTTTCTGGCGGCACAGAGCGGGCCCTGACTCCGCTAGTAAGTTCCGCGGTCGGCGAGTGAGGGGTCTGGGGTCCCGGCGAGCAGGCCCTGCTCAGCCGCACAGCATGGCCAGTCACCCCCGCTTTCACAAAGGGGGCTGCTTGTTGCAGGCACGGACTCCGGGGCTTCAAGTTGGGGCGCTCCCCAAGCTGTCAGGGAGGGATGAGTACCCCGATAAAGGCAGATTCCCCGAGTCACAGGGAGAGCGCTACTAAAACGCGGCCATGCTGGATGCCCCGCCCCCGGAAGTCAAATTATGGAGGTTATTAATCTTAGGTCGCTAACAGAACAGTAGCAGGAGTAGGGTGGTAGAGAGAGCAGGAGTAGGGTGGTAGACGGAGATGAGGGAGGAGATGTATGGAGGTGCAGCGCTGTGGAGAGCAGGAGTAGGGTGGTAGATGGAGATGAGGGAGGAGATGTAGGGGGTGCAGCACTGTGGAGAGCAGGAGTAGGGTGGTAGATGGAGATGAGGGAGGAGATGTATGGAGGTGCAGCACTGTGGAGAGCAGGAGTAGGGTGGTAGATGGAGATGAGGAGGAGATGTATGGAGGTGCAGCACTATGGAGAGCAGGAGTAGGGTGGTAGATGGAGATAAGGGAGGAGATGTATGGAGGTGCAGCACTGTGGAGAGCAGGAGTAGGGTGGTAGATGGAGATGAGGGAGGAGATGTATGGAGGTGCAGCACTGTGGAGAGCAGGAGTAGGGTGGTAGATGGAGATGAGGGAGGAGATGTATGGAGGTGCAGCACTGTGGAGAGCAGGAGTAGGGTGGTAGATGGAGATGTATGGAGGTGCAGCACTGTGGAGAGCAGGAGTAGGGTGGTAGATGGAGATGTATGGAGGTGCAGCACTGTGGAGAGCAGGAGTAGGGTGGTAGATGGAGGTGCAGCACTGTGGAGAGCAGGAGTAGGGTGGTAGATGGAGATGAGGGTTTGTGGGTGAGAAGTTTGAACTGTATTCTGTGGTGGATGGGCAACCAGTCAAGTGACTGGCACAGGCTAGTAGCATCAGTGTAGCGGTTGGATGGATAGATTATCCTGGCTGCAGCATTTAGAACAGACTGAAGGGGGGAGAGTTTAGTGAGAGGGAGACAAGAGTTTTTGTAGTTTCCACCGTAAGAAAAGTGCGGATTCTGTTGATATTCTTGAGGTGCAGACGACAAGAGCGTGTAACTGATTGAATATGGGAAACAAAAGAAAGATCAGAGTCAAATGTGGCCCGAAGACAGCGAGCATGTTGCACAGGAGTTATGATAGTGCTGCAGACCGAAATTGAAATATCAAGTTTAGGTGAGTTAGTAAATGGGGAAAGACTAGAAGTTCAGTTTTTGAGAGGTTCAGTTTTAGATACAGAGAGGACATGATGTTCGAGACAGCTGCCAGATAATTACTGGTGTTTTGGAGTAAAGCAGGGGTGATGTCAGGGGATGAAGTGTATAGTTGGGTGTCGTCAGCATAGAGATGGTATCGAAAGCCAAATCTACTGATAGTCTGTCCAATGGGGGCTGTATAGAGGGAGAAGAGTAGAGGACCTAGTACTGAGGAACGCCGACATCAAGAGGAAGAGGAGAAGAAGAGCCAGCGAATGATACACTAAAGAAGCGGCCAGAGAGATGGGAAGAGAATCAAGAGAGAGCAGTGTCCTTAAGGCCAATTGAGTGGAGCATGGTGAAGAGGAGTTTATGGTCTACTACGGTATCAAACGCTGCAGAGAGATCCAGCAGAATCAGTAGAGAATAGTCACCATTTCTTTTTGCTGTTGTGGTCATTATGTCCCCCATATAGGTCCTCATACCCACTATTATGCCTGAAGTGGTCATTTTGTCCCCCATATAGGTCTCCATACCCACTATTATGCCCAAAGTGGTCATTTTGTCCCCCATATAGGTCTCCATACCCACTATTATGCCCAAAGTGGTCATTTTGTCTCCCATATAGGTCTCCATAGCCACTATTATGCCAAAAGTTGTTCCCCATATAGGTCTCCATACCCACTATTATGCCCGAAGTGGTCATTATGTCTCAATATAGGTCTCCATACACACCATTATGCCCGAAGTGGTCATTATGTCCCCCATATAGATCTCCATACCCACTATTATGCCCGAAGTGGTCATTATGTTCCTCATAGAGCCCCATACCCACCATTATGTCAGAAGTGGTCATTATGTCCCCCATATAGGTCTCCATACACACCATTATGCCCAAAGCAGTCATTGTGTTCCTCATATAGAGCCCCATACCCACCATTATGTCAGGAGTGGACATTATGTCCCCCATATAGGTCCTCATGCCCACCATTATGCCCGAAGTAGTCCTTTTGTCCCCCATATAGGTCCCCATACCCACCATTATGCCCAAAGTCTTCATTATTTCACCAATATAGGTCCCCATCCCCACCATTATGCCAGAAGTGGTCATTATGTTCCCCATACCAACCAATCTGTCACATGTAGCCTTTATCTCTACCATACTTAGCCCCATACCCACCTTTAATGTAGAAGTGGTCATATGTCCCCCATACATAGCCACATTCCCTTATTTTAGAAGTGATTATTGTGTCCACCACCCATACATAGCCCCATACTGCTGTCAAAAGTGGTAATTTTGTCCCCGTACATAGCTCCAAACCCAACCTTATGTCAGAAGTGGTCATTAGGTCCCCCATACATAGCCCCAAACCTACCAGCTGTCAGATGTGGTCATTGTGTCCCTCATACATACCCCCCCCCCCCCCCCCCCCCATTTTTTCATCAGCTGGGGGTGGGGCACTGTAATATCGTGTGCATATCTCCCAACTTTTTAAGCAATTAAAGAGGAACATTTATGGTTCATTGTGTGAGAGATCCATTTTCCTATTTAAAGATCTATACACTTTCATAGTCTTCTCTTACAAAATGGCGCAAAAATAATCTGAATATAGACATTTCTAAAATCCCAACTGCATCAAATAATGGAAAAATATACAAAATGGGGTCAAATATACAGAGAGGAGCCAGAGAAACACTCTGTGGGTCAATATTGTGAATGTAATAATGCAAATCTATACCTCAGATCAAAAAGAGGGACATTTAAGTCTGGGCGTGATGAGAAATAGCTGGAGCCACTTATCTCTCAGGAGTAAACAAGTAATAGGAGGAGAAGCCAAGTATAGAAAGCCGCCCTGCAGAGCTAAGGTGACATCACTGTGACGCTGCTGACATCACTGCTGTGTATGACCAGGATCACACAGCCTTACAGAATTGGAGGGTGGACCTCAGTGATTTCAGGGCGTCTGTGTCTCCTCACAACTGTGGTTGTGATAAAGCAGTGTAGATAAGTTCTTGTTTGGTGGAGGAGTCCTGTCTAGTTGTGACCTGTCATCCCCCAACATTCCCATCATGTGGAAATCTCATCAGCCATTGTGCTCATCTCTATGCAGTGATTCAATTAACAGACTGATAAGACTGTCCTCCACGGATTTGTGTCATCTCCTGGTGGCTTCACGTGAGGATAATTACTGAGTCTGGTCACCGTCTGTTCACACCAAAACATGGACATTCCTGAGGAGAGTGGCAGCCATGTCTAATACTGAGAAGTGGTCACCCTCTTCCATTTACAGTACATGAAGTGGCCAGCCTCTCACCATAAACCATCATCTTCCCACCCTCCCATCATCTCCTCGCCTTGGCTGTTCCACCGTCATCCACATGAAGTGATTGTCGTGAAGGTCACTAGTTCATGTTTTTATTTTCACCATTAATCTCGTGAGTGGTCATGTGGGGCAGGATGGGAGATAAATCCATGGAATTAGCAGAAGGACAAATGTCGGACTAACCAAGAATGTGACATCTACTAAAAACCCTCCAAACCCTGGGCCAGAGGTGACCTTGCAGGATGTGGACAGTGGGCTGATTGAACTAGTTCAGACATGATCCAGCAGTAACCCAGTTCCCCCATTCTTCAGCGCACCCACTTGGTGACAAAAGAACCTAGGCCTGGACTGCTGTTCTTGAGTCTCGTTAGAGTTCTTCATTTGCATGAAAAGGACAAGTGGCCATAATGAAGAGATCAGCGTCACCTGATACACCAGTCCATGGAGTAGAACAGGTAAATCTCAACCTCAAATCTATCTGATTACCAGTATATTCCACTGGTGCAAACTGGGAAAACTCAAATCAGGCGAAACAGTTCTGGTTCCATCTTATGTAGTGGTTATTAGGACATGTTTCTTTGTGGAGCAGTGTGAGGTATTTGGGTGTCACCTCTTCTTTGTGCATCCCTCCTCCACCATAAACCTTGTGCAAATGAGCAGTCCACACATAACAAGCCTGAGGGGGCACAATAGAGGGTGGGGGGCAGGGAAGGTCACATGAAAGCCTACATGCCCTATAATGCTCAGACCCAGGTGGGATAGAGCTCTTGTTACGCCCCTGACCTCTATAAAACCCCCTGTAGATGACCAGCCTCTCTCACACCTCACTGACCACCATGTCCTCCATCCAGTCCATGTTACTAGCCTCATGTCTCCTATGCTTCCCCTCTCCAGCCTTGCTTTGGGTTTTGCCCCACACAGGTTGGTCCAATGAGGTGGAGGGTAAGGAGAACTGCCCACCGTGCCAGGAGTACAGCTGCCCCTCAGTGCCCCAGCGCTGCCCGGCTGGCAAGGTAAAGGATCCTTGTGGCTGCTGCTGGGAGTGTGCCAATGTGGAGGGGCAGCTGTGTGACCTGCCATGGCAGTGGCACCGTTATGGCACCTGTGGAGAGGAGCTGCAATGCCAGGTGATGTCCGGCGGACACAGTGCTGAGCCCCAGTGCGTCTGCTCAACTCAGGAGAGCGTGTGCGGAACAGACCGCAGGACCTACAAAAACATCTGCCGTCTACAGGAGGCCGCACGCACCCGCAGGAGGATAGTCCTCAGCCTGGCACATACTGGCCCATGCCAAGAAGGTGAGTCCATACCAAATCCATGTCACACAGGTGAAGCTGAGATATGGGGAGATGTTTGTAGAGTCTCACATTATACAGTGGCTGTAGCTGCCATGATGTCTGTGTATTAGGAGAGGTCAGTGTCCTGATGTCTGTGTATTAGGAGAGGTCAGTGTCCTGATGTCTGTGTATTAGGAGGAGAGGTCGGCGTCCTGATGTCTGTGTATTAGGAGAGGTCAGTGTCCTGATGTCTGTGTATTAGGAGGAGAGGTCAGTGTCCTGATGTCTGTGTATTAGGAGAGGTCAGTGTCCTGATGTCTGTGTATTAGGAGAGGTCGGCGTCCTGTCGTCTGTGTATTAGGAGGAGAGGTCGGCGTCCTGACGTCTGTGTATTAGGAGAGGTCGGCGTCCTGATGTCTGTGTATTAGGAGGAGAGGTCGGCGTCCTTATGTCTGTGTATTAGGAGAGGTCGGCGTCCTGATGTCTGTGTATTAGGAGGAGAGGTCAGTGTCCTGATGTCTGTGTATTAGGAGGAGAGGTCAGTGTCCTGATGTCTGTGTATTAGGAGAGGTCAGTGTCCTGATGTCTGTGTATTAGGAGAGGTCGGCGTCCTGATGTCTGTGTATTAGGAGAGGTCGGCGTCCTGATGTCTGTGTATTAGGAGAGGTCAGTGTCCTGATGTCTGTGTATTAGGAGGAGAGGTCAGTGTCCTGATGTCTGTGTATTAGGAGGAGAGGTCAGTGTCCTGATGTCTGTGTATTAGGAGAGGTCGGCGTCCTGTCGTCTGTGTATTAGGAGGAGAGGTCGGCGTCCTGACGTCTGTGTATTAGGAGAGGTCGGCGTCCTGATGTCTGTGTATTAGGAGGAGAGGTCGGCGTCCTTATGTCTGTGTATTAGGAGAGGTCGGCGTCCTGATGTCTGTGTATTAGGAGAGGTCGGTGTCCTGATGTCTGTGTATTAGGAGAGGTCAGTGTCCTGATGTCTGTGTATTAGGAGAGGTCGGCGTCCTGATGTCTGTGTATTAGGAGGAGAGGTCAGTGTCCTGATGTCTGTGTATTAGGAGAGGTCGGCGTCCTGATGTCTGTGTATTAGGAGAGGTCGGTGTCCTGATGTCTGTGTATTAGGAGAGGTCAGTGTCCTGATGTCTGTGTATTAGGAGGAGAGGTCGGTGTCCTGATGTCTGTGTATTAGGAGAGGTCAGTGTCCTGATGTCTGTATTAGGAGGAGAGGTCAGTGTCCTGATGTCTGTGTATTAGGAGAGGTCAGTGTCCTGATGTCTGTGTATTAGGAGGAGAGGTCAGTGTCCTGATGTCTGTGTATTAGGAGAGGTCAGTGTCCTGATGTCTGTGTATTAGGAGGAGAGGTCAGTGTCCTGATGTCTGTGTATTAGGGGGAGAGGTCAGTGTCCTGATGTCTGTGTATTAGGAGAGGTCAGTGTCCTGATGTCTGTATTAGGAGGAGAGGTCAGTGTCCTGATGTCTGTGTATTAGGAGAGGTCAGTGTCCTGATGTCTGTGTATTAGGAGGAGCGGTCAGTGTCCTGATGTCTGTGTATTAGGAGAGGTCAGTGTCCTGATGTCTGTGTATTAGGAGGAGAGGTCAGTGTCCTGATGTCTGTGTATTAGGAGGAGAGGTCAGTGTCCTGATGTCTGTGTATTAGGAGGAGAGGTCGGTGTCCTGATGTCTGTGTATTAGGAGAGGTCAGTGTCCTGATGTCTGTATTAGGAGGAGAGGTCAGTGTCCTGATGTCTGTGTATTAGGAGAGGTCAGTGTCCTGATGTCTGTGTATTAGGAGGAGAGGTCAGTGTCCTGATGTCTGTGTATTAGGAGAGGTCAGTGTCCTGATGTCTGTGTATTAGGAGGAGAGGTCAGTGTCCTGATGTCTGTGTATTAGGGGGAGAGGTCAGTGTCCTGATGTCTGTGTATTAGGAGAGGTCAGTGTCCTGATGTCTGTGTATTAGGAGAGGTCAGTGTCCTGATGTCTGTATTAGGAGGAGAGGTCAGTGTCCTGATGTCTGTGTATTAGGAGAGGTCAGTGTCCTGATGTCTGTGTATTAGGAGGAGAGGTCAGTGTCCTGATGTCTGTGTATTAGGAGAGGTCAGTGTCCTGATGTCTGTGTATTAGGAGAAGAGGTCAGTGTCCTGATGTCTGTGTATTAGGAGAGGTCAGTGTCCTGATGTCTGTGTATTAGGAGAGGTCAGTGTCCTGATGTCTGTGTATTAGGAGGAGAGGTCAGTGTCCTGATGTCTGTGTATTAGGAGGAGAGGTCAGTGTCCTGATGTCTGTGTATTAGGAGAGGTCAGAGTCCTGATGTCTGTGTATTAGGAGAGGTCAGTGTCCTGATGTCTGTGTATTAGGAGGAGAGGTCAGTGTCCTGATGTCTGTGTATTAGGAGGAGAGGTCAGTGTCCTGATGTCTGTGTATTAGGAGAGGTGAGTGTCCTGATGTCTGTGTATTAGGAGAGGTCAGTGTCCTGATGTCTGTGTATTAGGAGAGGTCAGTGTCCTGATGTCTGTGTATTAGGAGGAGAGGTCAGTGTCCTGATGTCTGTGTATTAGGAGGAGAGGTCGGCGTCCTGATGTCTGTGTATTAGGAGGAGAGGTCAGTGTCCTGATGTCTGTGTATTAGGAGAGGTCAGCGTCCTGATGTCTGTGTATTAGGAGAGGTCAGTGTCCTGATGTCTGTGTATTAGGAGGAGAGGTCAGTGTCCTGATGTCTGTGTATTAGGAGAGGTCAGTGTCCTGATGTCTGTGTATTAGGGGGAGAGGTCAGTGTCCTGATGTCTGTGTATTAGGAGGAGAGGTCAGTGTCCTGATGTCTGTGTATTAGGAGAGGTCAGTGTCCTGATGTCTGTGTATTAGGAGGAGAGGTCAGTGTCCTGATGTCTGTGTATTAGGAGGAGAGGTCAGTGTCCTGATGTCTGTGTATTAGGAGAGGTCAGTGTCCTGATGTCTGTGTATTAGGAGAGGTCAGTGTCCTGATGTCTGTGTATTAGGAGGAGAGGTCAGTGTCCTGATGTCTGTGTATTAGGAGAGGTCGGTGTCCTGATGTCTGTGTATTAGGAGGAGAGGTCAGTGTCCTGATGTCTGTGTATTAGGAGAGGTCGGCGTCCTGATGTCTGTGTATTAGGGGGAGAGGTCAGCGTCCTGATGTCTGTGTATTAGGGGGAGAGGTCAGTGTCCTGATGTCTGTGTATTAGGAGGAGAGGTCAGAGTCCTGATGTCTGTGTATTAGGAGAGGTCAGTGTCCTGATGTCTGTGTATTAGGAGGAGAGGTCAGTGTCCTGATGTCTGTGTATTAGGAGGAGAGGTCAGTGTCCTGATGTCTGTGTATTAGGAGAGGTCAGTGTCCTGATGTCTGTGTATTAGGAGAAGAGGTCAGTGTCCTGATGTCTGTGTATTAGGAGAGGTCAGTGTCCTGATGTCTGTGTATTAGGAGAGGTCAGTGTCCTGATGTCTGTGTATTAGGAGAGGTCAGTGTCCTGATGTCTGTGTATTAGGAGAAGAGGTCAGTGTCCTGATGTCTGTGTATTAGGAGAGGTCAGTGTCCTGATGTCTGTGTATTAGGAGGAGAGGTCAGAGTCCTGATGTCTGTGTATTAGGAGAGGTCAGTGTCCTGATGTCTGTGTATTAGGAGAGGTCAGCGTCCTGATGTCTGTGTATTAGGAGAGGTCAGTGTCCTGATGTCTGTGTATTAGGAGGAGAGGTCAGTGTCCTGATGTCTGTGTATTAGGAGGAGAGGTCAGTGTCCTGATGTCTGTGTATTAGGAGAGGTCAGTGTCCTGATGTCTGTGTATTAGGAGAAGAGGTCAGTTTCCTGATGTCTGTGTATTAGGAGGAGAGGTCAGTGTCCTGATGTCTGTGTATTAGGAGAAGAGGTCAGTGTCCTGATGTCTGTGTATTAGGAGGAGAGGTCAGTGTCCTGATGTCTGTGTATTAGGAGAGGTCAGTGTCCTGATGTCTGTGTATTAGGAGAGGTCAGTGTCCTGATGTCTGTGTATTAGGAGAGGTCAGTGTCCTGATGTCTGTGTATTAGGAGGAGAGGTCAGTGTCCTGATGTCTGTGTATTAGGAGAGGTCGGTGTCCTGATGTCTGTGTATTAGGAGGAGAGGTCAGTGTCCTGATGTCTGTGTATTAGGAGGAGAGGTCAGTGTCCTGATGTCTGTGTATTAGGAGAGGTCGGCGTCCTGATGTCTGTGTATTAGGAGGAGAGGTCAGTGTCCTGATGTCTGTGTATTAGGAGAGGTCAGTGTCCTGATGTCTGTGTATTAGGAGAAGAGGTCAGTGTCCTGATGTCTGTGTATTAGGAGGAGAGGTCAGTGTCCTGATGTCTGTGTATTAGGAGAGGTCAGTGTCCTGATGTCTGTGTATTAGGAGAGGTCAGTGTCCTGATGTCTGTGTATTAGGAGGAGAGGTCAGTGTCCTGATGTCTGTGTATTAGGAGGAGAGGTCAGTGTCCTGATGTCTGTGTATTAGGAGAGGTCAGCGTCCTGATGTCTGTGTATTAGGAGGAGAGGTCAGTGTCCTGATGTCTGTGTATTAGGAGAGGTCAGTGTCCTGATGTCTGTGTATTAGGAGGAGAGGTCAGTGTCCTGATGTCTGTGTATTAGGAGAGGTCAGTGTCCTGATGTCTGTGTATTAGGAGGAGAGGTCAGTGTCCTGATGTCTGTGTATTAGGAGAGGTCAGCGTCCTGATGTCTGTGTATTAGGAGGAGAGGTCGGTGTCCTGATGTCTGTGTATTAGGAGAGGTCAGCGTCCTGATGTCTGTGTATTAGGAGAGGTCGGTGTCCTGATGTCTGTGTATTAGGAGAGGTCAGTGTCCTGATGTCTGTGTATTAGGGGGAGAGGTCAGTGTCCTGATGTCTGTGTATTAGGAGAGGTCAGCGTCCTGATGTCTGTGTATTAGGAGGAGAGGTCAGTGTCCTGATGTCTGTGTATTAGGAGGAGAGGTCAGTGTCCTGATGTCTGTGTATTAGGAGGAGAGGTCAGTGTCCTAATGTCTGTGTATTAGGAGAGGTCAGTGTCCTGATGTCTGTGTATTAGGAGAGGTCGGCGTCCTGTCTGTGTATTAGGAGGAGAGGTCAGTGTCCTGATGTCTGTGTATTAGGAGAGGTCAGCGTCCTGATGTCTGTGTATTAGGGGGAGAGGTCAGTGTCCTGATGTCTGTGTATTAGGAGAGGTCGGCGTCCTGTCTGTGTATTAGGAGGAGAGGTCAGTGTCCTGATGTCTGTGTATTAGGAGAGGTCAGTGTCCTGATGTCTGTGTATTAGGAGGAGAGGTCAGCGTCCTGATGTCTGTGTATTAGGAGGAGAGGTCAGTGTCCTGATGTAAAGAGTACAGGTAGGATGGTGGACAGAGATGAGGAGGAGATGTAGGGGGTGCAGCACTGTGGAGAGCACAGGTAGAATGGTAGACAGAGATGAGGAGGAGATGTAGGAGGTGCAGCACTGTGGAGAGCACAGGTAGAATGGTAGACAGAGATGAGGAGGAGATGTAGGGGTGCAGCACTGTGGAGAGTACAGGTAGGATGGTAGACAGAGATGAGGAGGAGATGTAGGAGGTGCAGCACTGTGGAGAGCACAGGTAGGATGGTAGACAGAGATGAGGAGGAGATGTATGAGGTGAAGCACTGTGGAGAGTACAGGTAGGGTGGTAGACAGAGATGAGGAGGAGATGTAGTGGGTGCAGCACTGTGGAGAGCACAGGTAGGATGGTAGACAGAGATAAGGGAAGAGATGTAGGGGGTGCAGCACTGTGGAGAGTATAGGTAGGATGGTAGACAGAGATGAGGAGGAGATGTAGGAGGTGCAGCACTGTGGAGAGTACAGGTAGGATGGTAGACAGAGATGAGGAGGAGATGTAGGGGGTGCAGCACTGTGGAGAGTACAGGTAGGGTGGTAGACAGAGATGAGGAGGAGATGTAGTGGGTGCAGCACTGTGGAGAGCACAGGTAGGATGGTAGACAGAGATGAGGAGGAGATGTAGGGGGTGCAGCACTGTGGAGAGTACAGGTAGGATGGTAGACAGAGATGAGGAGGAGATGTAAGGGGTGCAGCACTGTGGAGAGTACAGGTAGGATGGTGGACAGAGATGAGGAGGAGATGTAGGGGGTGCAGCACTGTGGAGAGCACAGGTAGGATGGTAGACAGAGATGAGGAGGAGATGTAGGAGGTGCAGCACTGTGGAGAGCACAGGTAGGATGGTAGACAGAGATGAGGGGGAGATGTAGGGGTGCAGCACTGTGGAGAGTACAGGTAGGATGGTAGACAGATGAGGAGATGTAGGAGGTGCAGCACTGTGGAGAGTACAGGTAGGATGGTAGACAGAGATGAGGAGGAGATGTAGGAGGTTCAGCACTGTGGAGAGTACAGGTAGGATGGTAGACAGAGATGAGGAGGAGATGTAGGGGGTACAGCACTGTGGAGAGTACAGGTAGGATGGTAGACAGAGATGAGGAGGAGATGTAGGGGTGCAGCACTGTGGAGAGCACAGGTAGGATGGTAGACAGAGATGAGGAGGAGATGTAGGAGGTGCAGCATTGTGCAGAGTACAGGTAGGATGGTAGACAGAGATGAGGAGGAGATGTAGGAGGTGAAGCACTGTGGAGAGAGAGTACAGGTAGGATGGTAGACAGAGATGAGGAGGAGATGTAGGAGGAGCAGCACTGTGGAGAGTACAGGTAGGATGGTAGACAGAGATGAGCAGGAGATGTAGGAGGTGCAGCACTGTGGAGAGCACATGTAGGATGGTAGACCGAGATGAGGAGGAGATGTAGGGGGTGCAGCACTGTGGAGAGTACAGGTAGGATGGTAGACAGATGAGGAGGAGATGTAGGAGGTGCAGCACTGTGGAGAGTACAGGTACGATGGTAGACAGAGATGAGGAGGAGATGTAGGGGGTGCAGCACTCTGGAGAGCACAGGTAGGATGGTAGACAGAGATGAGGAGGAGATGTAGGGGGTACAGCACTGTGGAGAGCACAGGTAGGATGGTAGACAGAGATGAGGAGGAGATGCAGGGGGTGCAGCACTGTGGAGAGCACAGGTAGGATGGTAGACAGAGATGAGGAGGAGATGTAGGAGGTGCAGCACTGTGGAGAGTACAGGTAGGATGGTAGACAGAGATGAGGAGGAGATGTAGGGGTGCAGCACTGTGGAGAGTACAGGTAGGATGGTAGACAGAGATGAGGAGGAGATGTATGAGGTGCAGCTCTGTGGAGAGCACAGGTAGGATGGTAGACAGAGATGAGGAGGAGATGTAGGGGTGCAGCACTGTGGAGAGTACAGGTAGGATGGTGGACAGAGATGAGGAGGAGATGTAGGGGGTGCAGCACTGTGGAGAGTACAGGTAGGATGATAGACAGAGATGAGGAGGAGATGTAGGGGGTGCAGCACTGTGGAGAGCACACGTAGGATGGTAGACAGAGATGAGGGAGGAGATGTAGGGGGTGCAGCACTCTGGAGAGCACAGGTAGGATGGTAGACAGAGATGAGGGAAGAGATGTAGGGGGTGCAGCACTGTGGAGAGTACAGGTAGGATGGTAGACAGAGATGAGGAGGAGATGTATGAGGTGCAGCACTGTGGAGAGCACAGGTAGGATGGTAGACAGAGATGAGGGGGAGATGTAGGGGTGCAGCACTGTGGAGAGTACAGGTAGGATGGTAGACAGATGAGGAGATGTAGGAGGTGCAGCACTGTGGAGAGTACAGGTAGGATGGTAGACAGAGATGAGGAGGAGATGTAGGAGGTTCAGCACTGTGGAGAGTACAGGTAGGATGGTAGACAGAGATGAGGAGGAGATGTAGGGGTGCAGCACTGTGGAGAGCACAGGTAGGATGGTAGACAGAGATGAGGAGGAGATGTAGGAGGTGCAGCATTGTGCAGAGTACAGGTAGGATGGTAGACAGAGATGAGGAGGAGATGTAGGAGGTGAAGCACTGTGGAGAGAGAGTACAGGTAGGATGGTAGACAGAGATGAGGAGGAGATGTAGGAGGAGCAGCACTGTGGAGAGTACAGGTAGGATGCTAGACAGAGATGAGCAGGAGATGTAGGAGGTGCAGCACTGTGGAGAGCACATGTAGGATGGTAGACCGAGATGAGGAGGAGATGTAGGGGGTGCAGCACTGTGGAGAGTACAGGTAGGATGGTAGACAGATGAGGAGGAGATGTAGGAGGTGCAGCACTGTGGAGAGTACAGGTACGATGGTAGACAGAGATGAGGAGGAGATGTAGGGGGTGCAGCACTCTGGAGAGCACAGGTAGGATGGTAGACAGAGATGAGGAGGAGATGTAGGGGGTACAGCACTGTGGAGAGCACAGGTAGGATGGTAGACAGAGATGAGGAGGAGATGCAGGGGGTGCAGCACTGTGGAGAGCACAGGTAGGATGGTAGACAGAGATGAGGAGGAGATGTAGGAGGTGCAGCACTGTGGAGAGTACAGGTAGGATGGTAGACAGAGATGAGGAGGAGATGTAGGGGTGCAGCACTGTGGAGAGTACAGGTAGGATGGTAGACAGAGATGAGGAGGAGATGTATGAGGTGCAGCTCTGTGGAGAGCACAGGTAGGATGGTAGACAGAGATGAGGAGGAGATGTAGGGGTGCAGCACTGTGGAGAGTACAGGTAGGATGGTGGACAGAGATGAGGAGGAGATGTAGGGGGTGCAGCACTGTGGAGAGTACAGGTAGGATGATAGACAGAGATGAGGAGGAGATGTAGGGGGTGCAGCACTGTGGAGAGCACACGTAGGATGGTAGACAGAGATGAGGAGGAGATGTAGGGGGTGCAGCACTGTGGAGAGTACAGGTAGGATGGTAGACAGAGATGAGGAGGAGATGTAGGGGGTGCAGCACTCTGGAGAGCACAGGTAGGATGGTAGACAGAGATGAGGGAAGAGATGTAGGGGGTGCAGCACTGTGGAGAGTACAGGTAGGATGGTAGACAGAGATGAGGAGGAGATGTATGAGGTGCAGCTCTGTGGAGAGCACAGGTAGGATGGTAGACAGAGATGAGGAGGAGATGTAGGGGGTGCAGCACTCTGGAGAGCACAGGTAGGATGGTAGACAGAGATGAGGGAAGAGATGTAGGGAGTGCAGCACTGTGGAGAGTACAGGTAGGATGGTAGACAGAGATGAGGAGGAGATGTAGGGGGGTGCAGCACTGTGGAGAGTACAGGTAGGGTGGTAGACAGAGATGAGGAGGAGATGTAGGGGGTGCAGCACTGTGGAGAGCACGGGTAGGATGGTAGACAGAGATGAGGAGGAGATGTAGGAGGTGCAGCACTGTGGAGAGTACAGGTAGGATGGTAGACAGAGATGAGGAGGAGATGTAGGGGGTGCAGCATTGTGGAGAGCACAGGTAGGATGGTAGACAGAGATGAGGAGGAGATGTAGGGGGTACAGCACTGTGGAGAGCACAGGTAGGATGGTAGACAGAGATGAGGAGGAGATGTAGGAGGTGCAGCACTGTGGAGAGTACA